>NC_053493.1:71362242-71672599 GCF_905171775.1 Rana temporaria
GAGGGTTAAGTGCATACAAATTTTGTAAAGGAAAGGAATTTTTGTTGTCTGTATTGTGTCCATTTAATTTATTACAGGTATTTATATAGCGCCAAAAATATAGTACATTAACATCAGTTCCTTGCCCTCAAGAAGCTTGCAGACTAAAGTTCCCAACAGACATGCATGCATACACATAATAGGGCCTATTTAGTCAAGAGACAATTAAGTTACGAGCATGTCTTTGAAGTATGTAAAGAAACCAGAATACTCAGAGAAAACTTACATAAGCACAGGGAGAACAAGCAACTAGTGCTGTTGGGAGGCAGAAGTGCTAACCCCTAAGCCACTGTGCTGCCCATTAGTGCCCATATTTTCATTTGCCCATTGTTACTGGCACAATCACGTGCAAATACTGGCACAATCAAATGTGAATTCAGGAAATATCACTTGTAAATCATTTCTTTTGCCAGAAATAAAATTGTTATGCAGAAAGTCTGTTCTGAGTCCAATTAGACAACTCTTTCTGCATTGTTTAAGCCCAGATGAAGGGGCATCATTGGCCTTTGAAATTCACTGGCTGTCTTTTTGCTTTCCTTATTGCTACTTGTGGTATTTTTTAACATTTTTACACTGTGATTTCTTGTGATTTCTTGGGGGTTCCTTGCTTCATTGCTAGCTGCCAAACCTGTCATTAGGTTCAACCAATGACTTATTCTCACAGGTTTAAAATTCTGCATTCAGAGCCTCACCACCACCTTTCCTTGCATTAGTTCCCATGTTTAATTTTCACTGGGCAGGTTTAAAAATATACAAAACTATAATTATTTTTTTGTTATTGCTGTGGGCAAATATTGCATACACAGGGCTCATTGGCAGACTAGAATAGTGTTATTGCTTACATGTGTCTTCAGTAACAGAGTGCAAAGAGCAGCGATAATGCACAAAGTGCAACCATTTAATTTTATTAATGGAGCCTATCATTCTGATTAGTTGCTATAGGCTGCTGCACTTCTCACTTACCTTTCTGCTTTCCGAGTACCTCAGCATTGTTCTAAAGAGGGTAAAAGATTTGGAGATTATTTCCCAACTTCTTAGAACATAAAAATGTTATATTATTTATACTTTGTTAAGCTTTAATACAGTACAGTAATGCATGAATTCCCATCAGATCAGCACTGTCATAGCATAACTCTTCAGGGTTTCAATATGAAGGGTGAAAAGAGACTCTATATTATAAAAAAAAAAGAGTGCACTGGCCCATGACATTATCAAAATAAAAAACATTTATTGTTAAAAACAAATATTGCCCTTATATATTGCAAAGGGAGTGGCAGACTTGCCAACTGGGGAGTCATAAAGAGTACTGCTGTCTGTGGCTCCTGCTTTATCAGCCCTGAGAAGATGGAAAACCTCCATGTTTTGACCTAATCAGTGTGATCTGATATCCATTTCTGTAATACACCCACTTTCTGTTAGCAACGAATTTGGGGGAACTTCACTTTATCAGGCCCAGTATTTTGCACTTGGAGGCCTATTTATATGCTGTATAGGCCTATTTAGAGGCTACTAACTTGTAAGTAATAAAATCCAATATTAACATGTAATGTAAATAGACCCCATAGCATATAAAATGAGTGATATGTATACCTAAATATGTAGAAAAATAATACATTTTTACAAAATTTGAGTTTTACAGAGCCAAGGCTGTGGCCACTAATTTATATAAACCAATAATAATGCAACTTGTGTTTATTAGACCTTTCTTGATACATCTTGTTGAGCCTTCGATTGGTGTAATAAAAGACAAGGAGACAAACACTTTTGAACCAGGGTCTAGACCATATTGACGAGGGCCCGAAAACCGATGCTACACTGTGGACCTCTTTTCTTTCGCAACGTTTGGTTTCAGTACTTCAAATCACGCAAAGGATACTGGCCAAACCATAAGGTCAGCAACTTTGCCTCGGTGGATGATGCCATCCTAGGGTGACTTTTTAAACCATCACATCCAACAAAGCAAACACTGCGCTTTGTCTTACTTCTAGTGACCGTTGATTTGGGTGTTCAGTGTCTGTGATTATTCTTACAGCTCTGGCCTTTATTGAACAAGACCTGCCAGTGACTCTTTCTCTTTTCAAAAAGAAAAAAAAAACTTGTCTATTTTAATGCAGATTGTAACCTTTCACCCTGATGTTTTGTTCATTCCCAGTGGAGCTCAGGGGATAGAAAATGGTGAACTATGACTTGTGCTTGCTGGGGCAGAGGTTTTCTGGAGATACGATATATAGGTGCTTAACTCTGCACACTGCAGGGGTCGTCTGCTTATTTCTTGTGGACCCACTGAAATAAAAAAAAAAGTGTTTTTCTTTTTTTAAAGCTGTAGCCTAATGACATTTACACCTTTATACATGAAATGAACGCATATGCCCATGACTAGACAAGGCTGGTCTTTTGTAGTTTCATATTGCTATACTTCTGGCTCTGGTTTGGAACCATATCCTGCATTAGTTCAGGGATGAAATGTTGGCATACCAACAGCAAATTAATTCTTACAAACAATCCTCTAAAATTTGTATGCTATAGCTACAAAAGATCTGCTTTGTGCTCCTCTTTTCTTTGAACTTGGCCCATGTATTCTTTGGCACGTATGAAGTCTAGTAGTTTTAAAGGTCAAGAAGATTATAATTTTGCTGATTATTTTTCATGGAAAATACATTTTCAAAGGTTCTCCCTGCTCAGGGCAGGGCCGTCTTTAATATGGTTTGGGCCCTGGGCAAAAATTGTTTTGGGCCCCCCTCCAGCCTATTTTGGGCCTGGCTGGTTCACATGTATGTGTTTTGGCGGCCCTCATTTGTGCAGGCACAGCAGCCCATTGATTTGAATGGGCTGCCATGCCTTCGTATATATAAAAAATAAAAGAAATAAAGAAATATATAAAAAAAAAAAATTTTATATAAAAAAAAAGGGGGGTTGTCATCCGGGGCCCTGGGGACCTCCAGACCTCTAAAAAAAAATTGGCCCTTTAATAAAAAATAAAATAAAAATATATTAAAAAAATATATTTTTTTTATTAAAAATAAGTAAAAAAAGGGGGGTTGCCATCTGGGGCCCTAGGGGCCTCTGGGAACCCCTAAAAAAAAAATTGGCCCTTTAATAAAAAATTTAAATATATTAAAAAAATATATATTTTTTTTATTTAAAAATAAATAAAAAAGGGGGGTTGCCATCTGGGGCCCTGGGGGCCTCCGGGCCCCTGGGGACCTCCGGACCCCTAAAAAAAAAAGAGGGTTGCTTTGGGCCCCCAACAGTGACAGGGCCCTGGGCAGCTTCCCCTGTTTGTCCTATGGTAAAGACGGCCCTGACTCAGGGCAGTTCCTCAACTTGTTCCAATCTAACATAAGGTGAAAATACCACAACCATACATAGCTGTAGGGAAATTCACCAAGTAATAAAAGACTTTGGGGTTGATTTATTGAAACTGGAGAATGCAAAATCAGGTGCAGCTCTGCATAGAAACCAATCATCTTCCAGGTTTTTCTGTTAAAGATTAATTGAACAAGCTGATGTTAGAAGCTGATTGGCTACCATGCACAGCTGTACCAGATATTGCACTCTCCAGTTTTAGTAAATCAACCCCTTTGTCACCAAAATGGCACCATAAATAGACATAATTAGCCAGATTCAGAGAGACTTACGACGGTGTATCAGTAGATACACCGTCGTAAGTCCGAATGTGCGCCATCGTATCTTTAAGCATATTCTGGAAACCAGATACGCCTGAATTTGGCCAAGATACGACCGACGTAAGTCTCCTACGCCGTCGTATCTTGGGTGCATATTTACGCTGGCCGCAAGGGGCGCTTCCGTTGATTTACGCGTCAAATATGTAAATGAGCTAGATACGCCGATTCACAAACGTACTTGCGCCCATCGCTGTAATCACCGCCGTTTACGTAAGTCGTTTTTCCGGGGTAAAGTTAAACCACCAAAAAGCTGTTCTAAGTCGTTTAGGGTATGGACGTCGGAAGTGCCGTTGAATTTTACGTCGTTTACGTAAGTCGTACGTGAATGGGGCTGGGCGTAAGTGAGGTTTCAAGTCGTACGCATTGTGACGTCGTATCGTAGGGAGTATTTGCGACGTGATCCTGAGCATGCGCGCGCATGCGCCGTTCGTTCGGCCATGCATTCACATGGGGTCATGATTCATTTCAATACAACACGCCCACTACCAGCCTACTTTGAATTACGCTATCTTACACCGGCCCATTTACGCTACGCTGCCGTAACTTAGGGAGCAAGTGCTTTGTGAATACTGTACTTGCCTCTCTATGTCACGTCGGCGTAGCGCATATGAGATGCGCTACGCCCGCTTAAACATACGCCGCTCTATGTGAATCTGGCTAAATCTGTTTTGTCCAGTGGAAATTGGCTGTAGAGGTAACTTTCCTCAATGCGCCCCATAGTTTTTTTCAGTTTCAACTTGGTTACCGACTTTTTGACTTCCATATTGTAGCTTTTTATGTTCAATGCTTACAAATTCAAGGAA
This sequence comes from Rana temporaria, assembly GCF_905171775.1. Taxonomy (NCBI): domain Eukaryota; kingdom Metazoa; phylum Chordata; class Amphibia; order Anura; family Ranidae; genus Rana; species Rana temporaria. The sequence continues at coordinate 71,366,771 of NC_053493.1, forward strand.
AATGTGGTGGTAAAAAACAGGCATATGGGATGAAACATAATTAAGGAAATTGTATTGAGATAATTATGGAATGCCATGTGCACTGGCATATGGATGCCAATGTTGACCTCTCTTTCTAAAAATGCCAGTTATCTGGCTGTCCTGCTGATCCAGAAAGTCTTCTGAGACACTGATCTGAAACAGGTATGCCATTCAGGAGTTCTTACTTGATTAGCAGAATGCTTGCTCCGGGTCAGCAAAGTCTGTGACAGCCAGGCAGCTAGCATTTTCAGAAGAAAGTCAACAATGAAAGCCAACATATTGAGTTTTATATTTAGTTTCCCAAAATATGGATGTCTTTCACATAAAAAGATCCATAGATATATACATAGATAGGTAGATAGATTGGCTTTGAGAAGTTATGAAATCTTTATTTTTTGCTTTCTCCATCCCTTACTTCTTTCCCTCTTCCTTCTTTCATCCATTCATTCCTCTCTCTGTTACTTCTTCCCCCTTCCTTCCTGCCTGCGTTCCTTCCTCCCTCCCTCCCTTCCTTCCTTCCTTCCTTCTTTCCTTCCTTCCTTCCTTCCTTCCTTCCTTCCTTCCTTCCTTCCTTCCTTCCTTCCTTCTTTCCTCCCTTCCTTCCTTCCTTCCTTCCTTCCTTCCTCCCCTCCCTCCCTCCCTCCCTCCCTCCCTCCCTCCCTCCCTCCTTTCCTTCCTTCCTTCTCCCCCCCCCTTCCTTACATCATCCCTGCCTTTCCCTCTCTATTCCTGCCTCTTTTCCTTAATCCCTTATTTTCCTTCCTTTTTTTTCCTCCCTATCCTCTTGCTTTTTTCCCCCTTCCTTGTGACCTCTCTTCCCCTTTTTTTCATTTTTTTCTTTGGATACTGTTCATCAAAAGGATACTGTTTCTTATTGTAAGATACTGAGTATTGCCGCTACACTCTGCTTTATTTAAGTGGTTGCTTACTATTCCATACTTACAATGGCACGTTTTCCTCTTGAAAGATGCATTCAGGTTGTATACATGCTTTTCTCATAATCATTCCCTGCTACTGTTGAGATGCTCAAGACCTCACAGCACTCCTCAGCTGCCCTGGAAAAGATGTATTGTATGGCAAGAAGTGTTCTGAGAGCAGTGATACAATGTAATTAGGTTTCATTCATTGGTCCTCGAACATCCACCATGCATTGTCCATGTTGATGACCTGTTTGGAAGCTATAAACACAAGCAGCCAACATGCTATGAAGACCTCTGCTGTTGGTGAGGTTTAATTTCTTGTGATCATGAGATTTAACTGCTTTTTGCTGTTTGAAATTGGTATGTTGCAGATGAGGCACTTGGGGTCAACATGGGGTTCAATTTCATGCTCATGAAGGGTAAAAAATGTACATGTAGGTCAACCCTTATACAAAGTTGGCTGCTTGTGTTTCTTGATATAAACCAACAGCAATTATAAGGTAACATTTACTTTTCAAAGTAATTTACTTAATTCTTTTGACCACTGTAGCACTTTAGGGAGCTTGTAAAAACGATTTATTGCCCTTCTAATAGAACTGTATGTTTAGAACAGCAACTAAAAAAAAAGAAAGTGAAAAAAAGTCTTCAAGACATGGGTGAGTGCCTTGGACCTTGTTTTTTTGGATTGCGGTACTGGACATTTACTGACCATGAGAACCTAGACCCGCTGCTCTGATTTCACAGGTCAGAAGTTTGGGATCTCTAAGTACAAACCCTTAAGCCTCGTACACACGACCGAGGAACTCTACGGGCGAAACACATCGTTTTCCTCGTCGAGTTCCTTGTTAGGCTGTCGAGGAACTCGACAAGGCAAGTTTCTCCATTCCCGTCGAGGAAATAGAAAAATGAGGGCCGGTTTCCTCTGCAAAAAAAAAATCTCAGCAAGTTTCTTGCTGGTTTTTGCCGAGAAACTCAGCCGTGTGTACGAGGCCTTAAATATTGGCTAGTCTGAGCTCCCTTTAGACTAACTAATGGTTAGTGCCAAACATCTGTTTTACTTGGAGGATTGTATGTTTCTCTATAGGTTCACTACATGCATTTTTCCTAAAAAAAACAAATGCAATAATATAAGGGCTGGATAAAGTGTTTAGTGTACCATAACCATTTTGGTAGTTACATTGTTTATTGGAGGTCTGTACATCTGACCCAAAAGAGGGACAACAGAAGAGTTATAAGGCACAGATGGATCTGGCACCAAATGAGAAACAATCCCTCCAAATGAAAAATAGTTGGGAGCTATGAATAGCTAGATGTTTTCTCTATTTCTCATTTACACAGGCACAAAGAGCTATACGCTTTAAAAAAAACAAGCGTATATATCTGCGCCCAGAAGTGACAGGTATTTGCGTAGAGCCATCTGTACAAATCAATGACAGGTTGCAGCTGTATGCTGGTAACCACACATTTGGGCGTTCCATCCCTATACACAAGTAAGACCCCTTTCACACTGAGGTGGTTTTTAGGCATTTTAGCAATAGAAATAGCGCCTGTAAAGCATCTGAAATCCACCTCCCATTCATTTCATGTGACTTTTGACACCCGGGCAGCGCTCTTGAGGGAAGTTAGGAAAAGTCCTGCAAGCAAGATCTTTGGGGCAGTTTGGGAGCGCTGTATGCAGCCCTCCCAAAAGGCTCTGCTCATTAAAATGAATGGGCAGCACTTCCAAAGTGCCTGAAAAGCTAGTCAGAAAGCATTGCAACATGGGCGATTTTAAATTTCTTTGACAGGTAGCAAAAGTTAAAAGCACCTCGCTAGCGGCCGTAAAACATTGCTTAAACAGCTGCACTTTACCTCTAACGCTCGGGTGGCCCCTGTGTGAAAGGGGTCCTCAATGCTCTGATGTGCTTCTACCAGAGTACAGCTATAGCCTGTCATTGATTTGTACAGGAGTCTGTGCGCAAAGACTTGTCTCTGCCGAGCGCTCGTTTTTCATGGTGTGCGACGCTCTGTGCACATGTGAATGAGCCATTAATGGGGAAAATACAGTGTGTGTGAGAACTGAGAACACATTTTGACATATTACTGTTATGTTTACTTCAAAGTAATTTTAGGTGTTACTTTATTGTTTACTTCCTCTTTCATATTTTTTTTTTATTTCTAGAAATGTATAGACATCCCTCTGGTAATATTAGTATATCACACCATAAAATCAGCAACCTTGCTGAGTTGAAATCTATATGCCCCTGGAAATATTCCCTGGAATTCATAAAGACTGGCGCAGACAGATTTTGCGAAAGTGTCTCGCATGCACTCTAAAAGTGGTGCCCCATGCACCAAATTCATGTAACTGTCTAGAACTTGATTTATGGAAAAATCAGACTTTGTAGGCAAAATTGACGAGAGTATAGTAAAAAAAAATGTTTTATTAACAGCGAATCATCTACAAACAAATGAAGTATAGAAAGAATTAAAAAACATACACTTAACACAAAAAATACATAAAACTATAGTGTAAACAGGAGGCTGACACAGGCAGTATATTCCCCATCAACCACCTCGGTAGAATATCTTTTCTTCTCTCTTCTCCATATGATGTGCTTTGAGGTCCATTATGGAGTCTCCCATACGGGGATAATCTTGTGCTGACAAGATAGTGAGACCTGTTCCTTCCAACAATCCCTGAGTGTGTCCTGATGAAGCAAAATAGTGAAACGTGTTGATACACAGGAGCTCACTGCTGTCCATTTTGTGTCAGCCTCCTGTTTACACTATAGTTTTATGTATTTTTTTGTGATAAGTGTGTGTGTTTTTAATTCTTTCTATACCTGTTTGTAGGTGATTCGTTGTTAATAAATACATTTTGAGCATTTTGACTGTTCACTTTTTCATAAATTTAATCCCATACGGATGTGGCCTCAGAAGTGTTGTTCTATTTTTGCTGTCTAAAACTTAAATTTGGCGCATGCTGCGCCACTTTTCAACTGTATGCATAGGTGTGCAGACATATGTGTGTGTGCATGTGTATATATACTGACGGTGACAGTAGAGCAGTGTACGGTGTAATTAGGGCAGAGGTTAGTGTCAGTAGGGCAGTGGACGGTGTCAGTAGTTTTTATTTTTATTATTTTATTTTTTTACAATGTTATTTTTTACATACACATTCTTATATAGCACCATCAATTTACACAGCGCTTTTACACATATATTGTACATTCACATCAGTCCCTACCCTCAAGGAGCTTACAATCTAAGGTCCCTAACTCATACATACACATATTAGGGCCAATTTAGACAGGAGACAATTAACCTAACCAACATGTCTTTGGAATGTGGAAGGAAACCAAAGTACCCAGAGGAAACCCATGCAGGCACATGGAGAAAACTCAAGACAGATAGTGTTGTGGTTGGGATTCAAAATTGACAACCCCAGTGCTGCTAGGTGGATGTTCTAACCACTTAGCCACTGTGCTGTCCATTATAATCATGTACATTAAAAATGCTTACATTTACTTTGCTCCTTCTTAGTCAATATTTGTGCTTAGGTGTACTTGATACATACTTGCTAAAGAGTCTTTTTAAAAATACATAATTTCTACTGTGACCACAGCTAGCATCATCCAACTGCTGTTACTTGGGGTAAATTCATTTCAATGCCACACACTGTGCTCAGGTGTGATTACTGCACTTAGCAGTAATAGTGTGTACTGCAGCGACATTCACAGTAGAGATAAATTATCTATAATGTGATCTCAGGTAACGAGTGTCAAATGTGCGAAAATGTAAACACCGACTAGCACAAGGAATGCATCCCGATCACCATTCTGCGTATACTCTTAGCTAGTCTAAATGTGCAGAGATTTATTTAACAGAAGGTTTAAAGTATACTCAATCTTCCCCACATCATCCAATTATATCCTTGCTGTCGTGTTTCTAGTGCAGTATGGCAGAATGAAAAGAAAAATTTGATTGGCCAATGTGCTTGACAGGGACACTTTGATGCATCAGGTGTAGAAGCATTCAAGTGGGTTATTTTAGCCAAAAAGGGCTTCTTTTTATCCTCAGGCCCCGTACACACGTCCGAGGAACTCAACGGGCAAAACACATAGTTTTGCTCGTCGAGTTCCTTGTGAAGCCGTCGAGGATCTCGGCGAGCCAAGTTTCCCCGTTGACTAACGAGGAAATAGAGAACATGTTCTCTATTTGGCCCGACGAGATCCTCGTCGGTTTCCTCGGCCGAAAGTGTACACACGGCCGGGGTTTCTTGGCAGAATACAGCTCTGATCGAGTTTCTGACTGAATTCTGTCGTGTGTACGGGGCCTCAGACCAACATTGTAGCTCTGGTTGGGTGCAGTTGGCAACACCTCCAGTTTTTAGCATAGCATTTCCATGTCTCCCACACAATGTAAAGCAAATGATGTTCTTGTGACCTGAATTCCAAGGGACCCTGTTGCTGCTTGCACTATGTGTGGAATCAGGATAATTTTGGGGTCCCACAGTAAAGTAGTATGAAGTATGAACACAGCAGTAATCCACACCAAGCAAGCAAATTCCAGTTTACCTTTTCATTCAAAATCATTCCAACTGGTTGCTGTGGAGCACTGTACTTTACACACAGTCAATTCACTTTGCACTGCCTTATTGAAAAAGCCCAGTTGCTTAGAATTAATTGCGAAATAGTAAACTATATCAATTTCCAAATGTAGAAGCCTCTGCAGTGCAAAAATGGTTCTCAAAAGGCAATTCCGCTATCATTTTTAGAAAAAAAAAAGAATTGCCAATTATTCTCCTTTATTCCCAATATAACCCAAATGCACCCACGCCCCCTGATTGAGAGGATGAATAGATCCCCGGGCTTGCATGTAACAGTCCAATGACTCTGCTTGGCAGGCAGAGGAGATGCTGGACAGGACTGTGTAGGTGTGGACTTGTTTTAGAAAGGAAAATCGTTAACTCATGCCAAGCCAGATTTGTGCTGGTGTTAGGTAGATTCCCACATTACATCAACTTGTAAATATCTGCAACGTACAGCAACCAAGGGCAACAAAGTGGAGTTCAGCTTTGAAAAGCTCAAAGTAATAAAAAGCTGGTTTTTTTTTTAGTAACTTCAAACAGCTGAATTTTGTACAATGTTATGTTCATAATAACTAAGGGTTATTAAATGAATGCACCTTATTGTGCATAATTGTGTGTAATACTGTATACTTGTGATTAGAGAATCATTTTTACATACATTTAAACAAAAACTGGCTATTTTATAGTGGGGTTTATCCTCTAAGATTAGTAATTACCATAGCATCCAATTAGATTTCACTGTTCATCAGTTCAGTGCAGTCAGAGCATTACCAGATGATTTTTGATTGGTTGCTTTAGTTAAGCAATAGATTGGCAGATCTAACACTGACAATGTCAAGCAGTCAGAGATTTGTCCATTCCTTGCTGAAATGGTATGCCATCAAATTTGGACCCGCTATGCTCTTCTCACTAATGGGTGGACACAGTTCAGCTTCCTTTCCTACATAAAATAGGGAACAAATGGAAATTGGTCACTTAGAAATTTTCTATCATGTCTGAAAATCTTTGCCTGCAATAACAAGCACTTCTCTTTTGGAAATGCTCATTATGGCTCTCTACTTATCATCTGCATGAACTGAATGGTGCAAGTGAAGCTTGATTCTGTTGCATACCTTGATTGTATAAAGCCAGATCCTATCACCCTTACTATACATAATCAGTGCTTGTGCACATTTTTTCAGTATACTAAATGCAAGCATTGGCTCAATCCCCTATTAGTATTTTAATGGACAAAAAAAATCATGAAATAAGGATGCATTGTGAATGGTAATTTGATGTTGAATTGCTGCCTACAAGTCATTCTGTTCCGTGAGCATTTTCCATCAGTGATCTTTGTATCAAGCACAGATACGCTTCTAGTTTGGCTGTTGGACACTTCCTGCTGCCTTCTGTGTGTTAGAGAACTCACGATTTTGGTAAGGCTACAGTAAACTGATCAGATCTGAAGGTGTAAATCAATGCAACGTAGCCAATAATTATCTCATCCACAATAAAGGGTGATATAAATCTCGATGAAGAGGAGGATCGCCTTGGGCATTGGCAGACTGTGCAGTGACATCACTATATAGGATCTGGGAAAGTTATCCCTTTGTAGTGGTTGCTGTGTTGGGGACCGGTGAGCTATTCCTGCTACAAGAGACCAGTTCCACACAGAATGTTAATTTTAACCCCTGAATGACAGAAGGATTGTGAATCATTTAAAAAATAACAGTTATCCAGCTCTGGAAAAACAATAGCGAGGAAGGGGTGGATCACAATAAGGGATCCCCCCCTCCGCTCAGTGACTGGGTGACAGTGTCGTATGGTCCAGGGGGCTGGCTGTGTTTTAGGGGTACACACCCATGGCTATAGCAGTGTGTAGAGGGGTAGAGGGGAGGATCGCTTGGCAGGGTGGGGCCACTAGAGACTTGTTCTGTGCCTCTGACAATGAGGAGGATTCTACAAGCACACAAGCATCTCAGATTCATTCTGCTTAGCTTTAGAAGGGGTTTTCGATCTCTTCCCTCCCTCCCTTCTTTTTTATCCAACTCCCGGGGCTGCCAAACCTAACAATCCTCCTCCTCCTTCTCCGAAATCAGCCGAGAAGAAGCTTGGGAGTCTTATTGAATGTCCATTTCCATTAACTCAGCCTAGGCAATAGCTAATCCACTGCACTGAAGGCAAGGAGGCTAATTAATGACAAGCTTTTACAGTCAAGACTGGCGATAATTGCTTCGGTGTCCTTTATGGTGCCAAGATAAAAATGGACCGGGTCTCACATAAGAGGCACTGTGTACACTGCAAGACAGGAGGACATTAAGAGGCTGGCCGCCTGAATACGGAGCAGAAAATTACTAATAGACAAGAGATAATGAATAGACCAGGCAGGCATTCATGGGGAAAAATCCATTTTGTTAGCACGCAAAATGAGGTGCTGGAAAAGAGTTTGCTAATTGTCCTCATCTTGTAGCAGGCAGGGCTGCTCCCCAATTCATTTCTCTGCTAATTGTGAGTGGGGAAGGGTGCCCACAGCGCCCTGCAGCAATCTGCCTGCCCAGGCTTTTCACTTTTTTTTTCCTGTTGGGTTTTTAATTGTTGCTAATACACCTTTATAATGAAGCTAATGAGGGGGAATTATTGGACAACTTTACGCATGGATGCAAGGAGAGAGCAGCACAGGGATTGTGTGCTGCTCCTGATGGCTATTGCACTCTCATCACTGGATTGGTACTGCCTCTCACTGCTTCCTTTCACCAGGTACAAGTATGCTTCTTAATGCATCCCAAAACCTGGATTTTTAAATGTGTGACTAGTCAATACCAGTTTAATTGTATTTTCTCTGTTTACTCTGTATAATCACTTTTAAGTTATGTTACAGTGTAAAAAATATAATCATATTTGCTATATATAATAAGGCTGTGAATAAAACAGTTTTCAAAATCTTGCACTTTAAAAAACCTGGTATTACGATAGCAGTTTTTTTTTTTCTTTTCTATTTACACTGGAACTTATTTAGACTGAATGTTTAATATTGCTTGGAAATATATTAATAACTACATTGTCTGTGTTATATGTAGAATTAATATTTTAATGGTGATCATTTCTATTACTCAATATCTGGCACTTTAAAATGCCTGACCTTTTTAAGTATCCTTGCATTTATGTTTATGCAGAGCATTACTGTATTTTTGTCTGATAAATTTTCATATCCCTTGCATATTATTCCAGGACTTTTATTTAATTATTTGATCATGTCTTATGGTTTGGCACTTGTTTGGGCACAATGCATTATATGTCTCTAGCAGTTTACTTATTACTACTTATTTTTATTTTTTTATTTCCTTCACATTCCTCTATAATCTGAAATTATTCATACTTTCCATGTTTTTCATCTGTATACTGGTATTTTTTAATTTTTTAAGGGTTGTGAAAATCTATCATTTTAAAATGACAGATGATGACTAGTTAAAAGTAAGCTGTAGATAATTGTGAGGAAATAGTGACTGTGCTATTTTGTTTTAATAGCATTTTATTTTAAACTATCAGTGTTAGGTCTTCTATATTTCTATTTTTTTCTTGAGTTGTTTTAGGTCTGTGACATTTCCTTTGCTCCTTTTCCCTTACCTGATAGTATAGTGCTTGATGTGATAACTCATAATAGATTAAGGAGGACTTATTTCCTCTTCTGTCATTCTCCACAGAAAAGTAAATTGAAGCTATTGCCCCATCGCTTGGAGGAAGAAGATTCTACTAAATTTATTATCCTCACTCTCATCTCCATTGCCTGTATCATTGGGATCCTCTCTGGGTCCGGGGTCATCTACTGCCTGCGCCACAGGTCTCATCACAAACTCAAGGAGAAGCTCTCAGCCTTGGGAGGTGACAGCAGTACAGATGCCACCAGCACATATCAGGTAAGGATTATTTTCTATGAACCTTTCTGATTAACTTATTTATTACTGTGATGAAAGTTAATTCTAGGTCTGTACACAGACTAAAGGCTTGAATTGCTTTTCGTTAAATACTTAAAGTTCCATGACTTTTTTTTTAAAACCCTTGCTAATATGAAGTATGTTGTTACTTATCAAAAATAGAACATACTATACCATTTACTGGTATCAAGAAATCATGTAAACAATTTGCTTTGGTTTGCAGTCTCCCCAGCAAGGTAGAAGTTAATGAGCAATAACTCTTTGGAGAAATTTGATAACTTTAGTGTGTAGTAATATTATATCATGCACCTTGCAAGAGATTGTGTATAATGTAAATACAGGTTCTACTGAATAATCTAGTCTGTAAGGAGCATTAATACACTATTATATTATCTTACATGCCTCATTTGTGGTTTTACTGCTACTGATGTGAATGAGAGTGTAGAGTGTTTGCTGAATAGCAGAAATGTAGACAAAGTTTTCTCTATTTGCACTAACCAAATATTTTGTACATTTATGCAGAAAAAAAAAAAACTTTGTATACTGGCATAATGGTCCAATCAGGGTTATCTATTATATATTTAATTTGTTTTATATTATATTTACCTTTAAAAGACCACAGGCTCACTTGTCCATTGTAAAAATTGTACTCTTATGACACCATTTTTAGTTTTGATGCTTCCAGTGTATAGTTAATTTTCTCATTTGTGTCATTGGTTATTGCATTTTTTTTTAGTTCCGCATTTATGTATTCATAATCGCCAAAATGTACACACTGAAAGGAACTGATTTACCAAAGGAATCATTTTCTCCTTAGCCTCTCTTATTTTTAATATCCCTTAAGTAAATCAACCCAAAATACCAACATATCTGCCCATAAATATCTGATATCTATCTATATATATATATATATATATATATATATATATATATATATATATATACACTGTGTGTGTGTGTATATATATATATATATATATATATATATATATACACACATATATATACATTTATATATCTCAACTACTACTACTGATGTATAGTACATTAGTAAATAACTAAGATTGTGAGTAAAATTTAGTATGTAGGCGCTCTAAAATTGCTAAATTCCAGGTAACAAAGAGCCAAAACCTGAAATGCCTTTTCATGAAAATTAACAGGGCACAAAACCTTCTTTTGACAGCTCCAATTAATAATATATGTAATTAAAATCAAACTTAGAAAAATGTTTTCTATCTGACCTTTTGGCTATACCTCCTGGGGGCATATTGGTTAGGCTGATATTGATTTTATAATGAGTAATGGTTTGTTTAATAATCTGGAATCTACACACTACATAAATTATACTGAGATTATGGCACTAGTGACAACATGGCAAAGTTTGAAAATAAAATAATTTTTGACTTAAATCTTATTTTAAAACCCATGCATAATATAATAAAACTAAATACATTTTTTTTACATATACTATACTGGAAGGTTTAAAAATATAATGTAAAAAATATAATTTTTTTTTGCTTTTGGAAAATGGAACTTCCACAGTTTGTGACAAAAACAGACCAGCTTATCCATAAATGTGTACAATAGATGACCTTTTTTCTCTTGTGCACACACACACGCAAATATATTTTTTAGTAATATTTATTTGATAGTTTAATTAATCTATATGATAATGAATCAGTATTTTTATTAAATCAAATGGTTTAATATATATATATATATATATATATATATATATATATATATATATATATATATATATATATATATATATATATATATATATATATATATACATTGGCTGATTATTGTTATTATTATTCATCTTCATTGTCAGCCATTCTATGCTAGACAAAGTCCCAGCTGAGGAAGGCTGGCCAAGCCAGGAGCGTGTTGCATTTGAATTAACATTTTTATTATGTCTTGCAATTTGTTTTATATGTCCATATTTTATTCCCCCTATTGTTATGGTGTTTTAGGAAGCTATAAACAAGGCTTGGGAGTGTCTTGTAAACAGAAGCTCTAAGCACACATGCTAGTTGTCACGGCTCCCATTAAAGGTGATTAGGAAAAGTGCCTGTGTGACTTGCCTCAGTGATCAGCACCGCTTAGTGCTGCTACATTGGCCTTGGGTAATGCAGATTTCAACCCATTCTCACCTGACGCGCCACCTCACTAACCTCCCTGCTGCTCTGTCATTAGTTCATTAAGAACCAACGCTGAGCATGTGTTAAAGAGGCTGCTTGTTAATCCCAGTCTAAAAACCGCACCCCATGTAGAAAACCATTTTACTTTTTTTTTTTATTTCTGCATTGTACAACACTGGATAGAATGGACCAATTACTTCACCCTTTACTTTGGAAAATATCAAAGGTTACCGTATTCAAAGTGCTAAAATGCCAGAGGGGTGGGCGTTTGACTTGATGTTGCACCTGTTAATCCTTTAACCTCTATGCTTCCAGAATGGCTCATGATGCCTTGCGAGAGAGCTCCTCTTTGTTCTGCTGACAGATCACCCACAATGCATTGTTACAATCGGTGCTATATGTCCTGCACCCCTTCACTATAAATGTAGCACCAGCCCATGTTCCTAATAAGCCTTCCCTGACTTCTACTTGCTTTAATATTGATCTCCCCCTAAAATGATATAAAGCTTGCATGTTATATAAGCAAAGTCTTGTAGCAATGATTGATTATATTACGCTGCAGCCTTCAAAGGAAAAGAAATAAAGTTTTCCAATATATGACCAAAAGAGAGTTATAAAACATGCTTATGTCGGTGGACTTTTCATATATCTTACAGACAGACTAGATTCTTTTTTAGCTTTACTTTATAAATGATCCAAACACATGAACTATTATTATTTTAGATCATGATGTATTTCACTATATATGTGTCTTTGTATGAACCAATTACATATTCAGGATATAGGCTAAAAAACATAGAAAAATGCTTAACCACAATAATATCAAAATATAAAATTATTCAAAATATATTATTTTAAAATATAATGTTGTTTCATAAGTATTATTTTACATTGAACATCTAACTATAACTACATAGTAGAACGCATTACAATTCTTAATTAGAAAAGTGAGATGTTTTCTGATTACATATTAATATTAATTCTCTACAATTTGCATTGCAATAACCTTTAGCACAGACGGTCCATTTGATTAAATTGTTGACCAGCATATGGTGTGGTGGCCTTTGTTAACGGAAGGGCCAACAGTCAGTAACCCTCAGACCAGCTTGCCATTCAACATATCTTGTTTTTTCTTTTGTCAAACCTTGCAATATCTGCTAAATAATATTCAGCATTTGTAAAACGTTACAGAGAATAAAAGGGCATTGCATCAGTTTAGCAAAAATGTTAGAACTATTTCCCAGTGCAATTTTATGTCTTACAAATACTTGCTAATGGTGTAGTAGTTACTATAAGGAAGTCTATATGTTTGGAGCTAGAAGTTGTTTGCATGGTGGGCGTAGAACAGGTGCTTTGCATAATGTGATCCTTGAAAGATTCACTACAGACTGAATACAACTGTCACATTTATGAATGAAACCACAGAATCCATTTACAGGCTCAATTTACTTTTTTATATATTAAGGAAAAATGGGTGTTAGCCTTAACTAAAGGCTATACAGCTCACTTTTGTGGTGGTTACACAAAAGGCTGGCCATCCCAGCCACACATCTTATCCGTTCATGATAATATGGCTGTCACACATGATATTATACATGTAATATATTACAGGTTGTCCCCACTTGTTTAGTGAATTAAACCACTATGTGTATATTTATTATCTGATAACAGCATTTAGATGATAGATAGTCCTGATGTAAAATAAGAAAGGAAAAAGAGCTGTTTTATGGAAAATGTAGGTCTCTAAAGAGCACTCTCATTATCCTACAAATGTCAGGAGACGAGAAGCGGAGCAAAGAAAATTCTTTTATGTATATGAAGCTGTCTCCCTCCTGTTCCCCTCTCTCTTTCTCTTTGTTTAACGTCTTTGATGTTCACATCATTGCAGAAAATTGTTGTCACATTTTAGCCTACCAGTGAGCCCTTACAATGAAAAAAAAATGGAAGTCACCCCAAATAACATATTAAAGTCACAGTCTAAAATCTAACATGAAATTAATTTATTCTGCTGATGTGTTTCCTGGTTTCTCTCCAAATATCTCAGTAGTTTTTATTCCGAAAATATCATTCCTGTACCATTCGTTTTAAGGATATTTTTACATTGAATTGTAGCATGACACAGTGTAGTTGGCATTAAAGTGATGTAGCTCAATACCATTTATATTTTAAATGATGAGACTCCTATGTGTAAATTTGCATTCTTAAAGCAAAGATGCCATATGTAGCAAGATCAGAGATTTGTAGATCATATTAATGAGTTTTAATTTTTAAATTCTATTGTATAATAAGTATATAAAAATACAATTACACTGAAATCTCTAGTGCTAAAACAGAAGGCTGTGCACTGTCAAACTTGAAACAGTAGCCGGACTAGCCGGTAATTATTCAAAATGGCCGCGTTCGCAATAAATATCACACTTTGTTAGCAATACACCTAATGCCGAAACACCACTTTCTAAGACTGATTGCAAAAAGCTAAAAAAATAATATTCTATAAAAATCTTTACAAAATAAACTCAATGCAAAACTGATATGTCTGGTTTGGGGACATGCTGGTAGACTGACTTTTAGCTTCTTACATCACCTATGGTTTATGTTTTTAAGCTGGCTAATGCTGAGTTCACCTACTGATTCCTCAACAAAAGATTTCACTTTTTTTTGTTTGTTTTGTTTGTTTGTTTACGCTGAGAAGATATCAGATGGCAGTTTGAGTCTGCTAAAATATGAAGAATGATACTGCACAAAAATATGGGACAATAATAGGAAATCCCAAATATGTGCAAAATGTAGTTTAGCGAGTTGCAACTTTTTTAAATGAGGGCCCTTGACAATTAGTACACATACTTCAGAGGCCTCAAATACTTGTATGCCGTTTCTTAGGATACCAGAAATGTAATCTCACTAGCATGAAGATCACAGGAACCCAAACTAGTGTATGAGACCAGATAGTGAGTCCTTCTCTGATTGGTTGCATTGTGCACATTTATTATAGAATATGTTAACATCTGGAAAAGAGCTTTAAGTCATTTACAGGCTATTTGGATCATTCTTAAAGTCTGCAGATATTAGGATTGTTAAGGTTTATTGGCTTCCTAACTCCTGCTATTGGTCAAAAATGTTTCTATAGTGTTACGGTTATGTACATGGTACATGTTTAGATTTTTGCCCATTTATACAAGAGCTGGCACAAGGAAAAAAACAACCATATATAGGGTGATAGTAAAGTGGAAATGTTTGAGAGAAAAATAAAGGTGGAAATAGAAAAAAGGGAGATCATGTATCTTGATTATTTCATTGTCTGGCTAAACTAAATGATAATTATGATAATATTCAGCAAAAAAGTATTTTGCTTTTTGTATTTCCTTACAGTTGAGTCATTAGGGTTGATTTGCTAAATAAAAATAGGGCGTTAATTTTGCTTAGCGAATGTGGTATAAATTCACTTTCCAAAGAATACCCAATCCACTTGCAAGGGAAATATTAAAAAAAACAATATTTTGCTTGCACATTTTTGGATGATGGAAGTCAGCAAAGCTTCACTTCATTTACTGAGCTAAGGGCAAAGTCCCTTAGCAAAGTGCAATTTTTCTGATAAATTAAGAGCCTTTTTGTAATTAGTAAATCAACTCCATTGATTAAGAAGTATTAAGGTGTCTACCTGTAAAGGATGGAGGGAACAGCAATGTCTCAAGGAAGCACAGGTGTGAAAGGACTTCCTCTCCAGTATACATAAAGGCACATAAGCTAACATGGAAAATAGGTTGGACAGCATTTTAGCAGAATTGTTACATAACGTACAGGCTATACAGGTATAAATACTTTAATGTACAAAACATGGAATGGTAACAGTAGACCTTTCGCATAACATACTTAAATTTAGGTACAGAGTACTTCATGTTTATAAAAGTGAAAAAGGTGTCAGTCTTTTTTAATGTCTACAAAAGAGAAAAATGTGGTAGTCTCTCTTAGGACCCAATCACACAATCACATTGCTGTAAGGTGTGTGATACTGATATATGCTGCAAAACATGTTAAATGTTTTGGTGTGATGCAGTGCCATTCAGAATGAATGGCATCTCAATGTAGCTTGCCAACAGTTGTGTGTTATGGTGCACTACTATGGTGCCAAAAAATTATATTTGTCTTATTTTTGCATGTGCTATTTTTTTGGCAGCACACTTCAACACACAATGAAGTGTGTTGGGGTGCCATTCAAAATTAATGATACTGCATTATATTAATGCATTTAGCATGTGTTTTTGCACATTATGGTAAGGCACATGGCATAACACAGGAAAGCATGTTGCACAGTGTGGTTGGTGTTGTTAACAAGCCCTTAATGTCAACAAGAATAAGAAATATTGCAGTCCCTCTGCATGTCTACAAAAGATAAAAATGTGAAATTTTCTCTAAGGGCCCATGTGCATTGTTGCGTTTGAATGCATATGTTGCAATGCACTAAAGCTTATTGGTCCATCTTCCCCATGATACAAATAATGTCTGTTTCTGTCTTAGTACTGCAGTGCAGTACAGTTTTAAAATATGAAATGTCAATTTTTCTTTGCATTTTAGTGCATTAGGTCTATAGAAGTCATTGGCAATGCATCAAAACACAAATAAGGTGTTTTGATGTGGTGGCAACTGTTATTAATATGCCTTGGTCAGCACTGTCTCTTCCAAATCCTAAAGTGAAAAATACATTGAAAACACACATCAACACGCATCCTTAATGCATGTCAATGCACAAAGGAAACATGGTGACGCATGGCAACGCACCTGCTCAACACTACAAAAAAGACACCTCTATGCATAGACCCCTAATGTCTACAAAAAAATAAATAGGTAACAGTCTATCTCAAGGTCTACAGAAGAAGAAAATGAGGCAGTCTCTCTTAGGGAAGTTGCTGGTCTTTTTCTTTAATTCTCATTTTTTTATCTGAAGTTTATAATAAATTCAAATAATTTCTTTGCAAAATCACAGGCATTTTATATAGCACTTGTTCGATGAAATGCACCCATGTCTGTAGGACATCAGGTTACACAGTGTTTCATAACCTACACGTTACAGTACACATGAGGAAGTTGTGCTTCAATTTAAAAATCCACTGGTTGCACACCTTTCCTGCTGTATAGCTACTTGTAAGATATAATTTTCATACTATACTTAGTCATTAGAGTAGGCCAGATGTTCTATTGTAAGGATACATTTGAATATTTTGCTACATTAAGACAAAAAACTGTAAGATTCATTGGTGAAAATTCTATGTTCCTGCCAAGAGTGGGCGGCAATGACAATCCCTTTTTTCTCATCATGTGTTTGTTGTAGAGTAAACGTTTGGTGGCCAGTGCAATTTTTCGGTAAAAGGGCGTGTTTGCCTGACATTTTAGATCTGCTGGGACTACCGTCCTACTAAGATAGCCTTTGGCTGTGGCAGCAGAGCTGTGCAGGAGAGCAGACAAGTGTTGTACAACATGTCATATGTGTCTTTGTGTTGAAACGGGCTGTCTGAATTGATAGACACTTTGATATGTTTTCCCCTTTGGGTTTTATGCACTGTGCACCACATTCAGAACAGGAATATACCCAGTATAGCACCATTATTTGAAATAAAAAGGGCCTGGTTCACTAAAGTGTGATGTAAGATTATATACAGTGAAGCAAAGAGAAGACAAGTACGCAATCAAATGTAGAGGAAATAAAAAGAACTAGACCTTTTCTTGTCTAAATTGTATTTGAATGTGCATCAGTTCACTTCATTTACCCTCATTTCACATTTTAGTAAATCAGGCCCTAAGTGTTCCTGACACATGTACATATTTATCTGTGTATGTTATGAAGAAACATTTTATCTTAACCAGCTCATAATGCCTGTGTAGTGATGCTTAAAAATCACCAAGTGAAGGATAAAATCATTGAAATTAGCAAGTCTGGTATAGGACATTATGTCTTGTTAACATCAAATCTAAAACCTCAGTGTCGATCTTCCATTTTGATGTTTCACTGGTGAAGAACAATAAGTATCACGCTGAGCTTGTAACTGGCCTGCATGTTGCATGTGACCAAACGTGTCTGCTTTTCATTCATTAACATCCTGACCGTGGTTGACTTGCTTGAATACCCTGTCACTGAAGGCGTCACAGTTCTGGAGTCTGCCAGTGTGTGCCATGTAAAGACAAGTCATGCGTTCAATGCAGAGTGGCACCAATGCAGAGAACGCTTTTCACATTGTAGGTGATGGTGAAATGTGATTTTATGCTAGCTCAAAAATGCCGGATCTGACAGCCAGGACAAAACTGTAAAGCTAGAATGCCATTGTGAAAGCTGGATTGCTTTAAGAAGCAGTAAGCTTGTTTTTTTTTAAATCATTGGGCAGTAAGAAACTTTTTCTTGCAAATGTTTTAAGATGATATGTCATTTAAAAAATAAACCACACCGGGCCTGACGGGGAAAGCTGTACCCTCCATTGTTCATTAAACATTTTCCAGCAAACCCATTGTGCTCTATGCAAACGGGAATGTTTGAAAATCTCTGCCACTAATAAAAAGTAATTCTCTATTTTAGATCTAAAGAAATAGTCTTTTAACTGCCCATGTGCTAAATGTAGTTGTCATCTATGTGGAAAGGCATGTATATGTTGGTCAGGTATGAAATAGATGACCAGATTACTCAATCAGAATTATTCCTGGCTATGGGTAGCTTTCAGATTTGTTGGCTCGTGATAATGACTGAACAGGGCCTAGATCATATAGGGATTATCTAGGTTCTACATTTATAGCTATGTGAATAACTCATAGCACTGAAATTTTGCTGGGATTTGCCAGTTGAGCAGAAGGAAGGAAGTATTTAGCTGTTTGTCCACTGCTTCACTAGTCAGTTCTGTGGTGGGTCCCCGCAGGTTCATAAATAGACAAATATCTCACCACTTATTGTTCTCAGAGTAACTAATTTATGGCCAACCTAGGTCCTTAAACAAGCTTAAATCTTGGTTGCATCCAACAAATACAGAGCCTGTCATTTAAAAGCTATAATAGAGAAAGTTGCAGGTTCAGCTATGCCTTATAATGGATGTTCTATCTAATGTACAATTAGGTTGTTGAAAATGTTTAAGAAGCTGGAGACCAGTGCTCACTGCTCACATATTAATCAGTTAGAATTTTTTCTGTCCAAAGGCAAAGGGATTATTTTGTCCCAAGTAGTGCTAGTATGAGACAAGGTTTTATATTAAGTTTCTATCTAAACCTATGGGCCTCATCTATTTTCAACACAAGGAAGAAGAGTTTGCATCTTGCTACAGCATCCTTAGTTTCAGTACTATCAAAAGCCGCTGCAAATGGAAGGGGGTTGGGCTTATCACTGAAAGAGTAGTTGTGGCATTTTGAACAATCTCGGAATGCTCCTGTAAATCAACTGATATATAAGAATTGCCAGTGATTTTAAAGAGTGGAATTCCAGGATAGTTTGCTGTAGGAAACCTTATAGCCCTGCAATTTACTGTCTGTTATATTTGAAACCACTTGTAAATCATATCATTTATTTGGATTTCCAGCCATAGGAAAGCTTGTGCAAATTATAACTTTATTTATATAGTATAAATCTGTTTTATGTACAAGGATTTAATTGCTAATATGTTAGCCTAGCTCCTGCTGATCCACATTGATGCATACAGGATGACTACCATTCTTTCTATATGAGTAACAGTTGAGGAAGTTTTTATGTGGACACAACATTGACTAGCCTAACTGCACCCTTATTACCCATCTATGTGTGTCATTTACAGCTTTATTCATTACAGGTGACTGTCTCACATGCTCTAATGGTTTTTGGGCTACCAGCAGTTATATTGAATCTCTTTAAAGCCCTTGTATACCTAAATGAGTGAACTCTTGTTCTCTACACTATGATTTTTCTAGTGGTCTGTCATATTGCTAGTGGAAATAGATTGTTTACCATCTGCATGCAACAAAGAATATTTTAAATAAATAAACAAGCCAGTACATGAATCTTTATTTTTTTTCCACAGAATTCTTGTCTACAAAATATATTCAGGAATGTTCTTGTCTTATTTTATTTTAATTATTGCTTATCTTTATATAATACCATTTTATAGTGATTTGCAGAGAGTAATGCGCTTTTCACATCAGTCTGTTTCCCAATGGGATTCATAGGCTCCCAGTAGGCTCTAGAAAAAGCTGGTTACCCATTCAGCATGTTTTTGGTTGTGAGAGACAGACAGTGACCCTGATAAAGCTTAATTCCAGTATGTGAGGCTTCATGGCCAGTGTGTTATTTCTTCTAGTCATGAGGAATTTAGACATAATGAGCATTTTTGTTCATACAATAAAAAAAACATTTGTAGTGATTTATTTCTGCCATTTACAACTTTTCCTAAAGCCTTTCTGTATTGACAGAGACCTAATCACTGATAGTCAAACAAAACAAAAAATCAGCTTCTATTCGTTTCCTATTGTTTTTTGCAAAGCTCCCCAAATCGTGAACTGGCCACTTTTTCTGATTGTCTTTATACAGTTGTACGTTTAAAACTTCGCATGCTTCCTTTGTACTGTGGTTATTCCACACAGCCTGCAACCCTCTGGAAGTTTAAAATATTAGACCTGTAGGTGTTCCTTGCAATCTGAAATTGGGAAACAAAATAGTTGCTTATAGACATGAGGTGACTGGTGTGCACAGGATGTTCCACATCATAAATACCTTTTACATTCTTGGATGATTCTGAGCTTAAGACCAATAGGCATACCCCACTTTTAAGTAGACAATGGGGCTTATTTACTATAGCTGGAGAGTGAAAAATCAGTCTCACTTCTGCATAGAAACCAATGAGCGTCCAGGTTTTATTACCAAAGCTTAATTGAACAAGCTGGGGTTAGAAGCTCATTGGTTTCTATGCAGAAGTGAGCCTTTTACAATCTCCAGTGATGGTAAATAAACCCCATTGTGTACTTAAAAGTGGGGTATACCTGTAATGATGTAAGGATAGTTTTCTTTTTGGCAAACAAAAACAAATGGCTGGCTAGGAGTTGCATAAATTTTGTAGGATGTTGGAACATCTCTGCTACTGCTAATCAGCATTACTATGGAGACCGCCTAGTAAAACCTTTGATTTCCCATCCCCCCACATCCCCTTGTCTCTGTAATCTTCTTCTTGAAGGGATTTTCTCTAGCGATATAGGGAACCAATTGCATATATATTATGTATCTATAGTTACATGCATTTTAGTCAAATACATTTGCCACATACTATTGCTACTTGCATAAATCACCAAATAGCCGGACAGTTTTAGGCCCCTTTCACATGTCCGCATTTTCATCCATCCGTTGCGGATGAAAATGGGACATACATTGGTCCCTATGTGATTGCGGGTGTCAGCGTATGACCATCCGCTGACACCCATAATTACCCGCCTCCGCAATGATCCGATTTTTCGGACGGAAGAAAATCCTATTTTTCTTCCGTCTGGCAGATTGGAACGGGTGAACACGGACATACGGTCCGTGTTCATCTGATCCCCATAGGGGAGAGCGGAGGAAAGACAGGGCGGTCCCTGCACAGTGTCATTACTGATCCGCCCGTGTGAAAGGGCCCTTAGGCTGTCTGTGATTCTGGGTGCCACAGCTGTTTAATGGCCTTCTATGCCTTCATCCTCACTGTACACATTTTACTTTCCTGGGGCAGCATAGTACTCTCAGTGTTGATACCTTTAAGGTTTAATATGTGTTTGTATAATCTTTATTGAAAGTAATTTAGTGAATATTTTAACTCCTTCCCACCCAGCCTATAGTAGAATGACAGCTGGGTGGGGGTTCCATTATCCTGACTGGACATCATTGAACTTCCAGAAGGATAAGTCACTCGCATGTGCTTCCAGTGGCAGGCAGCGCAGTGATCGTTTGTGCGGTTTGTCGCTCTGACACACTGCATCTCCGATCTTGGTAAAGAACCTGTGACGTAGGATCTTTACCATGTGATCAGCTGTGTCCAATCACAGCTGATCACATTGTAACCTGGAAGTGCCATTTATTGGCTTTCTTCTATTAGTGCTTGACAGGGCACAAGTAGAGGAGAGCCAATAAGTGGCTCTCCTGACAGGGGGCGGGGGGGGGTCTGTGCTGATAATCAGCATTGATCAGTTCAAGCCCTTTTGGGATGTCCACCAGTGATGCCCAGCAGTGCCCCACCAGTGATATCTAGCAGTTCCCACCTGTGCCCACCAGTTGTGCCAATCAGTAATGTCTTTCAGTGCCTCTTCATAAGTGCTGCCTATCAGGGCCATCTATCAGTGCCCATCAGTCCCACCCATCTGTGCCCATAAGTGTCGCAACATCAGTGTCCATCAGTGCCACCCATCGGTGCCACCCATCAGTGCCACTTATCAGTGCTGCATTTCAGTGCCGCCTATGAGTGCCCATCAGTGCTGCATATTAGTGCCGCTTATCTGTGCCCATAGTGCTGCATATTAGTGCCTCCTCATCAGTGTGACCTCATCAGTGCCCATGGTTGCAAAACTTACTTATTTACAAAGATTTATAAAAGAAACAAAGAAAAACTTTTTAATTTTCGGTCTTTTTTTATTTGTAACACAGAAAATAAAAAACACAGTGATAATCAAATACCACCAAAAGAAAGCTCTATTTTTGTGAACAAAATTATAAAAATTGGCCTTGGCAGGAAAGGAGTTAAAGTGCCCAGAATTGAAGTGGTTAACGTGTCTTCCCTGATTTCACCAAGAATTTTTAATAAATTCCCTGAAAAAGTCACCCCGAGTTTTCAGCACATTGCAACACAGCATGAACATTTGTGTTTGATCTCTAAAAAATCTGTAATAATTATTTCTCTGTCACCTTTTCAGCTTAATACAGAGCACATCAGTGGTTTTCCATGGTTCATATTGCTTTCAAATCAATGGTTCTGCATTGCCAGCAGTGGACCCATTTAATGAAACATATTAGCAACAATTAGACCTGTGAATTCTGTTGGTCTTCATACCATTGGGGTATATGCCATGCTGGCTATATGTTTTCAGATGTTATATGCAGTTACAAAATGTCACAATTTCCAGTTTTGAATCCATAGCAAAATATTTAAAACCTTCAGAAAAAAAGATGTAGGAAAGCATTTAAATTTTTTAAGACAATAACTACAAAGAAGGCTGGGCGCTAAACCCCAATAAGCATGTAAACTGTAACCACAACCAGGTGCATGGGTGGCTTCAGGCAACATTGAAAGTGGCCACTAGAGTAGTGGAACAGATGAATGGCA
This sequence comes from Rana temporaria, assembly GCF_905171775.1. NCBI lineage: Eukaryota > Metazoa > Chordata > Amphibia > Anura > Ranidae > Rana > Rana temporaria. Next base: position 71,389,619 of record NC_053493.1, read on the forward strand.
AGAAAGAACACTAAACAGAAAATCCAGAAAACTGTTGTGTTAATTGGAAATGTAATAGATGGACTCAAAGCATATGCACACAGTCGTGGGCTAAAGTTCCACAAAAAAAAACAATGTTGTCCAAAAAAGATGCCAAGTTTATTAGGTAATCAAATAGATCTTACATGGTGTCAAGCAGTAATCCAAGGCAGTGATAGGAAGTTACAGACTGAGAGCAGATGTAGTGTGCTGATCTGCAGTCAAACATCCAGCAAAGACAGGGAGATAGATGGCTGCCAGCCATAATGGGGAAGCTCCAACGGACTCTAGCCAGAAAGTGATGTCACCAAAAACCCTTAAGTCCTTAGCCACTGACCCAGAAGAAACTGAAGGGACATCAAGAAACAGTACACTAAGCCAAAAACCAGGATTACATGTTTTTGGGGCATGCCAAATTTGAGAATGGGGCATGCCTCACAACATATCGTCCTGGTTTTCTATAGTACCATGGAAAATTCTTCCCTCTTTGCAACTACTAAAGTCCTGAATTTTACCAGGACCATGAGATGGTTTTACAAAAACATACTGTATATACATTTTATACAGAAGTGTCCACAGGTTCTAGAATAGACTATTTTTGGCAAAGCAGCCATAAAATGTACTGGTCCTAATGCATTTTGGTTTTAGTCATCTTCCCATGCAGGGTAACTGCAACAACTGCAGGAGATTTAAATGTTTCTTTACATAGTAATTGTGGGAGGTGGGGATCCCTGTCTTCTAGGTCTGTTAGGCAAGCATATTTCTATGAATCCTTAAAATGCCATGTGTTAAAAATGTTAAAAATCAGGAAGTAATATTACAGTTGATATGGTCATCATTCAGGAAGGCAAGCATATTTATCATCTTTCATAAAAACTAATGAGTGATCCACTTTGGGATACTCAGTTCCAGAGTACCCTTTAGATAGTAGATGGGTTGGGTAACAACCTTGTATCTATAGTTGTCTCCCATCCACAAATCAAGCCAGATAGAAAAGGTGGGAACATGCTTATAACCCGTAGTTTATTGCCATTGTTCCGCTCCAGCTCCTCTGCTCTAAAAGTAATTATAATTGTAAGCTCAGTTGAGCTGAACATTCAAGGTAAAAAAAAAACTTTTTGCAGATGAGAGTCCTGGGGACAGTCAATTACCCACCCTCTATAATCTATGGCCAGCTTAACAATTTACCCTTATGAGGAAATCATGGCCTAATGATTCGTTCAGTCTGAGCATCATTCTCTAGCACAAATCAGATCCTGGGGTTATCATACAGGCGATAATCAATGCTTACATCAAATACCCTGTATATTCAGTCTTAACAGTCTTCAAGTGTAGTTTAAAAACTTTGTAATCAATAAATACGGTAAATATTTTTTTTTATAGAAAAGCAAATCTTACTGCACTACTTGTCCATCACAATGACAACTGGAAAAAAAGGATCACATTGGGTCCAAATGTGCAGTGATTGTTTAGAGGACAGGCAAATTATCTCTCAGTCTCTCTTGAAAAACATAAAATATCTACACATTTTTGGCTGTTCCATAGCACATTGTTATTGTCAGAGGTCTTTACCTGAAAGATGTATTCATACATCAGCTGACACACAGGGTGGAAGATTAGGACAGTAGGGGGACGAGGGGATGAATGATCTATGTATCATCATTTTTGGGACACGTGACAGCTGGTGAGTCACAGAATTCATCCCATTATGTGCCCATGTTTTCCAGCACTGGACAACATAAAGCAGAATAATGGTACATGCACACAAGTGTAATTACTCTCACCATGTACATTCCATTGTATGCAACAATCTGAGCACTTAGTGATACTGTTTGATTTTTTTTAATATTTTTTTTTTAATCCATTTGTATTTGTTAATAATAGGTGCCCTTTAAATAGCCCCTGAAAAAATCTGGGCATCTCTTGTAGAGCTTGTAAAAATTGAATTGTGCTTACTCTTTCAAAAAAACATGCATAAATATTTCCACAAAGAGCTTTTGATTTATTAATTTGTCATTTGGTAAACCTTGATAATATTTCCTATAGGAAAGGCCAGAGAGTCTGATACAATTAGATATCTTTCTAGATAGTCATTGTATGTTCTTATCTTGGCTGTAATGAATGAATTGTTTTATTGATTTGTACGATTTAATGGACATGTATGTGGTCACATTTATATCAAAAATCCAATGAGTCATTGGTATATTTGTTTCGTTTAAACAAACATGGTATAGATGTTGAAGGGCATCTTAACATGATTTTGAATGGGTTCTGTCTTAACACTTGTCTCTTTAGCTCCCCCAATCAATAAAGTTAGAAGCGGACACCCACAGAGATCTGCTTCATCCAAGGAAGAAACCAGTACTGTCTGTGAAATTAGCCAGAGAAATGAAAGGACCAAAGTCACCAGGTGACGCTTGTTGACCAATTCCTCTGTGGGCACCATGTGACACAATTACCAGTTGTTATTATTAAAGAATAATCTGGAATTAACAATATTGGCAGATCTATATCAATTACCCAAGACAACTAGCACCAGGGGACATGTGCAGACTCTGCCCAGAGCATGAACATAAATGTTTTAGTCATGGTAGGGAAGCATGGGTGCTGTAATTTAGTCACCAGCATGTTTTAGGTCTGCAAACCTTAAAGTGGAGGTTCACCTGGAAATTACAATTTTTAACTTTAGATTCATGCTCATTTTGTCTAGGGGAATCGGCTAGTTTTTTTTAAAATTGAAGCTGTACTTACCGTTTTAGATAGCGATCTTCTCCGCCGCTTCCGGGTATGGGCTGCGGGACTGGGCATTCCTTCTTGATTGACAGTCTTCCGACAGGCTTCCGACGGTCTCATCTATCGCGTCACGATTTTCTGAAAGTAGCCGTACGTCGGTGCGCAGGCGCCGTATAGAGCCGCACCGATGTTCGGCTACTCGTGACGCGATACATGCGACCGTCGGAAGCCTGTCGGAAGAATGTCAATCAAGAAGGAACACCCAGTCCCGAAGACCATACCCGTAAGCGGCGGAGAAGATCGCTCTCTAAAACGGTAAGTACAGCTTCGATTTTAAAAAAACTAGCCGATTCCCCTAGACAAAATGAGCATCAATCTAAGGTTAAAACATTTTTTTAGGGTGAACTCCCGCTTTAACAATTTTCAAACTGGATATGTAAAGTAGCCTGGGCGACTGTAAGCATGGACTTTTAAATCTCTGCTACATTAATGGGCATTTGAGAACATTGGTGGCACTGCATGGAAAATATTACTTGTATGTTGTTCTTGTGACTGGACAGCACTTCTTTTTACATTCTCATAAAATGTAACAGCGCCTGCTGGGATTTTAGAGGTAATTTTAAGTTCTTTGATACTGGCAAGATCAAGAAACTCCCATTGCTGTCCTTAAATATGTCATTTGAAATGCTAACCACACATAATCTTAAAACAGCACCCAGATGTTACTTAAAAGCTTTACCCCCACTTTACCATGCAAGTTCATACTTTTGTCTAGTCCAGTTCATGCTGTGTCTAGATTTGCAATCTTTGTGCTCAGAACCCTAATGGTGACCATTAATTAACTTTTAGGTCCCCAGATTCATAGCAATTATATTCACTTGACAGGGATCAGTTGATAAATGTATGTGATCTTAAAACAATAGCAAGAAAACAATTGCAGGTTCATATGAAACACTGGGCCTTATTCCGTGTCCCACTATCACATCTCCTTCAGGAAAAAAATATACAATTTTTTGCATAGAACACATGCCTACAATGGAATATTTAAACAAAAAATTTAATCTCATAAATATAAAATGATTCAAAGAAAGACTCATGTAATTTGGGGATTCTAAATAAATGTAAGATATTTTTGTAACAGAACTAGCACATGTTGTCCAATTGTTATACAACTACACAATGTTGTTGTCTGAACAGGTTTTAAGCAAATGCAGAGTTTTTTTTACACTACTTGGTTAAACTATACATCCCAGCAGTTCTCTACTGCTTTCTTCTTTTCATAACTCCTTGTCAAAAGCAGAAGGGTTAGCAACCTTTACTGAGCTCATTGCCCTTTGTTGGGTATGATCTTCCCTTGATTGGAGTAATTTTGGAAGCCGAACGTGATGGGAGATAGGTTTGCTAACTAGACAGTCCTTTAGAGTACATCTAAAACCAAAAAAATGTTCTAGTTTGGATAGACTAGGAAATGGTTAAACGCCATTGCAGTTTTTATGTCCCACTTTAGAGATTTCTCTTCACATCTTGTCCTATGGATACAACAGGAATTGGGAAGAAACCTCTCCAAAGTTAGGGAAATCACTTCTTAAACAGTTGTCACCAGAACAAGGGTCCCCGTGACTATATTTTCTCTTGCCTCCTGTTCTCATAACAAATTTTGGATTCTTTCAATTCCATAATAGTGGTTACAAGTGCAAATAGAGAGAGAGAATCTCCCTAAAAGGGGCACAGACATCATAAATACCTGACAGAGGTACTTTTTTGGCTTTGGATAAACTTTAAATATTCTATACTGCATGATGCATTTATAGGTATTATAGGCATTGATGATAATATGGACATGTTGTAGGGCTCTGCATTTTGATATGTAGGATATTTTATTCTCACGTCTTGAATCTATAAAACATGTATTGTACAGTTGAAGTATTTTTGGTGCTGCTTTTAATGCATCACTTCCTGTACCAAAATCCTTCAGCGGGAATCTACTTTTTTTTTTTGCCACATCATGCTCTCGGTAGCACATACCTCAAAGCTGAAATATCACTTGGGCCTTGTCATCCTGGCATTATGCATTGTGGTGTTAATAATAATAAGGTAATGGATGATTTCACACGTTCTCGTGGGCTGGCTTTCTGCGGTCTCGCTGTCACTTCCATAAAAATTATACAATATTAGTGAAGCACAAACATTGCGTAAACCTGCAGCAGTAAATTTAGATCATAATCTGTCTGTTTCAGTGAAGCTCCTTTCAGCAGTGTATTACAAGTGAGAGTCAAACCAAAATCAGCTTAGCATTTAAACAATAGGATTATACATACTGGAAAGAGGATTGCTAATTAACGAAGAGATTCAGAATGGGCCAAGGACACAGTCCACTGAGGCACATCACAGGCTTTATGGCTGAGATATGATGGGATCAAAGACGTTTTATTCAGAGCTCTGATGAGTCTTCTTTAATTGGCTCTGAATAATATATATATATATATATATATATATATATATATATATATATATATACGTATATAAAATGTTTGTACGTACATGCACTGTATATATGAGCATGTTCTTGTATAAATTTGAAATGCAGAATTAAAATTAAGTTTTTATATACGGTACATTGTGTAATTGAAAGGTTTTTCCTTTTTTTAATCCTAGGCACATCATTTTTTTATATGTTTATTTGTTTATTTTGTTATTAGTGAAGCAAATGGTTACAGACATATCTGTGCACACTATACATATTGTATACATATATAGTCTATACACTGCATATTAATATAGAGTCTGTAACTCAGGCCTCGTACACACGGCCGAGGAACTCGACGTGCCAAACACATCGAGTTCCTCGGCCAGTTCAGCACTGAAGCCGCCGAGGAGCTCGGCGGGGCGAGAGCTCCCATAGAACAACGAGGAAATAGAGAACATGTTCTCTATTTCCTCGCCGAGCTCCTCGTCGGCTTCCTCGGCCGAAAGTGTACACACGGCCGGGTTTCTCGGCAGAATTCAGCCAGAAACTCGGTCGGAAGCTGAATTCTGCCGAGGAAACTGGTCGTGTGTACGGGGCCTCAGTAGTTGCACATAAATCTAGTCTTGTCCTTAATTCTCACCTGTCCCATTACTAATATAATACAGTTGACAGGTAACAACAAAAAGTAAAACAATAAAACAGAAGGACTTGGAGTGATTTATGAATACCTAAAGTGTGTGAGGTCCATTATAATGCATGTAAGAACCATTAGCATGTCTTACATGTGGGTCCTTACTAAGGAATAGGGCTTTCCCAGTGACGTAGCACAGTGTGCGTCAGAGGGGGACGGGGTCACGTGACACGTGGCCCGCCTCCCCTAAAAAAAAACGTCAAGCTCCGGCGCGTCATTCGCGGAGCTGTGCTCTGAATGGATGGGTCTTCTCATCGCTGGACCAATCGTGGGCGAGAACACCCGTAAACCCGTCGCTGGAGAACTCACCTGCCACTGGATACAAGACAACGATGGATCAGGGAGCAGCATGGATCGTCTATTTTCAACGATCCATTTTTATTTGGTTTAATTAATAAAGTATTTTGTTCAACGGTGTGTGTGGTTTTTTTTTTCAGACAACTACTATTTTGACTTCCTTCGTGAAATGGTAGGGGTACAGTGTACCCCATTACAATTTCACACGGGGGGGGTCAGGATCTGGGGGTCCCCTTTGTTAAAGGGGTCTTCCAGATTCTGATAAGCCTCCCGCCCGCATACCCCCACAACCCTTGCCCGGTTGTGGGGATGAGAGCCTTGTCCCCATCAACATGGGGACAAGGTGCTTTGGGGGGCACCCCGAAGCACCCTCCCAATGTTGAGGGCATGTGGCCTGGTTCGGTTCAGGAGAGGGGGCGGCGCACTCTGTCCACCCCTCTTTTCTGCGGCCGGCCAGGTCAACGTGCTCGGATACGGATTTTAGGGGGAACTCCACGCCATTTTTTTTTATTTGGGGTGGAGTTCCCCTTAAAATCCACACCAAACCTGAAGGGTCTGGTTATGGATATTTAGGGGGAACCGCACGTATTTTTTTTTTTAAATTGACGGCGGGGTTCCCCTTAATATCCATACCAGACCTAAAGGGTCTGGTTATTGAATTTGCGGGGACCTCCGCGCATTTTTTTTTCTAAAAGTCTGTGTCCCATTGACTACAATGGGGTTCGGAGTTTGGGTTCAGGTTCCCGAAGGCAAACTTTTTTTTAAAAGTTTGGGTTCGGACCCGAACCTGAACATCCAGGTGTCCACTCAACTCTAGTTCTAAAGGTAATAACTATGAAGGATGAAAATTGGGCAGTCTACCTGCCCAATTTTCAAAGCACAGTTTTTAGGTGGATGCGTGATAGACCTCCCCGAAGAGATCAGTATTTAGGTATAAATCAGCATCTTAAATAATGGCTGTAGACCTGCTGGATTACTTAAAAAGTCTCTTGCTTTTATTAAACTTTATATATGTGTGATATGTTATTATATATTAATGGACCTATCCCTATAATTAGTTGGCATTTGTTGACATATTTATATGGGTAGCCATGTTAGTCCCCTTCAGAGATAAAGCCCCATCTTATTATAGTTTGTTACGCTAATTAGTATCCACGGTGGCTGAAGGAGCTCTCTGGGGAAGGTGGAAAAAACTGTAAAATTTATCAAAAAATCCTTGGTTTTTGTTGTGCTTGAGTTGCCTCTGGAAAGAGATCTAATCTAACCCAATTAAGTAAAAAGCTTGGTAGCTGTATCCTTATTTTTTTACAGCGGTCCTCTGGTGAGATTGTTTTTGAGGGAAAACATTGTGGAAGAGATAAGGAGATAAGTAAGCTTTATATGCTATCACACATTTAGATCTCTGATAGACCAGCCAGTACAATTATTATTAGGAGAACATGTGCATTTAGTAGAACTTGCTTTGTACAATACATAGGTTATATCATTTTTGCCTTCTATTTTTGGATAATAATTACTTTTGAAAGGCAATTATTTCTCTTTCTCGCCTTAATGATAGCCATGATATTTCAGATTTTACTGTACTAAAACTGGCCATACATTAGATAGCGCAGATGGACAAATCTCCCCTGCAAGCTATTTTATTCTGACATCTCGTGCTGTTAAAGGATGTCGGATGACAGGGCAGCCCACTGATCAAATTTAAAGTGATTGTAAAGGCAGAAGAATTATATGCAGTAAGGTAAAAAAACATTCTGCACGCACCCCCCCCCCCAAAGAAAACAAGACTGAGCCCAATCTCAATCCAGCGATGTGCACGAGAGCCAAGGTTCTCTCTGGTCTCTCACTCCTGATATAGCCATTTGCAGGGGGCGTGGCCAAGGGCCAAGTTCCACTCTGTGTGTCTTATGGACACTAAGGATGGGGCTCGGGAGCTAGCACGCATGAGTGCCCCCATAGCAAATGGCAGGGAGTGGAGCCAGAAGCGTCAGTGGTGGACCCAAGAAAAGAAGGATTAGCCCTGCTGTTTGCAAAACCATTGTACAGAGCAGGTAAGTATAATATGTTTCGTACACAAAAAACTTTTTTGATGACTCAATAGGAACCGGCTGTAATTTGGTCAGTGTGTGGCCAGCTTTAGCAAGTGATCTTTTTTCAGAGCTTGTGATCTTTCAGAGTCTGTGGCACTGCACTACCTCCTAACTGTCCTTTGAAATACTAGTAAATATCGCTTCACCTTTTCAATATCCACAAACACTCTTGACAACCACCTTAAGCCCCCATAGTATTCTATAAACAAATCTAAATACCTCCATGTCTTGCCAATCAGTTTACAGAACAGGTACTTCCACTGTGAGCCTGATTTCAATGTTTGGTTGGCTCATTATTATTAAAGACTCAATAAGGCTGATTTATTAAAACTGGAGAGTGCAACGTCTGGGCAGTTGTGCATGGTAGCCAATCAGCTTTAAACTTTAGCTTGTTCAATTAAGCTTTGACAAAAAAGTCTAGAAGTTTCTGTGTGGAGCTGCACCAGATTTTGCACACTCCAGTTCTTTTAAAGCAACCCGAATATCTAGTTAAATTGGTTCTCAAGGTTTTTCTGAGTGCAACTCCCCCTGCCAATACTTACCTGAGCCTGATCTCAATCCAGCAATGTGCACAAGAGCAGTGGTTCTCTCTGCTCTCTCCCTCCCTATAGGCTCAGAGACAGGAGGAAGCAGCAGGCGAGGCTGAGCCGGCCCGGCTCGGGAGCCAGCCTGCATGAGTGCAGAGAGGAGGAATCAGGAGCACCAGCAGGGGACCTGGGAAGATCAGGGCTGAACTGTGCAAATCTTTTGTACTGAGCAGGTAAGTATACCATGTTTGTTAGTAAAAACAAAAAAATAATGGTTTACAATCACTTTAAATTAAAGAATGATTTCATGACTGAGCTGCTCTCAGTGGGGAATGGATTGGGGAAATAATAGGCATATAGTATAAATATTCATCTTTTCCCCTATGTGTTTAGGCCTGTAAATCAGATTCCTGCCCTCTGAACAGCAGTTCTCAATACAGATGATCCTTGCTCAATGCTTGTTTAACCTGTTTAAGCTGTTTTAGACCTGTGGCTGGATTGCTATACTCAATAAGGTTGGGTTCACACTTGTATGACATACGCTCCGACTTTGGGAGCTCATGTTGCATGACTTTGAAAATCAATGCTTCCCTATGAGAGCCGTCTTAACTGGTCCGTCACAATTCGGTCCGACTTTGAAAAGGCTCCAGGCACTACTTTGGTCCGACTTTGGTCCTTCTTAAGCCTATTGAATATCATTGAAGTCATATCAAAGTAGGATCATTGTCCTAACCATCTGACATGGTGATTGCAGCAGCAGTAAAAGGAATTTATCTCACACTGGGATTGTTTTGATTGGTCAAAAGACAAGTCAGACTATCTCAAAGTCGAAGCAAACTCTTATCTTGTTCATTCAAGTCAGATGGAAGTAGGACCAAAGTAGGACCGATGTAGGACAGATGTAGCAGGGAAAGGTAGGATGATAGACGTACAACAGTCGTGTCGTATCAGTGTGAACCCAGCCTAACACTACAGTTTTTTTGGTTGCACGAAAAAAAATGACAGTTGGAGCCACTGTACTAACCATTTGGTCCGTGTGTACAGAGCTTTAAGCTGGGTATACACAGTTAGTTTTATTTTTTCTCTTTCAGCCAGCCAGCTGAACAAAAAAACAAACAAAAAAAAAAGATTCCTGCATCCCCACAAGCAAGGTTAATGCAAGATTCCCCCCTCCACTTTTGCGGACGGAAGAAAACCCTATTTTTCTTCCGTCCGGCGAAACAGATCGGATGAATACGGACACACGGTCCGTATTCATCCGTTTCCCCATAGGGGAGAGTGGAGGAGAGACAGGGCGGTCTCTGCACTGTGTGCAGGGACTGCCCTGTCCGCCGACAGCTCAGCGGGGATTAACGGAGGAATCCCCGCTGAGCCAAACAGGCTAACAGAGCGGATCAATACGGATCCGCTCCGTGTGAAAGAGCTCTTAGATTGGCTTCTGTCGAACAGAGAGGGCTACACACAGATTGAAATATTGGCTGGTCCCTGCTGATCCAGCCAATATTCGATCCTCGTGTACACAACTTTTTACAATGTTATTATATATGTGGTTGCAGCAGACCCTCACTGGTCAACCACACTTTGACAGCAGGATTTTGGACAGCTTATCAGATTAGATGATCAATTGCTTTTGTGTTGCCTGTAATAACAAGCATTGGAAGTGTATGGCCACTAATCAATCCCATGGCCCTCTTCCCCTCTAAAAGCAACACATGTTTATAAGACAGTCCGCAAGAGTTTAAAATGAGCTTGGTATATCATTCCAGCACATTTGACCGCCCGCTAATGTCTACAGGCACCCAAAGCTTACAAATAATTCATGACACATGTTAAAATATTGTATATGTTCATGGCATGGCACTAATTTGATGTGAAGAGCTTTGAATATATTATAGCGACAAAGTCAAAGTTAAATACAAGTTGCACAGTGCAATTATACAGGTTTGTCCAAACGATGACTTGGTACAGTAAACCATTCAGCATCTATGTAATGCTGAACATTGGGCTTTGTTCTTTGCACAGTTTTAATAAATAAGCCCTTTCAGAAAGTGTTTTACTATAGATGATTTATGTAAAAGTTTGTACACACGCAGAAACACACATACCCTACTACAAAATGCTTTTTGAATCTAATCTAAAAATTGCTTTTTTTTTAACTACAGAAAGGAGAGCAAGGCATATCTTTGATGTTAATAATTGGCATCACTGAAGACCTCCAGGCAACGATTTATTTTAATTGATATCAATATTTTATACTTTGTCTTTTAAAAAGCTAAAATACGCTGTGATATGAGCTTTACAGCCAAACACAAATCTAAGCGCCACTCTAGACCCTTAAAGAAAATAAAGTAAGCTGCTGATTCTACCACAGCACCTAGACCAGATGGACTGCCCAATATACTGAATGGCCAGCCGCCTTCTTCAGCTTCATGGGCATGCTACGTTAATAAATACTGTACAAAATATTGATCACGTGGAGCTGTGCAAAGTGACATTGCTGAAGGATGCAGACTTTTTTTTATTTTTTGTAAGATGTATTTATCTTTTAAATTAGCATTTTATCTTCTCATGTATAGTAAATTTCACCAACACGCAGTTATTGGGCAAGTTTACAAGCAAAGAGGGATATAGAAACTCATCTGGGTTTTTGGAGATGATCTGAATTCTATTCAGGAAGTAGCACAGATGGTCTGCTTTCTATCAGTCTATCAGGGAGAGGATATAAAAACACTGATATAGTGGGAGTCTGTTGGATTGATCACTGACGATAACACCAAATGTGCAGATATAATACATGCAGTAGAATGGGAACAAAGTAACTCTATTATGATCATGTAAGAAATATGAAGCTGGTGAAAAAACAGATCATGGTTTAAAAAACTTCACATATGCTCTTCATATAACAATCAGTAAGGTTAGGTTCATATGGTCATCTGAAATTCAATCTGTATACAAATGACATGTTTGGGGTAAGCTGAGCTCAGGAGTAACTGCTGAAATGCAGGAGTGAAAACTTCTTAAGCAGATTTCCTTAGCTCAACAGCTAATTAAATTTACCAACAACTATGCAGTGCAAAAGGCCACTTGACTGTTTAAAAATGAAATTGATTGTAAAAGTTTTATTAAAGCTTTGTTTTTGTTTTTATAAATAACAAAGATATTATATTTATCTTTTCTGGACACTGGTTTTGCACAGAGCAGCTCCGATCATCCTCTTTTTGGGTCCCAGGCCGGTGCACCTGGCTCCTCCCTCTTACGCAGTACCCCTAGAGAAAGCTGATTGCCCTGGAGGCACTTCTGCGCGCTTGCTCCTGAGCGACTTCTTTATGTATGCATAAGACATATAAGGCTGCAACTCTGCCCTCCGCTCTCTCTTTATTGGTTCACTGGCTGTGATTGACAGCAGTGAGAGCCAATAGGCTCCCACTGCTGTCTCAGCCAATGAGGAGTGAGAGTCCCGGGACATCCGAGGCTATTGTAAACATCGTTGGATCAAAGGGAGCTCAGGTAAAGATTGGGGGGGGCTGGAAATAGAATACATGCAGGTAAAAAACATTCAGCCTTTACAATGACTTTAAGGTAGGCCCTTGTATTACAGTTTTGGTAACTTACAAGGAGATTGTACAGAGACTGCTCAATCAGTTTGAAATGTGTGTGGCCAGCTTTAGAAACCTTGTCATCTTTTCCCTGTTATCTATGTTAAAATACTCTGAAGCCTCGTACACACAACTGAGGAACTCGACGGGCAAAACACATCGTTTTCCTCGTCGAGTTCCTTGTCAGGCTGTCAAGGAACTCGACAAGGCAAGTTTCTCCATTCCCGTCAAGGAAATAGAGAACTTGCTCTCTTTTTGGCTCGTCGAGTTTCTCGACAGTTTCCTCAACGAAAATGTACACACGACCGGTTTCCTCGGCAAAAAAATATCTCCCAGCAAGTTTCTTGCTGGTTTTTGCCGAGGAACTCAGTCGTGTGTCCTGTCTCCCACCCTCTCTTTTTATAAACCCTTGACTAATTGGTGAAGATGGGACTTAGGACACTTGTGTGAACCAGCTGTGGGAATCAAGACTATAGATCATTGCAGAGTCTTCTCAACTTGTTTAAGAATATATTACAAAAACATGACATGAAGGAGATAGGGCATCAGGAAGCCAGGCCAACCAACTTTTCCTAACTCCTTAAAGAGTGCATTACTTTTATATCTCAATATATCAGGACCTATTTATTTTCTAAATTTAGATAATATAGCATCAACTTAGTTGGATGACAGTTACTGTAACTGGAGTCAGATTTTAAAGCATTATTTTATGTACACTGGTACCATTCTAGAATAATGAGGGTCCTCATACACAGGATTGACAATCTCAGCACCTTATGCATCAGTAGCTGCTGCAGATCTCTGCTCTTATCCAATTAAAAGAGGGTAATGCAGGCTATACCACATGCAATTGGATGTCTGCAGATCATAGGACTGCAAATGCAAAAAACTGTGATTACATGCAGTGCAGCCTAGGTAACCATTTTTTCATCATGTAGGTCATGGGTTTCCAAACTTTTCAGCACAAGGACCACAATGTATATTCTACAAATACCCACAGGTCAGATAAAAATTGGTTTATACATGAAGAAATCAAATCTAAATGAATGAATACGTTCTACTATTTTTCTGTAATGGGCATGATATAAAGTAGAACAGAGAAAAAACTTCAGCATAGAAACACCAAATTAACTTGAGGTCATTAGAGTCCCCACTTATATTAGATTCCCCATCAAGGACCATATTACATCGAAGTCCCCGCCTTACATCAGGGTACCCAACAGAATCCCCCTTACATCAGGGCCCCCTCAGAGCACCCCTTATAGCAGGGCCCCCATTAGAGCCCCCTCTTAAATCTAGTTCTAAATAAAATCTTGAAGCGGGCCCATGACCCATGAGCTCTAGATGAATAAAGGGCTGCCGAAAGCTGGCAAGGTTTATGCAGGGGAGCAGGCATCTCAGAACTTTACACTTATTTAAGGGCACCCTTCCCAAGAATGCATCTTGGAAATTATTTTAATAGAAAAAAATCCATGAAATGCGTATTCAGTGTGACTAATTTGCTGATTCCTCTATCAGTCAACTGGTCAGAAGGTGGTTTTAGGTATGCTCTTGGTACTTGGAACACAATATATAAGAGTTACAAGACAAGAGTGCTTACCACTAGCCATTGTGTTACATGTATTGTCCAAATTGGAGTAACCAACAGACATTGGACAGCTTGACTCTCACAGACTATAAACTTATTCTACAATCACTGTAAGAGCATGTAGCTGACATCAATATACTATACAAAAAAAAATCAGGAGTATTTGTGATGACAAAGGATTTCGATTAAGGCTAGGGCTACATTGACTATACTTGTTACTACTTGTTGGAAGTCATGTAATCTGCCAAACAATGAAATCCATATAATGCTAATAAAATAACTCTCAACTAGCAGATACAGTTCATACTGGCAATGAGATTGAATTGCCCTTGTAGCCTTAAAGGGGTTGTAAAGGTGAACGTTCACAGCGTTTCCCTGCAGGGATGTAGTTCCAAGGGAAGGGTCGAGCACGCTGACTAACCCCCAGCCACAACAGCTCGGATGATGGGGGCAAGCTTACTGAGGAGGAACAGGAAGTGAGAAATTCAGACGAAGAAAAAAAAACATTTAGAAGGGAAATCGAAGGAAAAGGTAAGTGAATAAACAATGCACTAGATTAAAGGAATCTATTTAGAAAATAAAAAACAAACCTTTGCAATCCCTTTAAGGCCCGTACACATGATCGGATATTCAAGTGTTTTGTCGGATAATCCAACCGTCTGTATGCTCCATCGGACAATTGTTGTTGGGATTTCCGACAACAAATGTTGGTTAGTCATGCTCTCGGACTAAAATCCAAAGTACAAACATGCATGCTCCGAACCAATGCTAACCATAAGATAACGATAGCAGAAGTTGCCCAAAGAGTGGCGCTAAAATGTGCATAACGCTCTCTAAAAATGCCTCCTTTTCCTGATCTAACACATTTAAAAGGAGAGGTTAGCAATGGCATCTCCCATATTTCTATCCTGACAGATTCACTTTAAGGAGTTGACCCTCAGTATTCATTTTGTTTTCATGATGGATAAAAACATTTTTTGATGTGTTCAGAAACTTTTAGATGTATTTTTCCATTTTGTATTATGATTTTTTTATGTCAAACCTATATATATTTATAAGATATGCTTACAGCAGTGTGCGAACACTGGGGACATTAGTGTCTTCTGTACTTTAGCAGAGCTTTTATCTTAGCTGTCTTCTCTGTAATTGCAGCCTGTCCACTCTGAGTGCAATCTACAATTGGCACACAATATTCCCTGAGCCACAGATCTTTAGAATGGATTTATTTTATGTGGGCTATTTAATTGTTCCTACTTGTTTTGTTGTCTGTTCATTACAGTCTGGATAAATCTTGAGTATTTTTCTTAATCTGTTATCTGCCAAACTATTGAGGCTCTATTTGTTGTGTTGGCTGTATCTTTAATCATTTTATTGTTTCTGTTACTGAAGTCATTTTGCTTGCTTGTATCAAAAGGTTTACCCTACCAGTGCACCAGGGTCGTACATTGTAATTAGAATTCTGGTTTGGAGGGCACAAATATGAGCTCCCTTTTCATACATTGTTTTCGTTTACTTTTTTTTTATATATACTTTTTTAGGTGCCAGCCTTTTCTGCGTTAATATAAAGAGTATGTAAGTTCATGAGTAAAATATTTTAACTACAAATTTTAAATGATGGAGGTCTATGGAGTTTTTTTAGGGGCTAGTCTATTTAAATATGTCTCCCATTTGTTCTCCTGCATTGCCTCACTATCGCATGAGTGGAGGCCACTAGTAGCCACTCACATTATGCAGACATGGTCAATGTTGTTACCATTGGTAAATCAACCCTTACAAGTGTCAGCAGTTATCCAGATATAAAGTATCTGCACAACTGAGATGCAACACAAGATAAAAAAAGGCGATAAAAAGACATGAAAACATTATTTTAGTTTTTTTAAATGGCAGTTGTGTGTGATACCACACTAAATATAATTTATTCACCTCCACATTTTAGAACCCCCCCCCCCCTTCCCATCTCCATCATGGAGCCTCACCCACATCTATTTATGCATACCTTCAAACGATCAGTTTTTTGGCTGTCCATGTGACGTTATGGTCCTTTTTCTTCGATGTTGGCGGTGGATGGTTCTTAGTCCTGGATATATCAGTGTTTAAGTCATAATGTGTAACATCTGTTCTGTTCAGGATTACTGTGAGCCCTAGGCTGGCGTGATGACATGCCCCTAGGAAGTGTGTCCATAATGGTCTAAAGTTTACAGGACACGGGGTGGATGCTGGGCATCATTCAACTCAAGACCTGGATCATAGAACAGTAAGTCCATGGAGGACAGTGCAAAAAGGAGGTGCAGATTGCAGTAAGAGATGCATATTGTATAAAAAAATAATGTATTTATTGGCGTATAACACTCACTTTTTTACCCTGAAAATAGAGGGTAAACTGTGCCTGCGTGTTATACGCAGGGGGCTGTGGAACGTTTTTTTCCTGAAACTTCCCTCTTTATGTTGGGGTGCGTGTTATACGCCTGTGCATGTTATACACTGATAAATACGGTAATATTTTTACGATATAGAAGGAATGGAGCTTTAAAAACATTATCTGAAGTAAAACGTGAATTCTAATAATGTAATAGAAAAGATAACAATTCTAAAGTAAACCATCTCAGCCAATCAGATATCAGCTCTCAGCAGCTTTAAGGAAAACAATTTTTTTAACCTTGTTTTCCATAATCCTTCTCTTACACTTTTCATAATCACTTTGCTATAGAATTCTGATCATTTGCTAAATCCTCCAAGTCTCACACCATACTGCCTTCACATGGTAAGGAATGTTTTATTCTGACATTAAAGGGCCACTATAAGAAAATAACATAATTTTAATAATCTGGTTTATGTAAATGAGATTTTAATAACATTCATGATTTATTATGTTTCAGAAATTATTAGAACATAAAACATATAGAAACTGAGGTTAACTTGTAAGAAGCAAAGTTTTTCAACAAAACATCTGCCTTGTTGTCCCCTAATCCCATAAGTTAAAAATACCAACTTTTTTGTAATTTTTTGCCTTCAATCAGGGACCATTTTAGACTAAATGGGGCCCCCAATTTTCAAAAGTAGCTAATGGTACTGTGGTGTGTGTATATATATATATATATAAAATATTTATGTATATACATACATACATATGAAAATTGTAAAGTGTAAACATGCATAGGCACATATTTAAATTAAAAGTTCAATAGCATGTTTAAGTTCCTGCTACCCCACTTCAGACCCAACAGAATTTCAAAGGAAGTGGCCAACTCCTGACTTCCCTTGCAGCTCTGACTGACAAATCAAATGACAGGGCTGTAAATGAAGCCATGAGGTCCGCACAAACACCAAGGCCTGATTGGCGGAGCAGTATTACATCTATGCATGGTCACTGCAAGACTGTGGGCATTGCAAACTGGGGCAGTGGCTGGGCCTAGCTGCTGTTGCACAGGGGGCCCCTAGAATACTGGGGTCTCTGTGCAATTATCCTGTCCCCTTCTTAATGCCAGCCTTGCCTCCAGTGGCAGCAAAATTAGTGCATAATTTGCACTGCAGTTATTTGCTGGAGATGTTGAAAATCACATGTTTTACATTGAGTGAAAAAGTATTAGATGACTTTCACTTAAAGTAGAAATGTAGAATGATATAGAACTTGGGGACTTTGTTTTGTCTCTACCTTAATCTCTTTTAGTTCCCCTCAGTGCAGGATTCAGCCGAGAATAAGAAGAGTCAAAACTGTAAAGGTAGCTACACACAGATCAATAGATTTCTCCATCCATGCTAACAGAGCAGATGGAGGAATCTCCACTGCCTGCTATTGTATTTAGGCAACTATGGCACTTGCAACTGCCTGAATACAAAGATGGTACTAAATATTGATTACATCTGATAGTATGCAATCACTGATAATTTTCCATTTTTGGTAAACTTGTATTTTATTTTAAAAAAAGTGCATAATAAAGGTACATAAAAAGATACAAAAATAAAACAGCAGAAAAAAAAAAAGAGTAAAAAAGAAAAAAAAAAAAAAGACAGCATTGATAGGTCAAACAAGACCCCACTGCCATAAACCTCCCCTCTCTCACCCACAAAGCTCCATCTTCCCCTCTCCCTGTGCACTGTGCAGTACCATCCCCACCCAACCTCAAAAACTGCATATACCATAAAAAAACAGTATCACTTTATAGCCATACCGCCAAAGTGAAATTTTCCCAACAAACATCAAACACAGCCCCATGGCAATATAAAAACATGATAGGAATGTCAGACATAGGAACAAAGAGTATCTTCCACACACGCATCCATTTTTAAAATTAACTTTTCATAAACCAGGTGGTGCTTACAGGGCCACCCAAACCTCAGCAGGAATCAGACATCATTAGAGCCACCTATGGCCAGCATATGTCAGTTAGGTCCTACAACATTGCAAAAAGCATTAGGAGGAGCACTTTGAGTATTGCTTAGTGTAGGGTTATGCTTATTTGTATATTTCTACTCCTTCACTATCCAATCACAGGCTGGGGCAGCCGTTTACTAAGTTGTATTGCTTTAACTGCAGTAGAGAAAACTGAGGTCAGAACCAGTCTATCAGCAGTAGTTCAATTGCAAATTCATCTGTTTGGCTTTACATCTGATTTAAGGGGAAAAAATGCAAAAGTAATGTACAGTAAACCAGTGCAATTCATTGTCCAATAGTTTTACTTTACTAAAAGGAAATCTGGGTTGTTGCTATGGAATGACCACTCTTTTCAGCATACATTTGTCTATATACATTATTAAATAGCTGGTAATTTAAAACCTGTCATTAAATAAATATAGGTGTTGGCATCACAGGCCTCTGTCTAGAAAATTCTAGTATTATTAAAATCTGAGGTGTTTATATATTATTACTGAAAATGTAGTTACACTTCCACTAGATGCTATAAGTTTCTGCGCACCACTCTTCCTTGTGATATCTTGTTATCTCAGTTGAGTCTTGTCCACCTGCAAAACTGTCCACAGCCTGAATTAACGTCTTGCACATAATCTGAGCAGCAGGAAATGCAGCTTTCCCACTATGATTTAAATAAAGTGCTACTACTTGCTGGATGGCCGGTGGCCCTGACAAGGAGCTAGCGTCACACAGAGTCTTGGCCATGTTTTATTATGTTAGGCTAATTGATTCCAGTGCATAAATCTGCAGGGCTGCAGAGCTAAATTGAGCTTTAAATCAATCATAAATTCATAAGACAGAAATCTGGAATAGGGAAAAGGAAATCTAATTACCAGCAGCTGTAATTACTGGACTCTTGTAAAGGGGGGCAGTGCAAAGAGTTATGAAGATACAGTAACTGAGAACCCTTTGACATTCTTTTTTCAAAAGTGTTTCAGGACAGGTGCTATAGTGTGAAATACTGGCCGACACCACCAGTGCCTTTCGTACAAGCACATTACAAATGCCATCCTGTGTGCCTAGTGCTCCCTACTTTTCTAGGTAGCACTCAGCAGGTGTTGAGACTACAGGGCTTTATGGCTACATACTTGCCATACAGACATGTATGCAGTTTTAACCGGATTGTCTTAAAGAAGAACTCTGCTTCATACCACTCAAAACTGGCCACACGACCTAAGTGCAATTTCAAGAGCATAAAACTTTGCTCCATTAAAAAAAAAGTAAACAGTATAGCTTCAAATCTGCCTCAGAGTCTATATGACCTCAACCATATTTTTAAAAGCCCATTACTTGCTCTCCAAAACTTTTGGAGATGCTTTCAAGACTCAGCAGACTATATCCACATATTCTGGAGATGCTCCTGTATTGGTCTACAGTATTGAACTTTATTGTCTCACTGACTACCGTATATGTTCCCCATAATAATGAAAAGTGTTCATTATGCCTGGTGAAGCCCCTTACTACAACTTACTCTGCCAAGACCCTCTTCTACCCTCCCCTGTTCTACACTCAGAAGGCCATAAAACTTTGCCAGAAGAACTCTGGGGCACCTTCCCTGGACTTTCAACATCCTTATTTAACACAGCTCTTCCACTGTACAGACATTGTATGAATCCTGAGGCTTCTTGTGTAAATTGTTCAAGGTATGTGTCTCTTGGATCAGCTCCAGTGTTACCAATACTCTCAATCGTAACTTACAGTATAATTCATGAGTCCTACTGGTTTGTGGTAAGGATAATGTGCCTTTGACATCTGACCTCAAACTGTTCAGAGAAACACAAAAATGAAATATATTATCCATAATGCCCTTTTAGTTGAGGTGGGTAGGTCTAGTTGGTACTGCAGTGGAGAGAAATATAGCGGGCAGGAGAACCTCTAAATAATATGAATGTACCGTCCTCTATGTTGGGCCATACATTGATTGTGTGACATGATGGTATGGGCTCTAGTCTTCTTGACTGTTTACTAATAACTGTTGCAGATAGTGTAACTTTAATGTTGCTGTGCACTCTTTGGCCCCTTTCACACTGGGGCGGGGGCGGCGTCGGCGGTAAAGCCGCGGTGCCCCATTGATTTCAATGGGCAGGAGTGGTGGAGGAGCCGTATATGCACTGCTTCTTCACCACTCCAAAGATGCTGCTGCTAGCAGGACTTTTTTTGCCGTCCTGCCCTCCACACTGGAGGGACAGCAGGGGCTGTTTCAGGTCGCTTTGCAGGTGATATTTTGTAGCGTTATAGCACCTGCAAAGCGACCCATTGTGAAAGGGGTCTTAAAGTCAGGGGAATGTCCTAATTGCTTTTTTTTATAACTTTACCACAAGCTTAATAAAAATAAAAAATTAAATAATACCTTTGTGGTGGGTGTTATGTGTTTGGATGTTGGCTAATTCAGGGGGAACTTCCCAGTAATTGGATTATTTCACACAGATCTCATATCTGTTTATCTAATTGAAATATCTGCTGGTATCCTCCCCTGTTTACCCCACGCCCACTTCTCTAGCCCCCAGCCCTCCTCACCCTTACCCCTTTTAAAAAAAAAGCTAGCTTACATGCTTCTCAAATGCAGTTTACTGAAGTGTTATTGTTTGCTGTAGCAATCCCTTTTGGCTATTAAAACATACTTTTAATAAGGGAAATGTCTACTGATATATGTCCAGCACATGTACAATTATGTCTCGTACACAGCTGGATGTTCTGAGAAAAAAAGTCAGACAAGCTTTTTTTTCAAGGAAAGTCCGACCATGTGTAGCTTCCCTCAGACTTTTTTTTTTCGGAAGTCTGACGGACCTTAGATAGAGAACCTTTTCTCCTTCTTTCCGTCGGACTTCCGACGGACTCACGGCAGACTTTTGCATGGTCAAAAGTCTGACTGTGTGTACAAGGCATAACTTGTCTATTTTAGAAGTATCAGCTCTCTTGTAGTAGCCATGTATGTTATTATTTTACCACAATACAGTTTTTCCACTGTTGGGTTATGTGGTATTTTATATATGGTGCCCAGAAATTAAATACAACCTGAAAATATTTTTTGATACCTTTTTTATTATAAAAGATTGTACAAATAACTTGTGTTCATTTTGGATAGGGAGATGGGGGGTTAGATCTCCTATCGGGTCTTTATTGTTGTCTGTGTTCCTGTTAGGGAGGGTCACCCATTATATATTACCATTTATGCATTACCATGACAGAATGTGAGCAAAGAATCTCCATTTTTGGTTGTCATTCGAGTCGGAATGAAGGGAAAATCTTTCCTTATCTTCCTATTGAGTCTACAGGGCAGGAAGTGAAAGAAAATGTACCCACTGGGACACAGAATGGAAAAAAAACCTGTAAGGGGTTTTAACCATTCCCCTTCTCTAAAATGAAAATGTTTGGGCCCTTTTCCTGTGGTTCATTTTTCTGGAGACCACTCTAAAGATACAAAAGACATGGGGCCAGATTCACATACATTTCCACTACGCAGCGGCGGCGTAACGCAATCCATTTACGTTACACCGCCGCAAGTTTGCAGCCTAAGTGCTTGATTCACAAAGCACTTACCTGTAAACTTGCGGCGGTGTAACGTAAATGCGCTCGGCGCAAGCCCGCCCAATTCAAATGGGGCGGGCACCATTTAAATTAGGCGCGTTCCCGCGCCGAGCATACTGCGCATGCTCCGTCGGGTAAATTACCCGACGTGCATTGTGCTAAATTACGTCGCAAGGACGTCATTGGTTTCGGCGTTAACGTAAATGGCGTCCAGCACCATTCACAAACGACGTGATGTTTTAAATTTCGACGCGGGAACGACGGCCATACTTAACATGGCTTAGAACACCTAGGGCTCAGCCCTAATTTTACGACGCATATCTCGACGGAAACAACGTAAAGTTAGAGCGACGGGTAACGCGGACGTTCGGGAATCGCCGTAACTAGTCATTCGCACATTCTACGCCGACCACAATGGCCTCGCCACCTAGCGGCCGGCATAGAATTGCATCCTAAAATCCGACAGTGTAAGTCAATTACACCTGTCAGATCTTAGAGCTAGCTATGCGTAACCTGATTCTATGAATCAGCCGCATAGTTAGGACGGGCGGATCACAGAGATACGACGGCGTATCAGGAGATACGCCGTCGTATCTCTTTTGTGAATCTGGCCCATGGTCTTTAATGTTTTTTTTTTTTATGTAGCCTTAGAACTGACAAAAATACATGACTACAAAGCATGTTACAGTCTGATTGAATGTAGTGATTGTATTTCCAACCATTATCATCATTTTCCTTTAAAAAAAAAAAAAAAAAAAATATATATATATATATATATATATATATATATATATATATATATATATATATATATATATATATATACAGTATATTATCAATTTAACAATTTGACCCTAATGTGAGTACATACGGAAATCTGTATCAGAAGATGGGAATTATCTGTGCACATTTTCATGTGCTAATATGCTTGAGAGCAATGGAGTCAACATACATCATTTAGTAATTTGTGTGTCACTTCTTGCAAATTAACACATCAATGTTCATCTTCATTTTATTTAATTTTCTGTGTGCACAATTCCTTAAAATATTGATATGATTTCTTAAAGCTAAACTCAAGATTCACAAAGTTTCATTAAATGATATTGAATAGCCAGAAAGGATATAAATCCACTTTGTGTGCACCAAATGCCTTTGAAAACCCAGCTAATAGCAGTGACATCATCACTTTGCTGCACATAACCTGTACAGATAGTGAAGCTATT
This sequence comes from Rana temporaria, assembly GCF_905171775.1. Taxonomy (NCBI): domain Eukaryota; kingdom Metazoa; phylum Chordata; class Amphibia; order Anura; family Ranidae; genus Rana; species Rana temporaria. The sequence continues at coordinate 71,412,785 of NC_053493.1, forward strand.
GGAGGACCCAGCAGGTCTACCTACTACAGGCTACCTGCAGAAAACTATAGGAGTGGGGGGAGGCACAAGACCAGTCACCCTGCACTAAGATAGAATGCACCAGTGGCTGGTCCTTATAACAGGAAGGATACACATGGTTCTTTAGACAACATTTGCTAATCCCAGTTTTTTTATTAATTCATAGTTACACAGTTACATAGTTAGTCTGGTTGAAAAAAGACACAAGTCTATCCAGTTCATAAATGTTAACTTTTACAAAGACTATTTAATTAAAATGATATCCTTTGACTTTAAAGACCTTGTAAAAAGTTTCTGTATTTGAACCATGCTTTCGGGCCCTGAGGGGTTTAGTCACTTCTCTGAAAATATATCCCTGATATCTATGGAGTGAGTTTGCTTTCAGATGAATCTTTACATTCCTAACCCACATATAAATAAACCAGATATTATTCCTCAATAATAGGCAGCACAGAATCACATTTTAGCTGAAAGTAGGACATGGCTTTGTTACACCATCACATTAATATTAAACATAGGAATCTGTAAAACATAATTTTGCTTTAACTAGTTTCAGCTGAAGATTTCTGTGGGCAATTAAAGCTGAACTATAGGAAAGTGATTTTAACTACGTATATGTGAGCTGTTGGATTTGTAATTTTGTTGTAGATAGGCTTGTGATCCAGGCAGCCCAGGTTTATAGAAGAGCTAGGTCCTGGACTTCTATTTCAGTAGTAGGACAGATTAGTCCCCAATGCATTTGCAGCCCGCTAATTGGACATTAAAAGAGCAGCAGCACACTGATGAGACCATTCCTGTGCTTTTCTATTAGTATTCATGTATACCGTGTTAGACTGACAGCATTGTGCACTACAGTAACAGCTGATTGGTTCTATTGCTGATAGACCCAGATTGTGCTGAGGTTTACAGCAATATGATAGGAAGGTGAATTTATATGCCTACAATAATTACAATAAAATTGAATGTAATAATTGTTTTAATAGGCACATAACTGCATCCATTGTTTCCTATGACTGCCTTAAAGTGGTTCAAAAGGTTTTTACCTTTATGCATTCTATGTGTGAAGGTAAAAACCTTCTGTGTGCAGCAGCCACCCCCAGCCACTCCTAATACTTGTGTAAAGGTGGAAAAATCAGCACTAAACCCCTTTCTAAATCAATATAATGTGACAAAGATGAATGATTAAATAACAAAATAATATAAATTGTGAAAAAATTCACATGAATAAAGAAAGAGTGGTGCTGCAACTAAAAAACCTTAAGTCTTCAGTCCGTGCAAAATATATATAAACAAATTAGCTGCGCTACCACCCAAAAAGATTGAAAAACACAAATGTGTGTCAATTGCTTAATTGGTGTACCAAAAAAAAGTGCAATCAACCCCTAATACAAACCTGAGCTCCCACTCTCCAGGGACTCTCCCTCCTCATTGGCTGAAACAGAAGTGGAAACCATTGTCAATCACAGCCAGTGAGCCAATGAGCAGAGAGAGGGCGGGGCAGAGCCTAGCTGTGGTGCTGTGTCTGGATGGACACGCAGAGGAGCAGCTTGGAAGCATGCTTGCTTGGGTGCCCCCATTGCAAGTTGCTTGACAGGAGGTAGGGGCCATGAATGCTGGTGAGGGACCCAAGAAGAGAAGGATTGGGGCTGTTTTGTGCAAACCGCTGCACAGAGAAGGTAAGTATAACATGTTTGTTATTTAAAAAAAAATAGAAACCAAAAAAAACAACACTTTGTTATCATTTATCATGTCTTAAAGTATATGTGAACCCTTTCCTTGTAAAACAAACCATCCAGGTTCATATAGAAATGAAATGCAAACCATGTGTGTATACTCTTTTTTCTTTGTTTATGAGTGATCACAAAATCTGTTAGCTAAAAGTTAAAATGAAACTAAAGGCAAGAGGCTGCAGTCAGCAAAACCAAATGCTGGCTGTCTGAATGCTCCAGCAATCCCCAGTGCATGCATGGGAGATTGACAGTCTGATTGACCAAGTCCCTAAAGTGGTTGTAAAGGTAACCTTAAAATGATACCAAAGTCTTCTTATTTTTTTAATACCAAACATGTTATACTTACCTGCTTTGTACAGTGGTTTTGCACAGAGTAGCCAATATCCTCCTCTTCTCGGGTCCCTCCCTGAGGCTTCTGACCCCTCCCTTCTGTCAAGTGCGGGGGGAGGGCACTGGTACAATCAGACAGGCAGGGAGAGGAGGGGGAAGGAGGACAGAGGAGACACAGAATAGACATAGACACAGGAGAGCAGGGCTGCAGATGACGGAGACACGTACTCTGACCACTGTGTCAGGGCTCAGCAGCCCTGATATATCGTGGTCAACATACAGGGGGAGGCAATATCCAGGCAGGATCAGTCAAATTATTTAGGTGTTTCTGAGGGCCAAATGACACAGCACAGCACTGTGCTGTATAAAATACTTTAGGGGACCAGGATCTTTTTTTTGGGGGGGGGGGGGGTTTAAGAAATGCTTTAAGATTCTCAGTATAACTAGTACTGCCACACTACTAATATCATCACAGCAGTTAAAAAGTCAAAGCAGACATATTTGGATTTTTAAGGGGTTCCTTACATTGGTGTAAAACATTAGAGACAAGCCCACTGGGTGCTTTAAGCAACAACAAAAAATAAAAATGCATTGGAATCTTCTGATGTGCATTTTACTTGCTTCTAAGCTGCCACAAGCTGCTTTTAGCTGTTTATGTATTTCTGTTGAATTGTATGGAAAGAGTAGCCGTCTTGATGGAAACAGAAGCCTTACAGCACAGGCCCAAACTATGACTGATGATGACGCTACGGTATCTGAAGAACCAACCCCATTTGACTGTCTATAGCAAAAATCCTCAAACTACGGTCCTCCAGCTGTTGTAGAACTACACATCCCATGAGGCATTGTAACACACTGACATTCACAGACATGACTAGGCATGATGGGAATTGTAGTTCCTGAACAACTGGAGGGCCGTAGTTTGAAGACCCCTGGTCTGTAGGAAAGGTGAGCATACAAAAGGAAAGTGATGAAGGCATTTAGAGTAATACAGGAGCTTCTGCCAAAGGTTGTCAGGAGCTGAAAATCTGACCAACATCTTTTGTTGCAAAGTGCCAAAAAATTCTGAACATCCAAATCATACAGATATGCACTTCTTTGCCATGATGGGCCCGTGCACCTCTAAGAACCTTCCATTCTATTAAAGAATTGTTATTATTATAACCTATCCTTAGAGCGTCCCAGCCACTGATGTACAGTACATCTGAAATGTAACATTTTAACCGTTACCAGTGTCCCCTACAGTCATGGCTACCACTCTCTACGACATAAGGAGAGAAAAACATTCAGTAGATTATGGTGACATCATGTGGCAGATGACATCCTCATTTCCCTCTATTATTGACAGATATGACCCTGAAATCAAATCGGTGTATTCATTTTATTTTTGTGACCCTTTTTATTGCATTTTAGTATTATAAAATAAAAATAACTTTCTGAAGTGTACTTTGTGTTCACTTTGTAGTATTTTGTTAAAAGTACATTGCAATCTGTTTTTATTGATTTTCAGCAGTTTATTGCTTTCTGGCAGGGAAGGTATTATGAGGTAAAATCAGATTTTGTGATCATGTACTGCAGGTTTTTACTGGTCTTAAGAGTACCCAACATTGATCCAGCAAATTCGATAAAGTCCAAACTAAGTGGATAGATATTGTCAGTGGCAATGTCCAGTAGCACTACAGAAATATTTTCACTTTGATTTGTATGTTTGTCTGCAGTGCATGTTGCATTATGTCATTTTCTCTGGATTATACTGTTATCTTTATGAAGAGTAAAACGTTTCCAAATTGTTAATAGGGAACTGTTGCAATGAGAAGAGTGCAAGGATATGCAGCAGCTCTTCCTGATTGCCCAAAGTGGTCACATATTTGCCTTGTCTGTCAATGTCTGATTTGATGTTGAAGTGTAATATAACAGAGCAGCATGTAGTGACTCAAGCTTGGTGGCATTTCCTGCTTCTGAGAAGGATATCCAAATAGCATTTAGGCACACCTTTTAATGTAGCTAAAATATGAAGACAGTTTCTACAATGTCTCAGGCTCCTGTATGTGAACATATTAGGCCCCATACACACGATAGAATCCATCCGCTGAAAAATCCCAGCGAATGGGTTTCAGCGGATAGATCCTATGGTGTGTACACTCCAGCGGATCTGTTTCCGCGGATATTTATCCCCTGGGATGGATTTCCAGCGGATAAATATTTGATGACATGCTATCAAATCTATCCGCTGGAATCCATCCCAACGGATGGATCCGCTGGTCTGTACAGACTCACCGGATCCATCCGTCCGAAGGGATCCCCCGCATGTGTCGTAATGATTCGACGCATGCGTGGAATTCCTTATATGACAGCGTCGCGCACGTCGCCGCGTCATAATCGCGGCGACGGCGAGACACGTCATCGCCAGAGGATTTCGGCGCGGATTTCGATTCGATGGTGAGTACACTCCATCGCATGGAAATCCGCGCAAATCCTCTAGAGACAGATCTGCTTAAAATGAACTTGTCCATGAACAAACAGTAAAAGCACTTTGTAACAAACCCTAATTCCCCAGTGTAGTTATAGGCACTGTGGAAAAATTAATCTTTTAAGTTTACACCTGAGGCACTGAAATCTTAGCTCTTTTTTGCTATTACAGGTATACCCCAGGAGGTGTTGCTAAACTGTTAAAAATTTACTAAAATCCAAGTTATGATCTTGAAGAACTAATTTCTTCAACGTACACGCAGCTAGAGAAGTCAGTGAGGACATGTTTTAAAGCTCTTTTTATAATTTTATTAAAAAAAATGCCAGTACTTTAAAGTGAAATTAAAGTCATTTGTTTGAAAATAACAAACATGTTATACTTACCTGCTCTATGCAGTGGTTTTGCACACAGCTGCCCCAATCCTCCTCTTCTTAGGTCCCTCACCGGCGCCCCTTGCCCCTTGCTTTTCTCTGTAAGTTGCTCAGGTTTTAATGAAAGAAATGGCCAGTGCGAGTGACTTGTATACACATAAGAGCTTTTTTAATGTACAGATAAAAGGCAGCCATTCAAATGTAAGCCACAGGGAACATTAGAAAGACACAGGGGAAAAGGTAGATATGAAAAACGAGAAAGATAGAAAAATGGGGGAACTGTGATCTTGAGCATTAAAGGGTCTTATGTCCTGAACAACAATACCAACAACAATAATATTAATAATAGATTTTTCACTTTCCAGGGCTTCCTTATAAGCAATAGTGGGACTGCCACTATATAGCATTTTATACTTCCCAGGAGAGTATATAAATCCTCATAGATTGCTATTCCATTGTATAGTTGAGATGTGCGGACTTATCTGCTAGTTTTACTCTAGGCATATCCTGGGACTGCAGCTTCTATTCTAGAATGGTAAAAAGCAGGAAACTGTGAGACAAGGGAATTCTTCCATGTCACTACCAACGTTAACTTTGTTTATGAAATCCCTCTTTAATAGTGTTTCGCGGAAGGTTCTGGTCAACCGACCCAAGGCAATTAAAAAATGTAGAAAATACTGTCAAATTCAAATCACAAGTAATTATAGAGCGTACTGTAGGTCACCCTGTCTAGAAGATACAACAAGCAGTTAAGTAAATAATTGGCTGTGAGGGCTGGAGCTTATAAGTTTACATTTGAAACAAGAACTTTATTATGAATTCCATTTCACACGGGGCTACCAAGTCCTGCATTTCCCTGACCTTGACATTTCTGAACATGTTCTTCTGCTCCACCATACAGTTAGTGTACGTGCCTGGGGATATACAATGTGCTCCTAGTGAGATTTCCATCATTATATAAACAGCATGCTGAGCAAGTCCATTGACATTTGTCATCTTCTGTCTAATGTACAAGGCCATAGAAATGGCATTATGGAGAGGATATTGCTTCTAAGTGGGTGACCATAACTTAGGTCTTCGGCTTCACACTATTAGTAATCTGTTGCCAGGCTGTTAACTCTCTTATTTTGCATTCCTCACCAATGCTACAACTGACTTTAAATAACTCCAGGCACATCTGTAACTCCCCTTAGTTCCCTTATGTATTCTTTAGAAAGTCATGAAATAATTTTACAGTTCAGCTATTGTAATAACCTGAAATCTGTTTTTCAGCTGAGTTGCCAAACACCAGCAGAAAGCTAAAGGAACTTGTATTGAGGGAATTACAGAGGCTTCTGTCATTGCTGACCTCTCCTTCTTAAAGTGTATCTGAAGTTACATTTTTTTTAGGTTAATATTTACATTGTAGTGCTGTGCACTGCTGTGCACATGTCATGCATTGACTTGCATTGCTCATTTTAAACAGCCCTTTAAAAAATGAATGGGCTGAAAAGCAGAGCAATGCTTGCTAAATTGGCAGGCTGCATTTTATCCTAGCGCAACACAATGCACTGAACATGCCTTGCAGCACACGTGTGATTTTAACCTCTTGCCGCCACTGCCCCCTTGTCCTTTATTGGGATCTAAATCCTGGGAGGCAGAGGCAGGCTCCTTGATCATGTGACCACCGTGATTGGCTGTCACAGCAGTCACATTATTGGAAGCTCCCAATTGCTTGTGACAACCTAGTTACTGTGCTGAGAGCACGCAATGAGTGCGCTCTCAGCACAGAAAAACTGTTCCCTATTGACAGATATGTGCAGCTGCTCAGCATTAAAGACCATCCATCCAGCCATTGCATATATATGTATGGCTGGTGTGAAAAGACTAAGGCCTTGTATACACGATAGGTTAACCAGAGGACAACGGTCTGATGGACCGTTTTCATCGGTAAAAAACGATCGTGTGTGGGCCCCATAGGTTATTTAACCATCGGTTAAAAAAAAGCCAACTTGCTTTAAATTTAACCGATAGATTCCTAACCGATGGGAAAAAACGATCGTTAGTAGGCACAACCATCGGTTAAAAATCCACGCATGCTCAGAATCAAGTCGACGCATTCTTGGAAGCATTGAACTTCGTTTTTTTAGCACGTTGTTGTGTTTTACATCACCGCGTTCTGACACTCAGCTTCGTTGGTTAACCGACGACAACGGTCCATCAGACCGTTCTCATCGGATGGACTGATCGTGTGTACGAGGCTTTAGGTTTGTTGGGGTTTAAAATTATTGCAGTGCACCAAGGTGAATGATTCCTTAGCAGTAGCAGCTGGTCCTGAATAATTTGGGGGGGGGGCAAACAAGCCCCCCCCCCCCCAGGTGGGCAGGACAGGAAGGTGGCGATCTGTGCCTTACCATCTGATAACGAGGCAGTGCTGGATCCTGGAAGCGGCTGCTGCTGCCCCTCCGCCCGCTGCTCCTCGTTCCAGCTGGTGACGAGTCACTGATTCTAAAGGAACACCAGGCCATTGCTTCCCCTCCCAGCCCAATAGGAAGTGGGTCCTAAGACTCCCTGGCCAATGGGGTCTCAGGACCTGCTTTCTAAATGGCTGGGAGGAGAAGAAGGAAGACAGCAACAACAATGTACAGGTTTTTCACAGGTAACACTGTAGCACTTACTATTTTTTTTCTGCAATCATGTCAACTACAACTAGACCAACTTATGCAACACAAAAATTGTACAATGTCAATATTTTGCTACATAGCTGAAAACATTGCAATTTATTGCCTCAGTTGATGGATCAATGGAAGTTCATTGTAGTTTTTTAGTATACCAGAAACTATGTTCCTATATTAAATAGAGAACGTATGCAACCAGATATTATAACATGTCCAAGAAAGTCATTTCTTTAGGAAATTACATTTGTTGTGCAAAACACTGTGCAGTATTATTCTATATACATTTTCCATCCTATTCATAAAATGCAGACCATAACGTGGAGACTTAACACTACATAGAGAACTCCATGATTGGAGGAGAGGCTGGTCAGATGATTTTGACAGGTCACATAACCGGGATATCCTCGTCATTGCCTATTTTCTGAAGCAACCAGAACACAATGTACATTAACACCCACTTTTTTTAAGCAGCAGTTTCTTTGCTTTATAAATGGGGCATATGAAACATTTCTATTAGTTGATCAGATCTTCCATGACATTGGGATATTTACATTCCATTTAGCTTGCATTTAAAGCATTTGTTACCCCAATATTTCTTATTCCTGATATGTGCTTGCTATACCATGTACTTGTATGAAAAAGTATCCTGTTTTCTTTGTATTACCTCCTTTGTGTGAAATCCCTGGTGTTCATATCAGTCCCTCTGCTTTCCTATTAAAAACGGACCACACTAAGCAGGAGAACACACCGTGGCCATTTCTTTAGTTGTGCTGGGAACTCAGCATGCCCTCCTCCAATTATCAGACATGTCCTGACACGCCCTCCCTCCCCCGCACAGCCTTTCACTGGATAGCTCAGTGCACTGTTGCTTCTCCTCCCCGCAGCATATGCAGCTGAGAAGAGAGGGAACAGAGGGAATGAAATAATTTATAAGAAAGGGAAAAAGGTGTTTTTTTCTATACACAAATATTTTGCCTTTCATTTATATTTCGAACTGAATGGGTTGTTTTACAATGTGATTGTTTACAACCACTTTAACAGAAGAGAATAAGTCTTGGTCTTGGTCAAAAATAGTTTTTCCTTTTTTCAGTGATCGACATAGGTAACAAAAAAATCTCAAAAGCTGTGTTGACCTAAGCAAATGAGATATCTTGTATAGTTCTTGGCTGGTATTGTTACAGTTATTCTGCTGCCAACAGACTTTGGCCAATTGCTGTTTACAAATTACCACCCCAATAGTTTGATTGAATCTACTGCACTAGAAGGTATGTTTTTTTCTCTATGTAAATATATATAAGAACTACTTCCTTTGTGCCAGGACCGCAGTACCCACATTACTCACACTTCTCCCTAGATGTACATTCCAGCTGAACATTTTGTACAGCTGCATGCTTAGAAGTATACCTTCAGTTAGGGGCTATCATTAAAGTACAACTCCAGCCAAAATGTTTTTTTCAAGGTTGATAGATTATTTATGTTTGTTTCACTGTTAGAAAGATCCACTCTCACTATTAAGGTTCACCAGGATCGAGAAAACAATCTAATATTTTATGGTTGCCACCAGCACAAGTGTAAAGGCAGTAGCTTCCAACAGAGACATTTGAGTCAATGACAGCTGTCATAGGTGGGATTTTCCCTTCACTCTGGGTAAGGTTCTACTCTACTTCCTGGCCTTACTATTGAACAGGAAGTGAAGGAAAGTCTCCAGAATGGGGGACATAGCAAGATTAGAAATCAGACAGTACCCGACCCTTTTGTCCAAAACTAAAAAAAAAAAATGTTTGGGCTGTAATTCTATTTTTTTTCAATCTTAATTTTATTGAGTTTTTACAAATAAACAAATACACATACATTTATAGTATTGTCATATCTTCAAAACATCCTACAGATAAGTTATGCAAACTATCATAACCAATACATCAAACAATCAAACCAGAAAAAATGGGGGAGGGATAAAAAAGGGTAAGCTGGCAAGAGGGTTACAACATATAGACATCTCTCACTGATACCCTATTAGGTACTTTTTTTACATTTCCTGTTGATTCTCAAAAAGTCCTCCAGGGGGCCCATATCTGCCGACACTTTTCATATGTACCCAATGCATATACCAGGAGGGTCTCCATCCTCTCAATTAGGTCCATTTAAGCTGTCCATTCGTTTACTGTTGAGGTTTGTATTGATCGCCAATATCGCGGGATAACCAGCCTTGCCGCTGTCATCCAATGTCTGAGCAAACCCTTTTTGATATTTTTATATGAGCCTGGTAAAATGGACAATAGTGTAATTTGAGGTGTATTAGGGATCAACTCCCCTGTAACTATAGTATACATTCTATTTTAAGAAGTTGCATGGTTAAAAAAAAATCGGTTCATATCTCTAAAACGTTTTGTTTATAGCTCTAATTTTCTTTCTTATTTTTGACCGTAAGGTCTTCTGACCCAAGGGCACCCTTTACTAGTTGAATTGATGAAACGTATTGCATATATTCTATTTGCACTGTTTGATAAAAGAAACCAACAGCAATAGCAGTTATGAAGTTTAACAGAAAGCTTTAATTAAATATGTTGAAAACCTCATGCTCATCTGTTTTCATGCAATATAAATCAATGTCAGCTAGAAATTCCATTCTTACCAATGAGGCTGGTTCACATCTGTGTTGTACAGTTTAGTGCAAAAAGAAAAAGTAAACTATACAGTATGTGCCCATTCAAATCTATTTGTGTGTGTTACCACATATGCTTTAAAAATAAAATAATAAAAATATAGCTTTGGAAATTAACCAAAAATGTAATATTCTAATAAAAGTGTTATAATGGCTTACTTACAATCAAATAATCTCTTTTAAAATGCCTTGCTATCACTCATTTGAGTTGCAGAATGCCTGCCCCATTGCTCAATTGCATCTGTGCTTGCTTGCACACTTTCACTAATTAGACAACATGTGCACAAGCATGGGTAACTGTTCTACAAATCTTAAAAAAAATCTTGCTGTCAATCATCAACATTTGCACATGTAGTAGTTGGGTTTTTAAAACAAACAAGTCCATCTAGTTCAACCAATAGAGAAAAACAGACAAGCTGCCTATTACCCAGAAAATGTGGATATTGGGGTTGATTTCCTAAAGGAGAGGTGCATTTTTATTTTGCAAAGTAAATGTTCACTTAGTTTGGGAATCAAGTAAAGCTATGTTTACTTCATTCATCCAATTATCTGCAAGCAAAAAAAAATTTTTTTTTTCTTTTTAAATTAAATTTTAATTTAAATTTATTTTTAAACTTCTTTAGCATATTATTAGGTATTGTAAACGAACAGAGCGCCCATTCTTTTCACTAAGCCAAGTAAAATTTATGTCTAAAAGTGAACATTATTAACTGTGAAGTGGATATTCTAGTTATGTTATATTATGTTATATTCCAGGTCCCTGTGTGCATGTTTGGAGGCATATTGTGCCACATTAATATGAATGAGGCCTCTGTTCAATATACATTTTTTATTTTACAATACATATGATCATAAATATATCATGATGAGAGCATCAATAATTACACGTGAGATACTTGTATTTAAATTTTACCTTATTATAATGATACTTTTATTCATCAAAAAATGCATTTATTTGAAAAATACAACAATCTAATGACACAGTAACATTGGCAAAATAATTTGATTCGCTTCTGAATCTCACCTCTTCCTGTGAAGTGAGAGGATATAATTGGAAATAGGATTTTCCAACCATGAGGATGGATGCTTGACTTTAGTGAATTTGCATATCCATGGCTCTAAGCCAACAATACACATGCATTTAGTATACACATATGTAAATCCTGGAAAGGCATCTTTACTTCATCCTTAGGGATTGATGGTCCAAGGAAAAAGCTTATGTTCATAGTAAATCAAGCCAAAAGTGTGAGAAGGTGTCAGGCACTAGAATATAAATTGTCTCTTCTTCCATTGGGGAAACGACTATTTTTTTCTTGTCTTTATTTAGAAATCTTGTTTAAAATAAAAAGAACCAACCAAAAGAAATCAAATATGTTAACTGTGTTAACGAACTTGTGATAGTTGCTTGGCTATGATGGAAATCGAATGGCTTCTTTTTATTTTTTATTTTTTTATACAAGGGCTAAAGGGTTTTTAATTGTATTACATTTTGTAGTGATGGTGTTTTTCAAGATATGTTGAATTTTTCACATTAGTTCTTGCACCCTGCCACTTATAGACTAAAGCCTCGTACACACGACCGAGGAACTCGACGGGCGAAACACATAATTTTCCTCGTCAAGTTCCTTGTTAGGCTGTCGAGGAACTCGACAAGGCAAGTTTCTCCATTCCCGTCGAGGAAATAGAGAACTTGCTCTCTTTTTGGCTCGTCGAGTTTCTTGACAGTTTCCTCGACGGAAATGTACACACGACCGGTTTCCTCGGCAAAGAAATATCTCCCAGCAAGTTTCTTGCTGGTTTTTGCCGAGAAACTCGGTCATGTGTACGAGGCCTAAGTCCACTTCTACAGACACACCACACAATTGGCAAATAAACAAACTCATGCAAATGGATTGTACACAGGGCCCCAGTGCCACAAGGCCATGGTGTTACCCGTTAATAAACTGTGAAATATTTTTTTAATGTCCTGTTTCTTATTCCACATAATTCTACCCTGGGGTGCCAAGAGTAAAGTGTGTGTTTGCATCTGTGATCAGGATTGCTCTAGGTTGGTTTATCTGTTTATGCAGAAGTCAGTGACACTCAGAGTTCATCTCAGGCAAGGGAAGGATTTAGGAGAGGGCGCTGACGTGGCCTTGATGTGCATCTTAAATCTACCATGTTTTTCTGTCACTTTTCTGCGCGTGCCGTACACTAAAATGATCTGACAATAACCTTGCTTGTCTAAGAAATTTATGTCAAGAGTATTTTCTGTGAAATGGTCTTGTGTTATATTTGAAGGCAATCTCACACATAAAACAAACCCAGCTTGTATTAACAGAAACAGTTCAAACAGAAGACTTTGGCATCCCTGCAATAACATTTTTCTTTTGCTTGTATTACCTCCCATCTTAGTAACTCTTTTTTTTTGCTGTCAGTAAAACCTCAGGTGGTGATGTTGTAGGCTTTCACTGGATCCCATTTATAATGCAGGAGAAGAAATGCATGACTGCTGTCATCTATAGTCACTAACTTTACCAGAGATCCAAGTTTGTGTGCATGCTTCCTTGTGTGCTCATACAAACTAGACAAGGTTATATAAAACAGTAATTGAATTGGCTTTACGTTAAAAAGAATGTGTATTGGTTGTGTGCATATTTTGTTTATTAGGGTTAGGACAATAACATATGATTTTAAAAAATGTATTACATTTTTTTAGTCATGTAAATATTTCACCCAACAATATTTTGTAGTCTTTTATTCAGCTAGCAGGTGGAACTTTATGCTTCTCAGCTTGCTCAGTAGCTCAAGCTGAACTTTTGAGTCAAAAGATGCTGATGACCGAAACAGGGAAAGATTATACTGTGCTATGTCTTCTGCTAACCCATAGTGATCTGGCAATCATTTGTCATATAAAAAAAAAATATTTGTAAAGCAAAGAATGAGTGTGTTTGTGTGTGTCTGAGTAGATGTGTAAATGTGTAAAATATCAGTAAAATACTAATAAAAACATTTACAATAAAATTCCCCCTGAATTATTATAGGTTACCCCTTAATGTCATAGACAGTATGATGTAACAAGGAGGTGAAAATCTAGTTCTGCAGGGTGTACCAGGCGGATGCTAGTGAGCATCAACGTTATTTAAAAAAATTCATCTTATTAGGCAGTCATTGGTTGTTGCAAATGCACACATGGGTGGGTTCTGGTGGCTTTAAAATAATATATAATCAGAAATGTAATGTGTGTGGATAATCTTACGGTCAATGTCATGTATGACCATGTTGCCTGCAAATGTCTGTGAATATGCAATCAAAAGTATTATCTGTCTCGGAATTCCTAATATATTGTTTGAAAGTACCGTATCTTTAAAAAAAAAAATAAGTTGCTTATTGAAGTTGCTTTGAAAGAAAAAGTTTGTTGTACGGCTTATAAACCAAGGCCACATTTTACATCCTGTTTAGCTCTGTCTGTAAATATCCCTGATTGAAGGGCCAGCAGTGCCATCAAATCCATGATTTATGCATGTTCAGTTATTATGAGCTGTTAATTCTCCCCAGCCTGTAAATTAGCATTTAAGAAACGGTATCATTGCTAAATAGATGGGGAGAAAGCCTATTGATTGTCTTTGCCCAGATGAGAGAAGAATAACAAATCATACATAATATACAAAATCAAATACTACGCTAATCAAACTAACATCTTCCTCCTTATCTATAAATACCCATTTGGTTGTACCCATTTTCCTCTTTGTACTGCCCAACAGTACAAACTCTGAAGCTAAATAGGATCCTTTTTTTCATTCATTTGTGTGGGATCCATTACTGATTTTATGGGGTCCAGCTCAACCATTCTACAAATGACTATGGTATATATAGGCTTGGTCTGTATAGTACATAGCATGGCAATGAGGTGCAAACCAATAAAAACAAAATTCAGTATAATCTAAAATGTTGATTAATTCTAATTGGTTCTATCTGGTTGTTGTGGGTTGCTGCAACTACGTTTTAACTCCTTATTAGAGTGAGCATTTCCATTCCGCCAGCATGTAACAACAGTGTCTTTATAACTTGCTCCATCAGCTGTTTCAAATGCAAAATGTTTTAAAATGTTGTCCCCCAAATGTCCCACCTAAACAGGCTATAACAGGTTGTTACTGATATGCAAATTTCAACTTGGAAAAAGTAAACATCTAAGCCCTCATTTCCACCTATTTGGCCTCATGCACACTGGGCGTTATAAAAACATCAGTAGCGCTAGCTGTAGAAATCTGTAGCTGTAGAGTGAGTTTTTTTATCATTAGAAATAGTCTGATAACCACCTCCCCATTCATTTCAGTGTGACTTTTCACACTGGGGCGGTGCACTTGCGGGACGTTCCAAAAAGTCCTGCAAGCAACATCTTTGGGGCAGTTTGGGAGCGATGTATACACCGCTCCCAAAACGCCTTGCCCATTGAAATGATTGGGCAGCGCTGCCAAATTGTCTGCAAAGTGCTTCGGCAGCGCCGCAACGCAGGTGTTCTTGACCCTTTTTTCAGCCGCCTGCGAGGGACCAAAATGTGCAGCTAAAACAACGCTAGTTACCACAGACGCCCAACGCTTTCAGTGTGAAATTAGCCTTACAGCCAAGCTGCAATCTTGGCCTCTGCTGATCTGCAGCTGCCATGGTGCTGGACAAGTGATCAGTTATGACACCAGCCATTTGATGGTTTGACAGTTTGGCATGCCTCGAATTTAACTGTTTGAGGAAACTGTTAAATTGATGCACATGTCAAAGAGGAGTTCCAGGCACAAATTGAACTCAGTTTTAAAAAAAGAACACATCACTCCCCCCTAATTTTTGGATATATATATATATTTTATATTTTCATACCTTTTTGGTATGTTTTTTTTTGGACTTCTGTCCCATGGCGCCTCGGCGAGGTACGTCACTTCTGTGTTTTTTTTTGTGCATTCCTCTTTCTTCCATTGCCTTCTGGGACCTGTGTGTCTCCCAGAAGATGATGGGACCATTCAGAAAGTGCAGAGTGAGTAGTGCATGCACAGTAGGAATGGACGGGTCGGCTTCGGGTGCCAACATGGTGGGCTCCCTGGACAGGTAAGTGTCATTATATTAAAAGTCAGGATCTACATTATTTGTAGCTGCTGACTTTAAAATAGTTTCACCCAGGCTGGAACTCTGTTTTAACCAGAGCCTCTTTCTGAGATTTGGTGGTTACAAGTTAAAATAGTTTTTTTTCCTTTTTTTTTACACTGTTGTTTTAAAAATAAATGGTGTCACTTTTATTCCTATTGCAAGAAATGTAAAACATCCCTTGTAATCGAAAAAAGGCATGACAGGACCTCTTAAATATGAGATCTGGGGTCAAAAAGACCTCAGATCTCATATTAAAAAAAGAAAAATTAAAATATTCTCGTTTTGAAAAAATAAAATAATAAAAAAAGTCCCTTTAAGTGCTAGAGGCGGAAGTGACGTTTTGACGTTGCTTCCGCCCTGCAATGGTATGGAGATGGGTGGGGGCCATCTTCCCCTCATTCATCTCCATACCTAACAGGGAGAAGGATTCGATCGCCTCTGCCGGTGGTTTAGGTAAGAGGCCCCTCTCCCATCGCCGATAAAAGTGATCTTGCGGTGAATACGCCACAGAGACCACTTTAATCTGAAACCGGACTACTCAATGAAGAAGATGATACCTGGGATATGGAAGCTAGCTGCCCTCTTCAAAGTCCCGACGTATATCGGCGTGAGCCGGTCCAGAAATGGTTACAGGGGTTGTAAACCCTTACCTAGTAAAATGACTTGCAAATAAACTCAGTTGTAAAATCTGCAATTAATTGATTAATCAGTAATGATCATTTCTGATGATTAGAAACATTATGATTAGAACTACACGGTCTGATCCTCTGTCGATGTTTGCAAACTATTCTCAACTGAGACACAACAATTGTAATATTTTATTGTTGTCTGAGCCTTTGTTGAGATTCAGTCCCACTTTCTCTCCTGGTAAATAATTGCACTAGGACAGGAAATTTTACACTTGTCACCGGAATAGAAACAGAGGTGTAATCTCCCAACATCGAAACATATTCCGGGGTCAGCTGTCAAAGGCGAGAATTTTTTACACTTTGGGGAGATTTCTGCACATTTCCTTTTGTGTCTTCTTGGTAGGAAGGAAGGGTAAATCTTCCCAATGAGAGCACCAATCAAAACCTTACAGTGACCCAGTAAGACAGTAACCCAGTAGAAACTCTTAGTTGCTGTATGAAAAAATTGTGGGGAAAAAGGTTTTGGCAGAAATTCCACTGTAGTGTGTGACAGCACAGCCTGATGGTACATAGTGTTATTTATGTTTGCTGACTGTATAAGATTGGCAGATTTTTCCTTCCTAGCTGACAAGAACTGCTCCCTTGGGGTCAAAATTAATTCCATATTATTCATATAGTATGTCTTTCTATTTCTTTGCAGGAGCTTTGCCGTCAGCGGATGTCTGTCAAGACTTCAGATCGACCAGAGCCACTGCACAGTTCCCGTATTAATAGCATCTCATCGCAGTTCAGTGATGGGCCTATGGCCAGCCCCACTGCAAGGAGTAGCACATCCTCCTGGAGTGAGGAACCTGTCCAGTCAAATATGGACATCTCCACCGGTCACATGATATTGGTAAGAGCTTTTATTTCATGAGTCTGGAAACAATTTTTTTTTTTTATTGCAATGGTTTCAACTGCAATTGTTGACTTGATTAGAAAAGAGATGATAAAACTGAAACAATTTTATTCTCCAACCTGATATATATGGCCCAATTCACTAAAGGCTAAATTGGGTCCTTTTAAGGTCTGTTTTTTTCATGCTAACAGTGGAGCTGCAGCCACAGATTAGTGTAATGGTCAGGCCGCATATACAGTAATAAATGTGTTTTTTTTGTTTTTTTTTTTGTATGTAATCTATGCTACAGTAAGGGTTAAAATACCCTTTATAAGAAACAGAGGGTGCAATCAGCGCAAAAATCTATAAGATATAGTATAAAACACACACCCCCCCCCCCACGTATGCAAGCGGAACACTAAATAGAATTTTCACAAAAATCCAAAATGGCAAATATTATATCAGGGTATAAGTGCAGCGGAAACCAAACAATCCAAAACGTTGATAAACAACAAGTCCCAGAATGCAATGTCAGTGCAATAATGAGAGTAATTACAGATGGAGTAAGTTGATGGACAACAGGTCCCAGAAAACCTTCACCAGTGATGATAAAATCCACAGTAGGTGACAGTCCCTCCACCTCCGATCTTATTTCCTACTCTCACCTTAAGGCATGGACTAACAGGTAGTCATGCAAGTAGATCCCAATATATCAATGGGTTGAAACGAATCACACACTCCTTTCCAGACGCCTCAAAAACTCAGCCAGACCATAAATGACAAAAAAGGAGGAGAAGATCTAGATGCTCAATGTATGATATTAAAATGTAATTGTCCAAACACGGACTACTCACATTTAAAATGATTTGATACAGCATAAATTGCAGACCTGTGTCTGTCTAATTCCGAAGGACAGCAGCGGGTGACGTCATCTAACGCAGCTCCTCCCCCATACGCGTTATGTTCCTGTGAACTTCCTCAGCGGGACTTGTTGTTTATCAACGTTTTGGATTGTTTGGTTTGCGCTGCACTTATACCCTGATATAATATTAAAATACCCTTTTCTGTAGCACTCTGGAGTGTCAGACTGCTGTTCCCACATACAATGCAGTGGTTTGGCTCTCCAGTGGTCTGCTACTCCCCCTGAACATTTTTCCAACCAACAGTGCTGCCCAAGGAAAAAGAGTGCCGATGATTAGAGAAGAGTGTGCAGGGGTGAGTATCAGACTGCTGGAGAGCTGTCCTGATTCTCCAGAGTGCTGCAGCAAAAATTAAGTACAAAAAACAAAAGTAGAAGCATATTTTCAATGCATGTGCCGCCTCACTGCATTTTAGTAATGGCTAGGGTTCAACTGAGATTTACCTGAATTCACAAAGTTTAAGGTTGCTTTCACACTGAAGCGCTATGCAGGCGCTATTGCGCTAAAAATTGCGCCTGCAATGCGCTCTGAAAGAGCCGCTACTTTCTATCCAGTGTGAAAGTCTGAGGGCTTTCACACTGGAGCGCTACGCTGGGGGGATGCTAAAAAAAGTCCTGCCAGCCGCATCCTTAAGGAGCAGTAGGAGCGGTAAAAATACCGCTCCTATAGCGCCCCTGCCCATTGAAATCAATGGGTAGCGCCTCCAAACCGCCCGCAAAACACCTTAAAACGCTGTGGGGGTTAAAAATCTCCCCGCTAGCGCCCCAAAAATCGTAGCAAACACAACGGTAAAACGCTGCTAAAAATAGCGGCGCATTACCGCCAGCGCACCAAGCGCCTCAGTGTGAAAGTACCCTAAAGGATAATTTCACATGTTACATCCATATTTTGGGTATAACATGCAACATGTTGCTAAATCACCTGCCTTCCCCCCGACCTGATTCCCCATTGTGACAGCGGGCAGGAAATCCTCTCTCCAAACGCACTGTCAAAATTATAAAAAAAAAAAGGGTGGATGCATGGTCCGCCCATATTCACCATGTAATTTATTCGCAGAGTTCTGTTAATGAATGAACTACAACTACAATGTGCCATTGCAGCTGACAACTTTTTTTTTTTTAGTTCTCAGTGTACTGGTGCTGGTGAGCTCTCTGGTAATTCATTGATCTTCCTGCAACTCAGTAACTGCCTGCCTGTATTGGAGGTACTGAACAAGCAGACCGCTCTACTGACAGTCTGCAGGAGTCTGGCATTGCACCGGCGATCTGCTGATCGTAGGTGCAATGCTTTACAGGATCCTAAGAAAATAAATAATACATGCATTTTTATGCCTGCAAAAAATGTGCATTTATTAATTTTTTTAAAAGGTGAACTAAAGCCCTGTACACACGATCGGATATCTGATGGAATTTAATCTGATGGATTTTTTCGTTGGATATCCGATGAAGCTGACTTACATCAGTCTTACCTACACACCATCGGTCAAAAATCAGACCGTGTCCAAACGCGGTTAAGTAAAACACTAAGACATGCTGAGAAAAATGAAGTTCAATGCTTCCGAGCATGCCATACATAAACAACAAAGCCGCGCCAAAGAGATTCTAAATAGGTAAATTCAGGGTATGGTATAAATCAAGTCCATAGAATGCAATAATCAGCATATATCTCCAGATGACAGTGAAGTTCATACATATATAAGGTCCTGGAAGCTCACACCACCCAAAGTGACAGGTATTGCAATATTAAAGTGATTCCTTCGCCGAAAATGTAAGGCCGCTTACCAGAGGGCAAGCTTTCTATGCAGTCGGCTATAGCCCAGCCGCAGCCCTTGTGGACTTTCAGGAATGCAGGGGGAGACAGGTCCCAAGGAAAACACCAGGCACGATCTCAGGCTCATCCGATTATAAGAATGGAAAAGAAGGTGCACCATAGCATAATTCCCTATAAAAAAATTGTTATTTATTAAAAAACTTAAGCGTACTTACAAACATCGATTTAAAAACAGCATATAAACTAAAGTACCGGCTGGCAAACTCAAGGAGCCCTTCCCTCTTAGCGTGGTGACGTCACTGCACGTCCTCCCAGACGCGTTTCATTTTCAATTGGACGTTCTCAATGCGTCAACTTGATTCTGAGCATGCTTGGATTTTTGACCGATGGACTTCCACACAGACGATCGTTTTTTTATCCATAGGAACATTTTAAAACATGTTCTATTTTTTTCACCGATGGAAAACAAACCGATGGGGCCCATACACGATCGGTTTGTCCGATGAAAACGGTCCATCGGTCCGTTTAAGCTTGGTAAGCCTTTAAGCTTTCCAATAACACCATCAGCATTTTTTTCTCTGTACAAAATGTATACGCATTGTATAAGCCAGGAAGGTGCTCAAGACACCCTGACACCAATATCCTGCCTCATGATAATGTTCCAGACTGAATATATCAAAACAAACCTTTCATTTTTATAAAATGATACTTAATTTTTTTTTTCCTATATTCTATATTTGCAACAGTTCTGCTTTAAAGTGAACCTATTATTATATAAAAAAAAAGTAAAACAGAAAATTATGCTTGTGCTTAGGTGATGCTAATTTTGTATAGGTATGATTGTTTAATAAAAAAAAAAGCAAACATTTGCATTACTCACGGGTGTTAAGTAACAATGCTGCTAAAAGCAAAAATAGTATTATTCCTATTTTTCTACTTTGCTGAAATGTTCGAGATTTTTCTTTTTCATATTTGACAGTTTTTTGTTTTATTATTATGTAAAGGGAGATTTAATATGCCTCGTAAGTTAAAATAAAAAGTGTCAGTGTGGTTTGGGTTTATTCATACCTTATTTTCTGGTTCTGGGCGAACATCCTTATATGAACATATTTGTGTTGTGTGATATATTTTTTTCACTGCAGTTTCTGTAGCATAAATATACTGTATCTGTGAGATGTTTTAAAAATAGGCACCGTTTCATAACAGTGCTTGTTTTAAGGTTATGTTTAAACATGGATGGAGTTCAATGCATTTTTAATGGCCTTTTCCCATTAGGTAGCTGCAGACTGTTTTCACATTATATTTCCTCTTGTTTCACATGAGTGATTTTGAGGCATGACCAGATTGCATGTGTTGTTATTGTGTAGTAATTGTTCATTTCACACAAACGATTGCTAGAGCAGAGATTACAGCTCCCAAGTTCAGGCCAGAAATATTGTGCTGAAGTTGTTATTGCAGACAGCAGTTCCTGGTAGACCTATAAAGTTCTGTAAGGGCTCCGATGCTCCATTGTGTTCTGTCTATATTAAGTTCTGTCTAGTCTTTAAACTAACTACTGGAGCTAAGCATGAAAGCAACTTTTTATGCCTTAAAGAGAAACTACCCTTTAAAATGTTTAAGAATATAAGATTAAAAGCTGTGTTTCAATACGTCGTACCAATCGTAGTACCCACAGCACAATGGATGTGCTGAGATAGCATAATAAACATCAGAAAACATTTCACTGTAGATGAGCATTGAGACTTAAAATGATTGTAAATCATGTGTCTTCAAACTACGGCCCTCCAGTTGTTCAGGAACTACAATTCCCATCATGCCTAGTCATGTCTGTGAATATCAGAGTTTTACAATGCCTCATGGGATGTGTAGTTCCACAACAGCTGGAGGGCCGTAGTTTGAGGATCCCTGTTGTAAATGATCACCTTGTAAAACAACCCATTCAGTTTAAAATAGAAACGAAGGGCAAAACATTTTTGTATAGATAAAAAAAAAACATTATAAGGACCTGTTTTCCCCTTTTTTTATAAATGATCACATTCCCTCTGTTCTCAGCTGCATGGGAGGAGAGACAGCAGCTTTCCAGTGAAAGGCTGTACAGCAGGATCGTGTCAAGACAAGTCTGATCATTGGAGGAGAGCACACTGAGGGCCAGATTCACGTAGAATCGCAGCGGTGTAACGTATCATATATACGTTACACCGCCGCAAGTTTTCATCGCAAGTGCCTGATTCACCAAGCACTTGTGTGAAAACTTACGCCGGCGGCCTCCGGCGTAAGCCCACGTAATTCAAAGGGGCGTGTGCCATTTAAATTAGGCGCGCTCCCGTGCCGGACCTACTGTGCATGCTCCGTTTTGAAATTCCCGCCGTGCTTTGCGCGAAGTGACGTCATTTTTTCGAACGGCGACGTGCGTAGCGTACTTTCGTATTCCCGGACGTCTTACGCAAGAATTTTTTTTTTTGAAATTCGACGCGGGAACGACGGCCATACTTTAACATGGGCTCTGTAAAGTTAGGGCAGATAAAACGACGACTAACTTTGTGACGGGAAACTAGACTAGCAATGATGTAACGAACGCGAAAAACCGTCGTGGGTCGCCGTAACTACTAATTTGCATACCCGACGCTGGTTTACGATGCAAACTCCCCCCAGCGGCGGCAGAAGTATTGCATCCTAAGATCCGACGGTGTAATTCAATTACACCTGTCGGATCTTAGGGCTATCTATGCGTAACCGATTCTATGAATCAGTCGCATAGTTAGGACGACCCTAAAACAGAGATACGACGGCGTATCAGGAGATACGCCGTCGTATCTCTTTTGTGAATCTGGCCCCATGTTCCTAGTGTGCTCTCCTGCTTAGGCTGGCCATACATTATATCATTTTCTTCATCAATTTTCTTTAGATTTACCCTCAACTATTTGGTTCAAGGGGTTGCCTGATTACATACAATTGAAAGTGTTTAGGTTTGACCTCATATTATATGTTGTTGGTAAATCTAAAGGAAAGTTGTACAAGAAAATTGTATAATGTATGGCCAGCCTGAAGCCTCGTACACACGACCGAGGAACTCGACGGGTGAAACACATCGTTTTCCTCGTCAAGTTCCTTGTTAGGCTGTCGAGGAACTTGACGAGCCAATTTTCTCCATTCCCGTCGAGGAAATAGAGAACTTGCTCTCTTTTTGGCTCGTCGAGTTTCTCGACAGTTTCCTCGACGAAAATGTACACACGACCGGTTTCCTCTGCAAAAAAATATCTCCCATCAAGTTTCTTGCTGGTTTTTGCAGAGAAACTCGGTCGTGTGTACGAGGCCTAAGTCTGGTCGGTTTTTAATAGGAAAGCATAAGGACTAGCAGGAACACCAGGAATTTCACAGAAATGAAGCAACACAAAGAGAACAGGATACTTTCTCATACAAGTACATGGTACAGCAGACACATATCAGGAATATGGAGTATTGGGGTAAAAAAACTCTTCAACAATGTGGTGATTTGAATTTTACCTGCTCTAATGGTGGTCATAAACCGATTGACCATTTACCTTGACATAGTTGATTAGTGCAAGGGTTCAGCGACTAATCACTGTTACTGGCTGTAGGTACCCTACAATTGATGTCTACTCTATTAATGGCTTACAGTGCCTTGTTCGGCACTTGAGTAGGGTGGCCATTTTGTTAAAGTGGCAGGGTTTTGCTTCCTCATGTCAAAACTACCTCCTGATGGCTGGTAAGGTGATGATCAATAAGCAGCAGGAGAGGAGGAAACAGAACAACAGAATAAAATAGAACCAGGAAGATCTTTACATTGAAGATCATCGGGTACAGCTTCTCTCCAGAAAACTCTCAAATAACAGTGAACAGCAGAGCACTGACATATCCAAATCTCACGCAAAGCTTGTGGGACTAAAGCTTGCCATTGAGGTTTTTTGTTTTAATTTTTTATTTAGACAGCAGGCCAAACAAAGAAAAAAAAAACGGATTCCTCTATCCACACAAATGAGGTGGATGAAAGGAAACACCCCCAAGGGACATTGTATTCTGACGGTGGGATCTGTCCGAGACATTAATCAACGTCTGCAGCCAATCAGTGAGAATAATTTTCCAATATGTATCTTTGGAGAAGTTGATCAAAGGATCAACTTCTGATGAGCAGGGGTGGCCACAACCTGATTGAAAATGTTTCCAGTCCCTGCTGACCCGGCTTAATTTAAATTACCGTATGGCCAGCTTAAAGTGATTGTAAAGGAAAAAAATGTATTTCTTAACTGAGCCAGCTCTCTGTGCCCATAAGACACAGAGAGCACGACTCATCCCTGTCCAACCCCCCCACTCCCACCTCACTGACTGTGATTGCCAGCAGCGGGAGCCAATGGCAATCACATGCATCTCAGCCAATCAGGAGAAAGAGCCTTGGGTCTCATGCACATCACTGGATCGAGATCGGGCTTAGGTAGGAATTGGGAGGGGGGGCTGAGGGGGGATCTGCACACTGAAGGTTTTTTACCTTAAAGCGGTTGTAAACCCGCATCAAAATGTTTTATTTTTTTTCTCCTGCAAGGCAAAAGTCATAATGAGCTAATATGCACCGCATATTAGCTCATTATGAAATACTTACCTCGGAACGAGGTGTGTAAAACTTACCTGGTTCACGCCGAGCGAGAAATCATCTTGCTCCGGCGTGTCTTCCGGGTATCGCCGCTCCAGCGCTGTGATTGGCTGGAGCGGCGATGACGTCACTCCCGCGCATGCGCGCGGGAGATTTAAATTCGGCAAGGTCCGGCGGCTGCCGGTCCTTTAGCCGAGGATCCCCCCTGCGCATGCGCCGCTGATGTCAGCGGCGCATTGCGAGGTGAATATCTCCTAAACCGTGCAGGTTTAGGAGATATTATTTATACCTACAGGTAAGCCTTATTATATGCTTACCTGTAGGTAAAAGTCATAAAGTGGGGTTTACAACCACTTTAATGCATAGAACCTTTAGCCTTTACAACCACTTTAATTATCAGAGGCAGCAGTACAGATTTCACAATGCAGGTTTACAGTTATTAGGCTACAGAACAGGAGCGCCTTGGCATAATCACATATTTAGGATCTATATTTCAAGAGGAATTCAAGATAAAAGTTACATTTTTCAGGGTACTACTTAGGAACACTTATTTATTTTATGTTTGAGAGTATGACTGGCAATTTTTACTAGGCCCATAAGGCCATAATGAAAGATTTGTCAAGCTACCCTAAAGATTCCCAGTAAAAGTGAGTGTCTCTCAATCTACATGGTTCATTGCTTTTAGCCTTCAAACAGGTGTTTAGAAGGACAAAGCAGCAGGGTCAACTTATTGGTGGCCTTTTTGCTGCACATATGTTACTTCAATTTGCTGCTCAACTGTCATAGGGTATGGGAATCATGTGACTTACTGCACAACCTCGCCTTAATGGGGATGGCAGTCTAGGGTGACAACACTGCTCCTCCATAGATACAGTACAGTGAATGAGCGTTGTCACCCTAGGAGAAGAAGCGTGTTACTGACAGGAAAAAGCTTTATGAAAAGAAATGTAGGCACCTCATCTAAGGACTGATAAGCTGCAATAGGTTACATTTTTGTGTACAATCCGCCAGTGAACTTTACACACCCAAAATGAAATGAGCTGCAGGCTTTAGATCAGTGAAAGACTCCTTTATAAGTAAAGTTGCTGGAAAACCTTTAATCAAACTTCTTAGACTGTGTAGGTTTTCTGTGGCATATTGATTTACTCAAATTTAGTTCAACTTCATATTTTTTTCATTTAGAAACATTTGGCTACAGTACAAGAGATTCTTATTGGTACATAAATAAACATTATATTTATCTTCTCATTTATGCCGGAGTGGTTTTGTTTTCCAACACATTCTACAATGACCTTTACAGGAAATATATTTATCTCCTCTGTGAACAGCTGGCAACATTAAAGGTTTTAGCTTGAAAGCATTTTAGTTTTGTTCTCAGATCTTAAATTGTGCATTTTAACACTAGCCTACTACAGGCTCACATGGTGGTAGTAAATCTCTACTCATGTGCCCATGCCGAGTGTCCAGCATGGGAGCTAGCATTGGAGAGGTAAAGGAAAGCCTCAGATTACTGCATAGGGTAGTTTTTACCTAAATAATGATGCCCTGTGAGAGAACACTATTTACGATGTATTGGTCTCTAAATAGGTAAAAATACAGTATACTGCATATGGGAAATAGATTCCCATACAAGTGGGTCTGTCACTGTATTATACTGCAGAGAATCAGGGTTCTCATTTATCCAGGTCGTAGTGCAGCTAGTAGTTGAAAGTCACATTCAACTAAACTTGTTCTGTAATGTTATAGATGTTTCTTGGCTTCTCCAAGCCATTTCTCCAGCTCTGATAAATGTCAGAAAGGTACCCCAGCATTTATATTCACACAAGTAGCACAGACACCTTAATCCAATCACCATGCAATGTGTCCAAGAACAGGAGGTATTGAGTTGTGGAACCACTTTTGCCGTCAAATTTGAGAAAACCTCAATATAAGTTTATTTGTTCCAGCATGCCTAGACATTAAAAAAATATATATTTCTTACCTTTTAGATGTTTCTCAGTAGGAGGTGTCATGGCTGACTCCAAGTTTCTTTTTAACCTCCCTGGCGGTATGATTATGTCAGATTTTAGGTGCTGAAAGCGGTACCATTATTTTGCATGGAAATTTGGCGTTTTATATTTTAGGCCTGCAATTGTTAGGCCCCGTACACACGACCAAACATGTATGCTGAAACTGGTCCGCGGGCCAGTTTCAGCATACATGTTCGGTCGTGTGTAGGCGCTAGCGGGCCGAATTCCAGCAAACATTTGCCCGCCGGGCCTTTTCCCAGCAGACAAATATTCCTGGACGTGTTTTAAAACCGTCCGCTGGAATCCTGCCCGCTCGGACATGTATGGTCGTCAGTACAGACCTACCATACATGTCCGAGCGCCCGCCGTCCCTCGCATGCGTCGAATGACTTCGACGCATGCGTGGAAGCCTTTAAATGGCAGGCCCGCCCACGTCTCCGCGTCATCGTCGCGGCGACGACGCGGACACGCCCCGCGTATTGTTTACGCGCGGACTTCTGTACGATGGTTAGTACAACCATCGTACAGAAGCCCTCTGGCAGGCATGTACGGTGAAAACGGTCCGACGGACCGGTTTCATCGTACATGTTTGCTCGTGTGTACCCGACCTTAGGAATAACTCACTTAAATCTGTCCAAACAAGAGTCTAGTAGACATCCCGGGTATGATAAAGTTTGAAACACAAAATCAAAAATTATAATATAATAACTAACTATAAATAATTATAACAAATAATAATATAATAATAATAAAAATGAATCAATAATGTAATCAAATTAAAAACACTGAAATTGCTCAGTTGCAGAATTGTCGCTGTCATTACCTTCAGTGTTTGATGACAAATTTCCCCACAAATCACTATCGCTCAATTCTGCAAGTGATTCTAATTTATTATCGCTGTTTTCTAGCTGGTCTAAAACCACTTTTGACATAAAGGGACACTTTTTTGTTGCTATGGACAGTTTCTAGTTTCCAGGAAGAAAGAACAGTCTTTATTATATAAAACTGCATGCAGGACACTGGGCAGACCACTAGGGGAAAAGGGTGTGTGTAATTATTTGATACACTACTGTAATCTGTAAGATTACAGTATACTGTATTGTGTGTTTTTACTTTTTTGAATTTGGCGTCAATCTCCGTCCCCGTGCGACACAACGTTGCAGAGAGTGAATTGAGCGAGGAGACAGCTCGCTCACACAGCAGGGAGACATCGCAGGATCCAGGGACAAGGTAAGTAACTTCCCCTGTATCCTGAAATTGCGATCTTGAGTCTGGCTTGGGGATACCACTAATGGTACTGAAATTCCACCCCGAGCTAGACTCGGGAATACCGCTAGGCAGATAAAGATGATAGAGCGAGCCTGTCCCAGGTCTGTGCCCATTAACAGAAAATGCAGGAAGCCCAGCTTGTACACCTATAACCCTTTGTTAGGGCAAACAGTGTTTGAATTTAAGATTCTGTTTTGATCTTTGAGGATAAATTACTTCACAGTACCTGCAGCTACAGAGATAAGTAATGTTTTTTAAAGCACATTTAATGCTTATTAAAGCGGGGGTTCACCCTAAAAAACAATTCTAACATTACATTGAGCCGAGTTGTGAGAATGACATTATGCTGACCTTTTTTATTCTCTTGCCGTACATACCGTTTTATCTATATTTTCACTGTGGCTTCCGGGTATGTAATCCTGCGGGACTGGGCGTTCCTATTCACATGCTAATTGATTGACATGCTTCCCACCGGCGCATACAGCGCGTCACGAGTTGCCGAAAGAAGCCGGACTGCGAGTCGGCTCTATACGGCGCCTGCGCACTGACGTTCGGCTTCTTTCGGCAACTCGTGACGCGCTGTATGTCCCCTAGTTGGACTTAATCTGCTACTAAGTAACAAATCCTTAGGTTGTCTTACAGTGAAAGTTCAGTCAAAAGTTAACTATGGTTAAGTCTGTTCCCACCCCCATTCTAAGCCTATTCTACCTAACCCTGTAAAGAAAAGTTCTGTATGCCTACCTATTCTAAAGCTGTTCCAGTCCAGTCACATGATCTCTCCAACGCTAACAGCAAAGGGCTACAAGTTCCTGGGAGATGGCATAGGCTTACACTGGGGCATCAGTTGTCTGCTGTCCCTCCTCTACATTGAAGACACCGCTAACAGCTGATCATGGGACCGGGTCAGAGTGACTTCAGAGTAGGTAAGTATACAGATATTTTCTTTACATTATTAGCTAGAATAGGCATAAAATGGGAGTAGGAGTAGGTTTAACATTAGGCCGCCATAGACGGTTCGAATCTCAGACAGTTCAGCAGGAAGCGGCAGAGATTCATACCATGTATAGGCATTTTGAATGCACCCAAGTTGATCGATCGATCAACTTGGGTACAACCAGCCTGCCATATTTTAATTGCAATTATTGCAAGTGGCTGTATACATTGGAATCACATTCATAATTTTTGGAAACAGAAAAGAGGACTAAGGGTTCAGACTTTGGATTATGTCCCTGGGTCACCTCCTGACTGCACAAATTGGCCGTGTTTGGTCTGAAGGAACACTTACCGTATATTCCATTCTCCCTTATTCAATTCAAGGATTCCCTGTCAGTAGCTTCTGAAATGATGCTGGGCTATCTGTCTTACTGCCTGCATTTTCCTGTTTTTTGGAAAGAATACATGTATACCTTTGTGCAGTTTTTTGATCCTTGTGCCACCTTAATAAGTGGATGAAAGCCTCCATATATATGTGTTTGAAATAATAATTTCTTGCTTATATTATGTGTGGGGTTTAGACCATCTTGCTTATCCTGTTGCTCCAGTGCCCGTCCAGGGAGATCCTTTTCATGTATGTGTATTCATATTCAGGCAAGTGAGACCTGTTTTCTCTTGTACTACCCCTTCATGCGTCCTGATGAAGCGGACAAGAGAAACGCGTTGATGTATATATATATATAAAGATATAAAAATACTTGTTTTTAATTTTCTGGTTTTGCCATTGCAAATACTTTTATGTTTATGTACAAATAAAATATATATTTTTATACTATTTATGTGGTCCAAATTACCTCTAAAGTCCAAACCTTTAGTTCTCTTTTCTATTGCAAGTGTCTTCTCACGGCGGTGATGGGCAGGAAAAGCACAATCCGTGGTTGCAGGAAAGAAATTTGCTCCATCTATAGCTGGCTGTAGTTAGCTTTTGACTGAACTTCCACTTTAACCCCTTCAATACAGGGCTTTTATACCCACCTCCATACCAGGCCTATTCTGGCACTTCTCTCTTACATGTACAAATCATCATTATTTTTATAGAAAATTACTCAGAACCCCCAAACATTATATATTTTTTTTTAGCAGACACCCTAGGGAATAAAATGGCTTTTTATCTTGCACGGTATTTGCGCACTAATTTTTCAAACGCCTTTTTTAAAAAAAAAAATGGTTTCATAAATTAAAAAATAACAAAACAGTAAAGTTAGCACAATTTTTTTGTAAAATATGAAAGATGATGTTACGCCGAGTAAATAGATACCTAACATGTCATGCTTTAGAATTGCGCAAACTTTGTTACTTAAAAATCTTCATAGGCGACGCTTTGAAAAAATGTACAGGTTTCCAGTTTAGAGTTACAGAGGAGGTCTAGTGCTAGAATTGTTGCACACGCTCTAACGCACACAGGAACACCTCACATATGTGGTTTGAACAACGTTTACATACGTGGGCGGGACTTACGTGTGTGTTCGCTTCTGAGCTACCGAGGACAGGGGCTTTTTAAATTATTTTCTTTTTTCTTTTTTTTTACTTTATTTATTTCTTTTTTTACACTTTTTAAAAAACATTTTTTTTGATCACTTTTATTCCTATTACAATGAATGTAAACATCCCTTGTAAAAGGTGAGTGACAGGTCCTCTTTAAGGAGAGATGTGGGGTCAATAAGAACCACATCTCTCCTCCAGGCTGGAAAGCATGAGATCGTGAAAAAAAAATTCACCAATATCATGCTTACTAGCCGCAATTGCGGCTTTGTTTACATTCCGGTACCCGGGTGTGACATCATCACATCACGCCCGGGCCTCCGACGGTCATAGAGATGACTGGTGACCATCTGGTCACCAGTCATCTCTATGCTTCCTATCCGGCGCTGAGTCATTCTTTCTCCGGGCACCCAATGGCACGGGAGAGCCTGGAGGACCACCGGATGGCGGCGGGAGGGGGGGATGTCCCCTCTCGCCGCCTATAAGAACGCTCAAGCTTTGAAACCGCTGCTATGATTGTTCTTATGGTGCGCAGGATTGCCGCCGGAACACAATGCTATCTGAATGATGCCTCTAGCTGTAGGCATCATTTAGATATCACCGCACAAAGTACAGGACGTCATATGACGTCCACCCGGGATGGGAGATCCCCTTTGTGGACGTCATATGTCTATGTGCGGCATTGAAGTGGTTAATAATCACAGCCCACTTTTAACTCCTTGTTGGATTACTTTTCCAGACATTTGAAAAGGTATTTTATTAAGAGAATTGTCTGAAGGCACTGGATAATCTTTTACTACATCCATTATGAAGTTTGTCACTCAGCTACAGAACTTTGGACTATAAGATGCAGATATTATCTTTAGTTTAGTACCATAAATGTCATGGCTCTGGGAGATACCATAGATCATTTTTTATCTCTTGTAATTAGTTGTTGTTCATGGTGGCAATAATTGCCTAAACCCATTAACACAACAGCATTCTTCTACAGTCTAATCCCACACAAATCATTTCTACAAGGCTTGTAATGTGTTTAAATAATTTTACAATACTTAAGTCAGCAGCTGAAATTGTGGCTGCCAGAAGCTAGCTAGGAAAGCTTTCTCTTATGCTGGCCAGAACGTCCAATACAGAGCTGTAATTACATGTGCAGCCCAAGAAACAATCATTATGGGGCCCCTTTTGTCACTGCATCCTGAACATTTAAGGTACTCCCATCTGTTGTAAGCAACATATTGAATTGTTTTAGAAACCTGGAGAAGTGCAGTGCACACTGGTTCACACTGGTGGGACATGAGCGCCAACTTTAAGAGCACAAGTCTTGCCCTATTAAGTGCAATAGAACCATTCTAATAGGAGAGACTTGAGTCGCTCCGACTTAGAAAAAGGTTCCTGCGCTACTTTTGGTGCGACTTCGGCACGACTTGCATTGACTTCTGTTAAAGAAGTCGTATGCAAGTCGTGCAGAAGTCGTGCTGGGATGTTGACTTCAAAGCTGCGCGAAAATATTGCAACTTTGAAGTCACGGTAGTGTGAACTGGACCTTAAAGTGTAACTAAGGGCAAAACTTTTTTTTTCATTTTAGAGTAAGGCAGGGTTATAACCCCTGTCAGATTTTTTTGATTTTTCACCATCTGTGTCCCATAGGGGAGATTTCCCTTCACTTCATATCCCAAAGCCAAAATAAGAAGTGAGAAAAAATCCCTCCAGTGAGGGAATTCTGGCGCGTCACCAGCGTCACCAGAACTAGTGTCCCCCTGGAAGATATCCCTGCTATTACTGTTCCGTCAATCCAAAATTACAATAAATACAGCAAATATGATTCCAATTTTGTCTGCACCTAATAGAGAGTTTTAGGTAACGATTACACAGGTGATTCTTAGTTGTCCAGTTATATGAGATTGGTCACTTTGTTTATGTCACATTTTGTTTGACATGGACTGTTACATAATAGATTTTCAAGAACACTATTTAGCAATTGATCACCCATGATTGCTGCAACTTAAAGTCCAACTCTGGGTTGGGCCCCCACCCCATTGGAGCTCCCCTCCTTTTGGACCAACCAACCTCAATGCATTTTGAAAATAAATTGGTGCAGGATGGTAGAGGACATGCAGTTCCACTGGAGTGTGGAAAGGGAGTCTGCACAGCCTATTGTCATTATTTTCACCATCAGGCTGGTGCCCTGTAATATGCAGTAAGTCCGATTGGGCATTTGTACTCCATCTGAAAACTAAAATAGAAACAAACCCAAAATGAACAAAATGGTGGTGTATAAAAATGAGGTTCATTATGGCTAACTAGGGTTAACTAGGGTTTTAATAAGGGTTAAATAGAAAGCACTTATACCTCATATGTTCTGCACCTATTGTCAAAGGCCTCAATTTCGTATATACAGCAGGTAAAATAAGTATTGAACACGTTGCAATTTTCTAGTAAATATATTTCTAAAGGTGTTATTGACATAAAATGTTTACCACATGTCGGTAACAACCCATGCGATCCATACAAAGAAACCAAAACAAATAAGTTCAGAATTTAAGTTGTGTGTAATAAAATAGAATAACACAGGGAAAAAGTATTGAACACATTAAGTAAGGGAGTTGCAAAAAGCCATGGAAAGCCAAGACACCAGCTGAAATCTATCAGTAATTAGAAAGCAATCCTGCCCCTTGACAGTGTAAAATAATATCAGCTGGTTCAGTCTCAACTGATGGCCTATCAAAAGGTGTCTCATTTACAAGGTGTCACACAAGAAACATCTCATGATGGGTAAAAGCAAAGAGCTCTCTCAAGACCATTGCAACCTTATTGTTACAAAACATACTGATGGCATTGGTTACAGAAGGATTTCTAGACTTCTGAATGTTCCAGTGAGCACTGTTGGGGCAGTAACCCGGAAGTAGAAAGAACATAATTTCACCATAAACCGGCCACAAGCAGGTGCTCCTTGAAATATTTCTGACAGAGGAGTGAAAATAAAACGTCTGCAGCCTCAGTGGTGTCCTCCCGTGCTGTCTCTGAGTCGAATCCCCGCTTCCCGCGCTGTATTTGAAGGCCGCCGACATATACCGAGCGCAGTACACTCGGGCACGCTTGGCCACGCTCGGCTTCTAGGAGGCGTCACAGAGCGTGACCACGAGCGAAGCCGAGCCTGGCCGAATGTACCCGAGTGTACTGCGCTCGGTATATGTCGGCGGTGCAGTTCAAACTCAGCGCGGGAAGTGGGTATCGGCGTATATCACGCACCCGCGATTTTCCCCTAATTTTAAGGGGAAAAAAGTGCGCGGTATACGCCGATAAATACGGTATATATTATCCTTATTACTCAAGTGTTTTCTGAAGAACTATAATAATTGTACCGTAGTTTGTCTGTGTCTTATCATTAATGTTTAATCCTTAATAGTAAGCATTAGATGAGATGTTATCAATTAGTGGTGGCTAGCCTTAGGGTCATCTAATAAAGGGCGATGTTTAAAAAGATTTAAAAGGGAAAAGAGTAGAAGATAAAAGAGGCAGAGGGAAAAGGGGAAAGGGGGGTGAAAGGGGAAGTCATAGTTGCTTTTTAATTGAGTTGCTTTCCATCTTAGACTCTGACCTTCTCCTTCATGAGAACCACAGATAATGATATTATCTGATCTTTGAACGCAAACAACATTAAAAGTGCCTCATGCATACAAGATAAAAAAATGGATGGAGGTTGTGTCTGTAGCATGCAATCAGTTTTAATCTGTCTTATACACTTAGTGCATTATCACATGCAGAAAAATCTGATTTTTTTTCCCAAAGAGGAGTGATACTATGCTAGCAGCTAAACAAATTGTATGTATCTCCTAGAAAATAAACAGGCAACTAAAAGTAAAAATCTGATAAAAAAAATGCATAAATAGAGATAGGATTTATTGAAAATCACATTTTAAAAAGTTAGGTTTAGAAGCCCAAATCCAAGAATTACAAAATAAACTGCCCTTGCAATGTGCCCCCCCCCCCCCAACTGCAATGGTTAATTGCTTGTTAGCTCTAGAAGAGAAGGAATAAAGTGTAAATACCTTGTTAGGCCACATTGACCTCTGATACAACTTGTGAATGGTCTCTCACTGTCCTCAAGGACATTGCAGAGCTTTTGGCCTTGCATTGTACTCGATGATGTCATTGTGCAACCAGAGCCCAGAGCAAGGGGTTGAGGGACTGGTCGCACAAACAGAGGGAGCCTGCCAAAGTGAGGAGTAAAGTAGATCACCTGATTCCTCATCACCAAGAGCATTTGATCAATTTAGCAACGTTTAGTGTAAAAGTTGTCTTTGACCCCATCTTTCCTATGTGCCTCCCTAGTGGTCAGTCAGGCCACTCATCGTGTTAATGGACCAATTGGGAAGTTGGAAGATCAGGCCCAGGACTGAAAGAAAGGATAGAGGAGGAGAGGAAATGTGAGAAATGAGGAGAGGGGGAAAGGGGAGAGGTGGAGAAGCGGGAAAAGAGATGAGATAAGAAAGGAGGAAAGGAGGGGAAAGTAGATGAGAGGACAGAAAACGAATGGGTAGATGCAGGGCCGATCCTCCCTATAGGCTCACTATGCAAGCCGCTTAGGGCCCCACAAAGCTGCGAAGGGCCCCCCAAATTACTAGAGGCCCCGCCTGGTGAAAAGTCATTTTCGGCCCCTCATCCTGCTGGCTACATGGGAGAAGAGGTAAGAAGTTAGCACCCCCCGCTTCTCACTTTGATGTAAGATGTAATTTCCGACAGCAGAACACCCCCTCCCCCCGCTTCTCAACTTTAATCTTTAATGTGATGTGACATGCATGTCACTGTCGGCAGTGCCCCCTGCTTCTCAACTTTATTGTGACATGTAATTTTGGTTAGGGCCCCCGGGAGGTCAGGATCGGCGCTGGGTAGATGGAGGGGTGAAGAAAAAAGGACAGGAAATTATAGAGTGGGGGAAATAGATAAAAGAAAAGGGAGGGAAAGTGTAGAAAGGGACAAGCACAAGGTAAATGGGAGTAAGAATAAGTGGGATTAGGCAGGGAAAGAAGGAAAGGGGACTAGGAGAGGAGTGGACAAGGGAGAGAAATGGATAAGGAGAGGAGGCTACAGCAATCATAGTAAAATAAAAAGTAGAATATAGAAGCATTCATACTATGGCTAACAAAAAAAATTGACACCTTAAAATAACTAATATGCTTCACTGACTTTTTATTTTTTTTAAGTTGTCCTCATTTTTTGCATGTAAAACCCAGAGTAGTTACAAAAGACTCTAATGAGCTGATACTTTCCTTAACTTACATTTAACCCATGGACAACATCTACACTATTGCCATGACAACAAATCAGCATCCGAGCTTTACCTGCACTAAATGTGATATCAGTAAAAAAATAATTGGGATTAGAACCATTTAATGAGTCGAAAACTGTTTAAATATTCAAGGTATCCCTCTGTGTCCAGTATTTAGTTCTGAATGGCTTGTTTTACATACATGATTCAAAATCTACAATTGTGTACATTTAATGGAGACCTATAGTGGGAGAAACACAAAGGCCTGCCAGTACTGGTCTTCTCCAAAGACTGCTAGTTGCCTGGCTGCCTCTGGCTTCAATAATGTGTTTCACTGGCATGGAGCAGACATGCAGATTAAAAAGTACCATAAGTGAAGTCAAAACTTCCTATCTGCATATTTGTTCCAGGGAAGTTACTGAAGCATTTGAACAGCATAGCTAGCCAGGTCAATAGCCAGGTCAATTGCATTGACAACCTCTTTATTCTTTTGCTTCAACACTTCTTTTTTTTTCTGTTGAGCTTGTCAGTCTTTCTGAAGTGGGATGATCCACTCACAAGACAGTAGCTGAAGAAGTGGACTGGCAGCTTGACAATTTAGACATGATATGTTTGTAGGCTGAGCTCATTTTCCAAAGATCTCTGTTTCATTTTAGGACCCTATACATTATGTGTTACCATTTAAGGTGTGCTGATTTAGGGCAAACATTTTACCTTAATCTTCTCTTTATGCAGTTCATGGCACATGTGTTATGATATGCTGCAGTATGGGTGGATTGACTGCTAGTTTAACAGTGCAGTTGGGGTGCCATCACCACAATGCATTGTGAGTGAGTGAAAAACGGATATAGCGCAACACATGCGAACTGAATCGCCTCTGGGTGCTTAGTATCCATTCCCTGAGTAAACTTTTTGATCTCAGAAGAGATAGGTACCATATTGTGCACTGCAAGGTACTGCATTTTCAAAAATCTGGAAAGGCACTCCTCTGACTTATTCAGTTGCAGTTGTAAATTTCAGCTTGAGCTACTGAACTCCTTCAGGCTGGAAAATTAGAAAATTAAATATGCAACATCTTTTGCAATAATGCAAAAGATCAATTAAACATCTTGTTTAATTAACCAACAACTTTTTAGATTTGTTTTTTTAATCCTAACCATAATAAAAATATAAACAAAATGAATATTCATTACCTTTTCAAAAGGTTGAAATGTGCATGTGAAATCACCTTTAATAGGAGTGTTTTATATGTATTTTTACCTTCAGCTGATTTTATCACCTTTGGTTACGGAGAAATATCTGACTTGCTTTCCAGTGGCATGAAATGCGCCTATTCATGTTATTCTTCTTTGTTCTCTTGAAATGTCAATATTCTGGACCGTGTATTGGAAATGTGCATCTACTGTTGCTTGGTCTGTAACTTGGATTAAAATGGCATGAGCATTTCAAGCTGTTGAAATCTCATAGAGCCTGCGTCACTCCACTCCGGGGATGCAGCCTGCCATCTCACATAGATTTCACCCACTACCTTTGGCAGCTGGGAGCTGCAAGTAAAATGGATTAAAGTGTTTGCCTGTCACAAGCTGATCCCTGCCACCTGCTGATTGGATTGAAATAATCCTTTTACACATTACAAAATGCCATTATTACAGTATTACGGAAAATGTGGCAATAATATCTAAGACATCAAAGGGTTATTAATCTGAAGAACAATTACAATACTATGTATTTCATAGATGAAGCAAGAGAAATTCCACCGTTAAAAAGGAGGACTTTTTCAGCTGTGATATTCATTTATCCAAGAGGTCAAATTGTCCAACTGTAAAGTCTTTAGAAAATCCTGGGAAATAGTTTGAGACTTATTTTGGGTTCATAAATCAATTTGTAATTTTTGCTGCGACATTGAAGGTCACAAAAATAAAGCATATCCGATGGCATGAAAAAAAAAAGTTTTTCCAAAAT
This sequence comes from Rana temporaria, assembly GCF_905171775.1. Taxonomy (NCBI): domain Eukaryota; kingdom Metazoa; phylum Chordata; class Amphibia; order Anura; family Ranidae; genus Rana; species Rana temporaria. The sequence continues at coordinate 71,449,924 of NC_053493.1, forward strand.
GGGTCACAAAAATAAAGAATATCCGATGGCATGAAAAAAAAAAAGGTTTTCCAAAATGCTATGTATCAGTCAGAATCAAGTAATTTTCCTTTGGTAAGTCAATCCCTCTGTCTCCACATTCCTACTAATGTTTTGTTGAGTACTCTGAGACCCTCAAAACCTGGGAATATCGACTATACAAATACAGTCTTACCCCACTTTTAAGTACACAATGGGGTTTATTTACTAAAGCTGGAAAGCGCAAAATCAGGCTCACTTCTGCATAGAAACCAATAAGCTTTTAACCCCAGCTTGTTCAATTAAGCCTGGTAATACAACCTGGAGCCCTGGTTCACACTGGGTACGATTTGGAACGATTTGAGATGCGATTTGACATGTCAAATCGCATCTCAAATCGGCGGCAATTGTCGGCAATGGCACTGTCCTAATCAGTGCGACGCCGCATCTGCGATTTCAAAAAGTAGTTCCTGTACTACTTTTTGCGATTTCTGGCCGCGATTTACATTAAATTGCGGCCGAGATCGCGGCAAAATCGCGGTAAAATCGCGCATTTTACCGCGATTTTGAATTCGCAGCAGTGTGAACCTAGGCGGAAGCTCATTGGTTTCTGTGCAGAAATGAGCCTGATTTTGTGCTTTACAGCTTTAGTAAATAAACCCCATTGTGTACTTAAGAGTGGGGTATGCCTGTATTGACTTTTTGTTCTGGAGGACAGCTAATTTGCATTATACCTATAACATTACAGTAAAGGTATGTTATATTATACATAGTGATTTCAAGAAATTTTCACTTAAAAGAGTGGGATGGAAAAAATCAGAATAAAAAAAAAAAGGAATATTGTACATAGTGCCCAATCAGGAGTCATCTTTTTTTATACTCAGGAAAGTGAAACATGGTAGCTAATTGGTCAGTGTGGGCAACAGCTTCATTGCTTCCTTCTGTTAAAAGGGCCCTTATCTTCTTGGACAGGAGTTATAATATATACATATATTTTATTTACTTAACAATTTTTTTTTTTTTAATAACTATCAACAGAGAAGGAGGAGATGAAAGGCACGTTTTCTATTAGTAGTTCTTGTCATCAGTGACTGTAACTAAACCAGATCGCAGGGATATTCCTGTGTTAGCAAAAATGCGTTAATCTGGTTCAGCCTTTTGACTGAGCCATCTGTGTTGAAACAGAGAGTTAATTACAATCTGGTTTGTTTGCTACCACCCACAAGAATTATAGAAATCTGTGTATTAACTCCTCAGTCTCTGCTAGTCTGAAAAGACAAGGACACCAATGACAATTTTCAATTCTAGCCCCTTGGAAACTTGCGCAGAGGCCAGCAGCAGTCGTCCTTTTCCTTAGAGGTACCACTCTGTGGAATATGTTTCCTCTGCTCCCTGTGACCGGGCTCCGCCAGACGCTGCCAACTCCTGTAACAGACATCAGTATTTTCCATGTCTGAGAACTTAATTGAAACATAATTAAAATCAGTGCTGCAAGTGGCATTTGAGGGTACTATGAATTTATTTACCAATCAAATATTCTAATTAGAATTTTTTTTCCTTTCTTTAATAAAAAGGGCGCAGTACTCAACCTCCACCAGAGATGTTTCATGCTGGGGACACAAATTACCCAACAGCGGGTTTAGTGAAGAGGCACAAAAGATGCCAACTGGCACTCACCCATTATTACAATATATCATGCCCCCTAGGTATTTGTCGAGTAGTTTGTGAATGATAACATATTATATAATATTTCATATTTAGAAATTAGGAATATTTTTATCATTAGAAGAAATAAAAATGTGCTATAATAATAGTGGCATCATGTTATTCTGGGTTAAATCTATTGTTTTGGATGAAAATGTGTGCATGCATAACACAAGCCATGGATATCTGCTTGAACAAGGCGCCTATTAACGCCAGTGTATTATGACCCGTACACACGATTGAAAAAAATTGGCTTGCATACACACCGTGTGTATGCAAGCCAAGCTTAAGTGGAATTCCGTCGGAAAAAACATCCAAGGTTTTTCTGACGGAAAATCCGATCGTGTGTACGTGGCATTACAGTAATGCACTTCAATGCATTAAGCCAGTTTGACAATCATGTGGTCATGCCTGTTGGTCACTACATGATTGATGAACTTTATTTCACGATGTCATTAAAGTGTATGTAATAGCACTTTTATTTTTTTACTTTTTGATAAATGAGGGTATTGATAAGACCATTGACACTTTTTTTTGTCTGTGTCTTGTATGGCAAATTCCCCTCCAATTTCCAGAGACACAACAGGAAATAAGAAAAAATCACCCCAAAGCAATATTCTCAGTTAGACAGTTGGCATGGGAATTAATATCCCCATTGGAATATAAACCCCCCCCCCCAACCTCTTGTTATTGTGACAACTTTAAAGCCCATTTTAAGCCTCCTTTGTTTATTACTGTAATTCAATCTGGTGGCATTGAAAGTAATAGATGTGGTTGTCTTTCTATTTTTAATGAACTATTTAACCAAAACAAGGGTGCTGGATATCTAGATAGCTGCTTGACACCAGTGCAATGCCCCCGCCCAGTGCGGCAATCAAGATTGCTCATGGTAGGAATGCCTGTTTCCATTACGTTGATTTATATTGGTTAAGTATAAGGCCTCGTACACACGGACGGACTGTCCGCTGAAAACGGTCCGCCGGACCTTTTCAGCGGACATGTCCGCCCGGAGATTTCTGTCTGATGGTTGTACACACCATCAGACAGAAATCCGCACGTACACGATACGCGGTGATGTGGCCGCGACGTGGCCCTGGAAGTTCAATGCTTCCACGCATGCGTCGAATCACTTCGACGCATGCGAGGGATGGCGGGCAATTGGACATGTACGGTGAGTCTGTACAGACGACCGAACATGTCAGACGGACAGGCTTCCAGCGGACATGTTTCTTAGCATGCTAAGAAACATTTGTCCGCTGGAAAACGGTCGGCTGGACAAATGTCCGCTGGAAACCTGTCCGGTCGGCCATACACACGACCGAACATGTCTGCTGAAACTGGTCCGCGGACCAGTTTCAGCAGACATGTTCGGTCGTGTGTATGGGGCCTTAGAAGAACATGCAACAAATGCACTTGTTGCATGTTCTTCTTTTGCATGTTCTTCTTAGCCATGTTTCTAGGATGTTGGCAGTCTCATACACCCAATTTCTATTAATAATTCTTATTCTACTATATTGGCTATGTTATATCACATAAACATCTTACTGGAAATATACATATAAGTTCTTTACTTTTCGATGTTTTTATTGGTATTCACATACAAAAATTACAATTTTTATATAGGTTACAGAAGCATAAAACTTGTTCTTATTTTAAAACTTTTTTACAAAACTTTTTTAAAAGGTCAATGCGGACCATTAGATATTATTAGACAGTAAAATTCATAGGCAACATACTACAGATAAAGTGACCTTTGAATTAAATAAAGTCTTAAGGATCTGCCATGATAACTTTGGGGGGGGGAGAAAAGCAGGAGGGGGACAAGAGGGACCTGGCAGGGATAAATTTATGAGCATTATAAGGAGGAAGAAGATTGGGCGAAGATGGGGAGAAGGATGATGGACTGTGGGAAAAAAGGGGGAACACATAAGTTTTTGGATGTAATATGTCAATATAAATAAAGATTTGTAGAATAAAAGTGTATTCATGGTTCCTGAGCAGCACTGTTGGCACTGTTGATTGCAGCACTGTGCAGGGTGTGTGTCAGACCACTGGAGACTTGGACTGTTATGCTCAGTGTTGAGCAGTGGTCTGGATCTCCAGAATGCTGCCAGAACAGGGCCTATCTACAGTAAAATAAAAAGTAAAAAAGCTTACATCCACTTCTGATTATGCAGCTGAACCGAATAACAGTAATAAAAAGGAAGCATCAACTAGGCTTTAAAATCTTGGATTTTCCATAACTTTCTGTATCAGAGACAATTGTCAGTGGAACAAATAGAAAAAAATATATATATAATATTTTCAGGGTTTGGCTTTAAAATGTACTGTAATGAATATATTTTTTCTGTGATATTCACATATCTTGCATGAAGGGTTTGAATTTTGAAGTTGATCTGTAAAGGTACCTATGGATGGGCCAGTTATTTGACAGATTGGCTTATTTTATTTATGCCAGGGGCAGCACATAGCTATCCACAAATCCTGTTCTTGGCTGACAGTAACACATTCCCATTATAATAAACCGTTTGAGATGATTGTCCTGTCCTGTTGTTGGGATGGTGTCCTTTGGGGTTGTTTTACTAAAACTGAAGAGTGCAAAATCTGGTGCAGCTGTGCATGGTAGCCAATCAGTTTCTAACTTCAATTTGTTAAATTAAGCTTTGAAAAAAAAAAAAACCTTGAACCTGATTGGTTTCTTTTAAGAGATGCACACAATTTTTTTTTCTCCAGTGTTAGTGGATCGACCCCCAGTGTGCTTACAGTTCACCCACTCTGGGTGCATATAGTATACACACATATGACAGATTCCTAGTAAATTCATAGACTTATTCTTGAAAAAAAATTACAATACCAACCCCTCCTATCCTGCAAAAGAATTACAGAATGTGTAGAGTTATGTTAGTATTCTTCCATGGTCACAAGATCAAATACAGAAATTGTATCAGATTTATTTAAAAACAGATTTTCTCTTTTTGTTCTTATGTTCTTGCTGTTTTCAGTTTTGTATTGTCAAAGTTACTGGATCTCTCAGTAACTTTACAAGTCTGTAAGAAAAAAATTCTGACAAGTCACAATATACAGCAACAGTTTATATACATTTTTTTTCCTTTTATCAATTGAAGGTATTAATTAAGCTCCAGTCCATTGACTTTGCCTAGGGTGATTTGATGCCACCAGTCTACTGCAGAACGAGTATGCATTTCTATAGTCTCCTTTCCCTTGGAGATCATCTGGGGCCAATCTGTTTCACTGCCAAGAACTGCACAGACACCAGATTTACATCATCTGTGAACCAGCATCTCAGTTCTAGAAGTAGATTCTGACCCTGTTTTTGGCTGAATAAAAATTATGCTGATTGCATAGAAAAGTAGATACAGATATTGTTAAGGGAAGTACTATGCAAGCATGCACATAACATGAAAAAAAAAAATATCTGATCATAGGTCCACTTTAAGAGATTAACCCATGGGGCTTGTGTTAGTGTGCTAACAATCATATGCCCAGCTGTCCCTCTAGGGGGTGCATTAAAGGATCCAGTACTGTAGCAGCAACACAAAAAAATCTGATATACTCTATGCATTGAAACTTTAGCTCCATCCTTCCATTGATGTCAAGTTATGTTGTCAGGTGCATTTGGACCAAGAATAAGATTCAGAGTGCACTACATAACACTGCTATTGTCTTTGTTTTAGTCTTACATGGAAGACCACTTGAAGAATAAGAATCGCCTTGAGAAAGAGTGGGAGGCTCTGTGCGCATATCAAGCTGACCTGACTGCAACAAATATAGCGCTGAAGGAGGAGAACGTGGCAAAGAACAGATCTCTAACTGTGGTTGCATGTAAGTATAACTAGATAATAAGTGTCAGTTCACCTAAGTCAGATATAATTTTTTTTAGCAGACAACAAACAGTTAAATTATCTAATGGCTTCTTGTATTTCTTTGGCTTTCAAGATCATTGTGTGAGCTCGCAAGCCTGTACACTTGCAATGGCCATTACAAGGGGATATTGAATTTATTCTTTAGACAAAACAAAAGCAGAATTTGGAATACTCCAAGGTGTGTGGGAACTTCCAAAACATGAACGTGGATTGGAACTAAGCCACAAACTAGAACAGGCATAATGGAATGGGTTATAAGAAGCCAGTGGGTGACTCATACCACTCCTTCAATTTTGGTGGACTGGCCCTTTATTCTTCCCAAGTTTAACAATGGAAGACAGCTAAATCATCTTCCAGCCTAGGGCTGGAAATAGGTGGCCTGGGGAGACACAGGTATAAAGTTGCCCAACGAGTCTAATAACTGTAGGTCATTCAATAGAAAAGAATCACTCAAGGAGACAGAAGTTTTTTAGGTCTATAAAACTAATAATTCATAGGGGAAGCATTTCACAGGCAGGGCAGCTTGATTTGACTTAAATCTGACACTGCCAAAGGTAAAAATAGCACAGGAGGAATTTGGTATTTATGAAATGAAGACATTGTTAGGTAATATTATAATAGAACCTTTAACACAGAAGACAAAATGCATAAGGAAATGTCCAAGAACATGCAGCTGTGATTTAGAATTAGAAATCAGGGTACATGTATGAATTGGTCTTTTTCCCTTTTGTCAAATGTATTGCTAGTACCTACATGTGCCCAGCATGTAGCTGGTTTGTCTTCTGTGCCCACTGCTACAGGTTGGGTAAATACTGTATTTTAAAAAGCGGGCAACAGTGCTTGCTAATCAACTGATATATGAGAAGCCACCTATTCACGTACTGGCTACTGTGGTGCAGTTGCAAAGTTTAATAAATATTAGTCAGAAAATCCAATGAAACACATTTTTTTTGTCTTTGGTTTATCCTGTATTTTAGCTCCTCCTGTCATATAAAAGCACATGGTCTGTCACAGTCCCTTTAAAGCCTCGTACACACTACTAGTTTTTTTTTATCATGTAAAAAACTGACAGCTTAGCTCAGCTCAGGTCAATACAATGTTAGTACAGCTATCTCCCCTGCTGTGCTATTGTGTTCTGACAGGGGAAACCCCCCACCTGAACACTCTGGTCGGCGTTCTCAGCCATGGGCTGTGAGCGCTGATCGGAAGCCGATGGGCAGACCTACATTGGTCATGCCCCTTCGTCAGAAGCCGGCGGAACAGCTGGCTTCTATCGGACTGATAACAGTACACACATGCTGAATGTTGGCCGGTTTCTATTGAATCGGCCGATACCGCCCAACATTCGGCCCGTGTATACTAGGCGTAAGCAACAGCAAGTGTACCTTCTTAAAGTGTATCTCAACCCAAAACCTAGTAAAACCATGTTATTTCCTAATAAATCATCAAGGGATAAAGAAACAATAATATTCAGTAACATAGGGTTATACTGCTGCCTTCAGGAGAAAATGAAAGAGTTTTGCCAGGTGGGGGCTTAGGTTTATTTTGTTGTGTTAAAAATGTAATTTTATTGCCAGTGACCTTATTGGTAAAGTTGTTGTGGGAATCCCCAAAGATACCTTTTCCACCAAATGGCATGTGAAACAATTGTTTAGATTGTTTATATTGTTGCTTTGTAGACCAGTATTTTAGCCAGAGAGTCCTCTGCATATTAAAAGACCAGTATGTGAAACCCTGATAAATAAAATATCTAAAAAAAACTGCTGCCCCTTTGTAAAAGTGAAATGAATTCACACCTATCACTTGAGCACTAGTGGTGAAGATAAAAGGACATTCCAACTTTATTGGTGTTGGGAACAGTAACACTGGACTTTATCTATTCATCAATTTGTTATTTTTATTATTATGTGTACTATTTATGTGATGTTTGTTGATGGACTTTAGTCATAAAAATCCATTTAATACATTTATATTTATTCACTATGGTGGTTTGATATTATGGTGATTTATACATGTGATATGTGAGTGCCATCTTTTATGTTTGCTTTTAATATTAAAACACAGGAATGAGAGACAAGGTTTCTGAATTGGGAACCATGTCCATCTCATTTCCAGACTTTGGGGTTGATTTACTAAAACTGGGGAGTGCAAAATCTGGCGCAGCTCTGCATAGAAACCAATCAGCTTCCAGGTTTTATTGTCAAAGCTTAATTGAACAAGCTGAAGGTAGAAGCTGATTGGCTACGATGCACAGCTGCACCAAATGTTGCACTCTCCAGTTTTAGTAAATCAACCCCTTAGGCCCCGTACACACGGTCGGACCGAACCAATGAGAATGGACCGAAGTTCAGTTTCATCGGACCAAACCGACCATGTGTATAGGCCATCGGTCTGTTTTCCTTCGGTCCAAAATTGTAAAACATGCTTCAAAACCGAACCGATTAACCACTGCCCGATCGGACCAAACCGATGGTTAGTACAGAAAAGCATCGGTTCAAAACCCGCTTATGCTCAGAATCAAGTCGACGCATGCTTGGAAGCATTGAACTTTGTTTTTTGCAGCACGTTGTGTGTTTTACGTCACCGCGTTCTGACCCGATCGGATTTTGAACTGATGGTGTGTACACACATCAGACCATCAGGCCACTTCTGCGGTGAACCAATGAAAACGGTCCGTCGGACCATTCTCATCAGTTCGGTCTGACCATGTGTACGGGGCCTAAGTGTTCTGTCTACTACAATGCAGAGGACTTTCTGGCTAAAATACTGGTCTGTGAAACAATATAAAAAACAGTTGCTGCACATGCCCTACAAGAGAGAACGTCTCTTTGGGGTTTCCTACGACAACTATATAAAAAAGTCACTGGCAAAAAAAATATGCTTTTATCACAACAAATGAAACCTAGGTCCACACTTGGAAAAACTCATTCTTCCTCCTAAAGGCAGCAGTGTATTCAAATGTTCATGACCACTACTGTTTTTGAGTCCCTTGATGAACTCCAAAAAAATAATTTTACCATGACTACAAAATCCTGTGATATTGCTGCTTACCACGATGTAGTGGCTGCATTAATTTATTTTTCCGTTTTGTTTTCTCTTTATTATCACCTGGTAATGCTTCAATTAATACACATCCTGTCCTAGGATGGTTGCTGTCACTCCTCCACTGTATCTACAGAGGGAGCCCTGGTTGCTTCCCAGGCTGGACCTCAAACATGTCTGCCTTTGTTCATATACATTACATTGGGGTCATGGTCTCATAGGAAGTGACAATGACACTGCATTTCTGGCAAGGTCAACAGGTATTTTCTGTACTTGCTAAGAAATGTTCTGAGCCTAAAAGGTGAAAATTAATGCAGCTGCAACTTCTAAGGAATGGTAAGCTGCAGTATGTTACATTTTTGTTCTTGGGTTTAGCTGTCCTTTAAAGAGGTTGTAAACCTCCGGAAAAAAATAAACCTGCAAGACAAATGCATAATGAGCTAATATGCATTGCATACTAGCTCATTATAAAAAACTTAGCTTAGAACGAAGCCTCTGCAGTGCCACCCGCACTCCGCTCCCACGGCCGACATCTTTCACCGGAGTTACTTCCGGGTTTGCAGGCTCCGGAACTGTGATTGGCCAGGGGCGCTATGACGTCACGGCAAGGACCCTGAAAAAACAGCACCAGTGGGCCGTTTCTTCAGTGCGTATGTGCCAATGACATTGACAGCAGCGTATATAGTGAATATCTCTTGAACTGTGCAAGTTTAGAAGATATTTACAGTACCTACAGGTAGGCCTTATTATACGTGGTGTAACAGAGTTTACAACCACTTTAATTTAGAAACCCAGATTCTTGAAGAAATAACACATACAACTGTTTGCAATAATAATGATATTTTTTTCTCCTAGATGACCACAACAGAATTATTCTGAAGGCAGATAACAGCCATGATCATTCGGACTACATCAACGCCAGTCCCATTGTAAGCATTTTGCTTTTATCTTTCTGCTTCGTTAGAGTCTGGTTTACATACTAAGTGCCTATCGGCAAGTCATCTTTGTCTTGTGTTACTGCATTACTAATGGATGCAATTATGAGTTACAGAGCAAATGGTTGGCGCTGGTTGCCATGGTTACAGATGAGTAGAGATAGCTGTGTTGATGGGATTATATGGTTGGGTTGCCTCTGGCCTTTGGAAACCTGTAGTTACTTTTTCATGTGTTTAAAATGTAAATGAATTGTTACATTGAAGAAAGTTTGCACAAGTCAACTTTATTTTAAACATTAGTTGCATGGACGTTTAAAAATATTCTGTTATTTAATACTCACTTTTAATTTGGTAGTTGTGTTATTTTAGAGTTCTGGCATTGTTTCATCTGATATGTGAGGCAATCCAAATAATCGAATCCGCCATCGAATATCCACAATTTCCATTGCATTCAATCAAACTGATTCGATCAGCCAGGGTGGAAAATTGTCAATTGTTTTACATAAACTGACAGCGCTAAGATATGATCAATCAAATTAGGAGATCGCATGATGGAAACAGAGATGCAATTGATAAATTATGAAGTTACAACTGTATCTTAACTGTAGATCAAAATTGACATCCCGGCGTGTGGCATATCAATCAAATGGGCTGTCCACCATAGATTAATTTTAATATTGAAAGAGAATGATTGGAACATTTTTTACATTTATCAAAGTGTGTATGGTTGCCATTAGGGTGCACCTAGATGAAGTTAACTACTCCAAGCCTAAGGGCTAGTGCTTTTTTTTTTTTGTTCAGTTGTGTGCTCAAATTGCTTTCTGTACAGACTTAAGAAATATGTTCCATTACCTGAGTCCTTTTATCATGCTGTTATCGGTCTGGGCCTCCAGTACCAAGACTGCCAACCATGTAGATATGTATGGAAAAAAATGCAGAACGTTTTTGTTCGAGAAAACCCTATCAACAGATCCAGTTACGGCTGGCTAGTTTGCATCACACTCACAAGGCTTTCTATTGGTTAGTAAGGCCCTTCATCACATTAAAGGAGTAAGTGGGAAGAGAAATGGGGAAGGGTCAATCAGAGATCCTGTCATCATCCCAATTTCTTTTTTAGGTAAAATCTAAATCCAAAAATATATCCAAAGAAAAACTTGCGTTAAGCCATCTAAATGTTGGAGCTGCTGTGACAAAATGTGTCTGAATACAAGACCTCAAAACAAATGTTATATAAACTGGTGCTCATACCACTTTAGGAAAAAATTGGTGATGTAAACAAAATTATAATAAATTAAAAACAAATATAGCTGAAATTGAAGTCACCCTCTTGACAACAAAATAACCCTAAATCAATATTAAAATTACATTTGTCGTGGTGACCAAATTAATCCACACAACCCAAATTTGTCCACTTGACAAATGTGATATCTTAAAGGGAATCCATAATGGTGCACACACATGAAATGTAAAATAATAAAAATTGCATACACAGATTAAATATGTGAAAACAATCAAATAATTATCAGTAACACAAATAAATTAATATATACTTAATATAATGAATATATAAATAGCTAATGGCTATATATAATATATATACATATTTTTTTGTGTCACTGTTAACTAATTGGATTGTTTTCATATTTTTGAATAGAGACGTGCAGTTAATTTCAGCAGCCTATATTTCTAGATCTACAAAACATTTCTGAATGTGGTTTTCACAAAGGCTGAAAATTCACTTAGAATTTTGAAAATGAATGAGGTTTGGGGCATTTTTCATGCATGTTATGGCACGTGATTTCAGAGCAGGACAGCTTGTGTGCTGCTGTGTTTCCTTGCATGTATTTTTTGTTTTCTCTAAAATATAAAACTAATCTCTGTCTCATGGTCATATAGTATACTCTGTTAATAAGCAGTAATACAAATTACATGTATTTTTTAATGTCTTACCATAAACTTCGATGGTCCTCCAAAAAATTCCAGCTCCCACAGACTGTTTTCGTAATGCACTGTAACACAGAGATATGAATGAGACATATTGTTTTTTTTTATCACAATTCTATGTTTACTGCAGTTTCCCAGCAATTGCTGATTGTGTTGTAATGCTAGGAACATAGGGGGTCATTTACTAAAGCGTGCAAAATCTGGTGCAGCTATGCATAGAAACCAATTAGCTTTCATGTTTTAATGTTTATTTGCAAAAGCTTCATTATAGGTAAAGATAGAAGCTGATTGGCTACAAGGCACAGCTGCACCAAGTCCAGTTTTAGTAAATTCTCCCCCATAGTCTCACGGGTACAGTCTAAATACATACAAAACATACAGCCATTATGGGCTATCTGTTGATGTCATGATATTGCATTTATAGTTTGCCTGTGTTCTTAAAAAGTCTTCTGGCTGCTGTTGCAAAAAAAAAAAAAATGGGGGGGTTGTTCACAACCCTGTCTAATTGCCCTATAGCTATATAACATAGGTATATAATGACTTTTATTGCAAAACCTTTTCACATTTGGTACTGATCTCCTGTTGGCTTTAGTTATACTTTGAGCAAATATAAGTACATCTAAAGAAAGCCAAAGTGTTTTATACCTTATTGGATATAGTTGAGAATAGTTCAAACTCATGTTTCTGATGGGGTAAATTCTGCTTTACTCTGTCATATAACAGTAGATAAGAGTAAATTTCTCCTCTATTTCCTGCTTTGGTGACAACTATGGATTATTCCACACTTTCTTACCCAATGACAGTAGCCACCAGGACAAATATAGAGGGAGAATCTCTGTAGCGTGGACACAGACAGCAATAAAAATCTCACAAAATGGAAATTGAAGCACCAGACTGCTAAGAGGTCTAGATGCAACTTTCAGGGGGGACAGTCCAAAGAGTATCCAATGCCAAATGCCAAACCAGCTGCTGACAAGGCCTGTGTTTGTAATCACACTGGAAGAAATAACATTTAATGTCTAGATCACTTATAGTCCATTCAGATTGCGTTCCATCATGCTCCAATGAAGGGGGCATTTTTGGACACCAGAAATGCATTGGATACCCTTTGGACTGTCCCCCTGACTTTTATTGGAATAAAGTTGTGTCTGGACCTGTTAGCAGTGGTATGGCACTCCAGTTTCCATTTTTGTTACATTATACTACAAGCCAAGAAGACTGGGGAGATCTTCTGGGGAGTAGAAGCCACCTGCCTGCGAACCAGATCATTTACATCAACATCAGTACTTTAAGATAGCAATACCAGTGAGATAACTACAGGTTTAGAGCTATTTTTCAAAGTTCTTCTGCAATAAAACTCCAACAGGGGTTCAAACCTTTCCTTACTTATCCAAAATGTAAACAAAAAAGTTTTGCCTTTACGTATATTTTATCTCCAAGCTTCAAGTGTGATCAGTCATGTGCTATCCAGAGAGCATTACATTAGTGTCAAATGCCAACCAGTTTACTCTATTATGCATTTCTAATATATATAAACCACAAAAGTATTTTTTACTGTTTTTTTTTTTAACAATCTCTGGTGGGACTCCAGACTCTTTCCATGTGATTCTGCACTGCGCAACCTCCATGTCTGAGAACTGGAGAAGGTGGTGGGTAGGATCAGGGAACTCAAGGTTTCTCTTTCTGCAGCTTTGGAGTTTGGAGGATTCCAGCATTGATAGGGAACCCATGAGCCTAGAAAACAGTTGTAAATAATGCCAGAATGAACATAAATGCTCAATTTCAAAGGGTTGGCTGTGCCTTCCAATGGGGATTCACAGTTTTCTTGTTTGGCTGAAGCATATGTTTAAAGTTGAAACATATGGCTTTTGTAGGTTGGTCATTCAATTTAAATAAGAAATTTTAAATAAATTCCAAACGATAGGAGAGCTGTATAGATCAGTCCTGACAATAAACCTCTCCCAGGGTCGGAGAGTCACTATATAAACCTCTTTCAGATCTCAGACCACCCGTAGTTTATAATCCCAAATTAGCTTTCCTTTGCACTAGAAGACATCTGTTACTTTGAAGTTACAAAGGACTTAATGCAACGGCTCTACCAACTTAGGGAATTGTCACTAAATCATTCTATATATATGGTGAATGCATGAAAGAGCTTCTGAAATGTAAAGATGGAGACCTGGTCTGCACAGACTGCAGGTAGACTAAACAACTATACATCTAGTTTGCTAATTAGTTAGGGACCCCGTTGGTTTACTGTAGTCAGATGGGTGTAAGGTCTGTTTAATTGCTATAGCTTACTAGACATTGCACATTTCTCTGCCCCATAGAAATCAAGCCTACCTGTATCATGGAAAGTAGGATGTAACTTTTCTGATTGCAAAGCTGTATGTATTAAAGCGGTGTTAAACCCAACAACTTTTTAAACAGTTACAACAAACTGTTTTTTTTTTAAAGGTTTTATATAAATATATAAACGCTGACCATTGCAAACCACTCTGTCAGTTAATGTACATTGAAAAATAACAAACCTACTTCCTGAATCGCAAATTGAGAATTGGGGAAAAAAGCCTAAAAAAATAAAAAATAATGCAGCTGGCACATCTAAGAATTTGTGAGCTGCAATTCAATGCATTTTTGCTTTTGAGTTTAATACTGCTTTAAACTGTCCATACACTGTTGGCATTTCAATAGTTTGTTGATGAACCACCTGAAATTTTCTTAAAAGGGTAGCCCTGTTGGGCTCCTTCCACCCAACACCCTTCAATTGGAATATTGAAGGAGCCAGGCAAAAAAAATGTCTTATGAGATGCAGACACTGTTTGGGTATGCTGACAGTTCACTGTATGGCATGGATCCAAGAACCTGTTAGATTTTTTAAATTTAAGCTGCATAAATCTATATGTATATGATTACCATTATTGTGTAAGAAAGCGAATGGAAATCCATCTTTTATTTTTATTTTTTTATTAACAATCAGGAGTGCTTTATTGAAGCAGAATAACAGTGCAATAAAGTATGTAATCATCAAAAGAGAACAGATATGGTATTTCACAAAAAAAGTCAGTATAAAAAAAAAGAAATGAGGAGAAATAAACGTAGAACATTCATTGTCCAATCAGTAGTAAGATCAGTAAGGCAGAACAGCTATTTTACATTGAAAAAATAACGTTTATGGCAGACAGGCCCAGGTAAGAGGGGGGAAGTTAAGAGGAGGAGAGGGGAGAGGAGGGGGAGAGGAAGAGGACCACAGACAACACACAGCAAGACAGTCCACAATTGTCAAGCAGGAGATATGGGCATGCAGAATGTCCACGATAGCCCTAAAAACCCATCCAACGCAGCCATACCTTATCAAACTTCCAGGGACAGCCATGACTAATGTAAGTTAGCTTGTAGAGGGGCAAAGCAGCATTAACTCTATTATCCCATGATGCCACGGTAGGAGGCGTCGAGGGAAGAGCACTTGCAAAGAATTTCTTTTTTGGCATAAAAACAAAGATATGAAATAAATTTTACTATGATGAGATCTTTGTTCATCCTCATAAACACCCAACAGGGCTAGTTCAGGTTTCATGGGAACAGACAAGTCAAGTCGGACGTTCAAATGGTCAAAATACCCCGACCAGAAGGTCGACAAAGCTGGGCAGTCTCAAAACATATGGAGATAGGTACCCAACTTTGTTCAACACGGGGGACAGTGTGGATCCCTATACGGATAAATCCTGGACATACGGACAGGGGTAAAATAGACCCTGTGAAGAAACTTAATCTGTATTAACCTATCCCCTGCAGAGATTACCAATTTGGGGCCATGTTCTAGGCAGTCCACCCAATCCTCCCTATCCAGGGCTGGGATATCTATTTTCCACAGGTCCCAGAGTCTATCCATCTAGGGGGAGTCTGTAGTAAGCAAGGTACCATAGAGCGCAGAGAGAGGCTTCACCAGATCACTACAGGACAGGAGGTCCTCCACCGGGTCTAGTTGAAGAAGTGGAGGCGTAGGGAACTGCGCCCTAGCTGCATGACAGAGTTGGGCGTACCTGAAGTACATCCAGCCAGGGAGGTTATATTGCCTGGAAAGTTGTGAAAATGGCAATAGTGTACTAGCTGGCATAATATCTCTCAAAGTCTTGACATCGAATCTCGCCCACACCTGAGGGTCCGGAATTAACCTAAGTGGAGGAGACTAGGGTTCCCCTAGAGAGACTGGACCGGGGACCAGTGATCTGCCTGGAAGAGCCGACGACGAGCCACAACCCATACGCGTAGCGTTGCCAAATTCGTCTTTTATAGTAGCAGACTGACTCTTTACCCCTAATGACCAACCAGCACACACCCTTATTTACTGTACATTGCTGTCACAGGGCAAATATATGCTTATATGACTAAGCTGAAGCACACCCAGGAATGTGCACTACATACTTGCTGTGATCCAGCTGCTTGCAACATTAGCGGCCAGGTAAATTGGCTGGGAACCAAACAATAACTCCAAGATAGTGATCACTGTCCTATGTGAAAACCTAGCCAAAACCTAGCCAAGCTGGCCATACATGGATAGAAATTTGGATGGTTCAGGCAGTATCAGCCTGTTAAAAAAAATTCTCCTGATCAGTGCCACAGGCTATAGCTGGCGGTGCTGAATGCTGTATTCTGACAGCAGGGAAGTGTCCTTGTCATCAGAATATAATAACTCATGTTATGTTGATTATCTTGTGATAATTTGTAAAGCTAAGTTATACATAAGCAATACTCATTGAAATGAAAACAATTCTTTCCTTCCAAGAAGGCAATCAGATATTCCCTGGATCAAATATTTTTGGTAATATTACCTATAAATGTTGGTATATAGTTATTATTTGTGCATTTAGGAATGCATCCAGCTCTTTTTTAAACAATCTACTGAGCTGGTCAGAACTAGTTATTGAGGGGAAAAGAAAGAAATAACCCACTACACAATGCCAGGGAAGTCCACGAAGAGAAAACAAGGTAGGCCACCTCCTCACTGGAAAACAACGGGACCTCCATATTAAAATGTTACTTGTTTCTCCTCTCCCACCGTAACATTTGTGTAGGCAAGAACCATAGCTCTGTGCCCTTGGCCTGCAGAGAGAGGCATACTACTCAGAGTTTATAGAAATGTAACTACTCAGAAATATAGAAAATAAGTTATTCATGGATCTATATTTAGATATTCTCAGTAAGAAAGGAATTAAGCAGTTCCTGATGTACTACGGAGACGCTTGAGTTTATTGCCTTTCCATCTGCTTTAAAACCATCTGTAGCATACTCAGTAAGCTTTTGTGCGGTATGTCATTTATGTAATTTCTATTTTACACCTATCAAAAGAAATGTAGATAATCCTCTTAATATACAGTATGTTTATATTTATGTTTATTTTTCTGCATCTTTTAAAAAAAAAATATATATATATACATAAGGATATCCATATTCATTCATTGGGTATGCAAGTTCTGCTTCCTACATTGTAATGCTGCACTGCCTGTACACAGGTATACTCAGCTCAGAGCGTAATCATGCATACATATATGGGTGTACACCCCTGAACACCGACAGTCTATTTACACTCGGAGAAGCAGTCATACAGCCGTATCCTTTCATTCATTTGTACAGGTGGCTGTACACAACACCTCTGGCTTCTGGGAGTCAAAAAAATATGACCGTATTTTACATATTGACACCTGTGGGCATCATAAACAGTATGAAAAATATCTAAGAACATGGATGCAGAATGTAAAATTCCTATTAAATACATGCCAACTGCCCACAGTAAATATATGTCATTACTATGACATTAAATACTGGTGTTATGGCAGCAACTAACTGCCATAATCCCAGTATCATTATTTACTGTGGGCGTTTCTCTACTAGATAAAAGTGGTCCCATAGGCAGATTCGCCACAGGATCACTTTTATAGGCTGCGGAACCCATTCCTGGTTGTTTCCGAGCTTACCAGAGCCACTGGTAAACTCGGAAACAATCTGGTGCGGCCGATGGCTAGGCAGAAAGTAGAGTGAGGACAAGATGGCCCCCACTCGGCTCTTTGCCCTTGGAGGACCGGAGTGACCTTCAAAGTCACTTCCAGTTCTTTTGGCATAAATTTTTTTTCTTTTGCTTTTAAAGGTTAATGAGAGATCTGGGGTCTTTTTGATCCCAGATCTTCCAATAAAGAGGACCTGGCATGCTTATTTCTATTACAAGGGATGTTTACATTCCTTGTAATAGGAATAAAAGTGATAACAAAAATCTAAATAAATACAGTGTAAAAATAAAAAAAGGAAAATAAATAAATGTAATCGCCCCATCCTTCTGTGCTCGTGCGCAGAAGCGCACATATACGTAAGCCGTGCCCACATATGTAAAGCTGTTCAAACCATAGATGTGAGGTTTTTCACGATCAATAGAGTGAGAGCAATATCTCTAGACCTCCTCTGTAAATCTAAACAGGTAACATGTAAACATTTTTAAAGCATCGCCCATGGAAATTTCTGCGCAAATACTATGTGACATAAAATATTGCAACGATGGCCATTTTATTCTCTAGAGTCTCTGCTTTAAAAATATATATAATGTTTGGGGTTCTAAGTAATTTTCTACCAAAAAATACAAATTTAAACTTGTAAAGAAAAAGTTCCAGAAAAAGCCTGGTCGGCAAGTGGTTAAAAAATACTTGCTATTTTAAAATGCACTATACATCCACTTTAGCGGAAAGTTCCCTTCAGCAGATGCAAGCTTTCTGAGTTATACTGAGATTTAGAAAGGAATATGTACCTGCTGTCTGAATTGTGCTATCTTCAATATGTAGTTGTCGTAGGTTTTCAAGTTTTTATGAAGTTTGACTGCTAGCACAGGAACTGGTCTATAGAGCGTACTACGGAACGTTTGGTTGCACTTCATCGGTATTGTGATTTGTATGTAGACATCCTCTGTCTGGTGTAATAAAACTGTAAGACTGACATTTATGTGTGTTAATCAGAACACTTAATAGATTGAACCAGCAGTCCATTTTCATTTGCTTCTACATAGAGAGCTATTGATGAGCTTGTTATTGACTTGTCATTGATTAATCAATTGATGCTGCTTCTTTGAGCTTGTGAGAACAAGCTCTGGGCATACATTTATCAAATATACCCCGCTGCTTTGAGCAGGTTTATCTTTTTCACAATTTAACTGTATTCAGAAGTTTGCTCCTACTAAGAATTCAAGCCTATAATACTTTATTTAAAGGACAGTACACCCAAAAGGGACATTTTAGTGTAGGAACCCTCAAGTTTTTTTTTTGCCTAATAATTATGTTGTTGTCAATAGGCTGGTGGTCTTACAATGGAAAATATAAATGTTAGGCAGGCAACTTCTACACACTGAAGGATTTCCAAGATCACCTTATGCTAGATTCACACCTTAGTGTTTTTGCGGCCTGGGTTTTTTACCAGGGCTGTGGAGTCGGAGGAAATTTTGGGTATCTGGAGTCGGAGTCAGAGGAAATTTTGGGTACCTGGAGTCGGAATCGGAGTCTGCAAGCAATGCACCGACCCCAACTCCGACTCCTACTAAATTTAGATTGTAGGAACATTTAGAAGTCAAAACATTTATCTACCAACTCCACAGCCCTGTTTTTTACATCATGCGATTTCCCAGGTTTTCCCACACTGCCAATGTGCTGCGGGCTGAGATGTGTGGGGGTGGCACTCAGAATGAATGGCAGCCCCACGTGTCTCCTAAGAGCAGCACGATTTGGCTGTGGGTGGTTGCGAGTTCGGGAACAGATGCAATTCCTGCAGCCACATGCATAGTTGTGAAATTAACGTTAGGATGTAATGAGGATGTGGTGCCACACCATTATTTTTTTGAGTCTGTGGTGTGGTGCACAAAAACTAAACATTAAACGTGAAAGTTCACTTAAGGTGTGTCTATCAGTCTCCTCCTGAAGAGGAAGGACCCCTTTAGCTGACCCCTGGGGCACAAGACCCCTGACATGGTAAGGCACATTCAGGTCCACCTAGCCAAATTTCCAGTCGAACCCCACTCTTCATGGTCAGCCAAAGCTGAGCAACAAGTCCTTGGTAACAGAAGATAGTCCCCCTAAGGCAGAGGAGGAAATAACCGGTCACACTGCCTCACCCTAGATTTCAATTTAGCCCCAAAGACCCTTTATTTGAGTGAAAAAGGAAAAAAGTGCAAAGAGACGCACAAAAAATAAATATGCAAAAATAAAAAAGTGCAAGTGCATTTGTTAGGCCTTGTGGGGTGTGATTCCCTAGTACAATTTCACACCGGGCGATGCGCTACACCATAATTTTCAAAACTAAGGCCGTCCATGGACAATTCGAATCTCGGTCAGTTCAGCAGGAACCATGTATGGGCAGGCTGAATGTACCAAGTTGATCAATTGATTAACTTGGGTACAACCAGCCTGCCAGATTTTACTTGCAACTATCGCTAAGGACTGCTATAGCCGCTGGCAATAATCACTGTCTTCTCCCGATGGAAGACAAGGTCTTGGCAGGAGGGATTTCCTTGTCCTGTCAACACTGTCTGTGTTGATGGGGGAATCATGCAACCCACAGTTGAAGGAAATAAATTCACACAATCTATGGCCTGCCTACATTTATTTGAAAAACAAATTGTTTACAAAAGCCAAGGTGTTTCGGGGACTGTTCTCTACCCCCTCCATCAGTACCTAAAGAAGCAATATATTCAACAAACAATGCGCATTTAACAGTGAGTGTGTTGGCAGAGCATCAGTCAAGCATCAGGCCTGGGTCCCTGTCATGATCATGAAGCCTACAGACTAAGGGGCTACCACTGTTCACATATATATGTGATTCCAGACGCAAGAATCTTTTGATTCTAGCCACTGGAATCTGGTGTATGCAGAAAATTGCCTGTGTAAAGGAGATCTTAACTAAGAGCCTTCAAATTACTTATTGCAGTCCATCTACTCAGTACCATAACAGACCTATTGAGCATGACCTAATGAAGGCCCAGTCAGAGTACAACATTGTAAATGTGAGGTTAAACATGCATTTTTACCATGAATTACTGCAATGCACAGTAATGTGCAAAGTTAAGTGTGTTGTGTTGCAGTGCCTTTCATTTTTAATGGCACTCCAACCCACTAATACAGTGCCCTGCAATGCTATTGCATTGTATCACATCACAACAGACCGATGTAAAACAATCTGTGCATTGCGGGAAACAGAGCACAGTCCTCTGCTTCAGGCAGCACTCCTCCACAAACCCCAAATTTAGGGATCATGCTTTGTTGGCCTTCAAACGGTCACTTTCCACTCTTCGAACTCCAACTGTCAAAAAAAACTGATCATATGAGTAAGCTTTAACCAACCAGGAGGAGCTGTCTGTATTTTGGAGAGCCTAAATGAACAGGATTGTTTTTATGTATTAATGGCACCGCCTTCCCCTTTCTTTTTGAGACTTGGAGTTTGGAATTTGTGTATTTTGGTGCACTGCATTGAAAAATATACTGCATACATGCCTTAGGCCTCGTACACACGACAGAGTTTCTTGGCAGAATTCGGCGAGAAACTCGGTCAGAGCCGGATTCTGCCGAGAAACTCTGTCGTGTGTACACTTTCGGCCCAATGGAGCCGCCGAGGAACTCGTCGAGAAAATAGAGAACATGTTCTCTATTTTCTCGTTGTTCTATGGGAGCTCTCGGCCCGCCGAGCTCCTCGGCGGCTTCAGGGCTGAACTGGCCGAGGAACTCGATGTGTTTGGCACGTCGAGTTCCTCGGCCGTGTGTACGAGGCTTTATAGTGCATTTTGAATGGACTACCTAAATGCAATGCACCTAATGTTGTACATTAACACATATGTGGTAATGCACCTCAACACATCAGAGCAGAATGAATGGGCGCTATGGATGTTATGTCATGCTTGTATTATAGTATATGAATAAAGTGTTATGTTCATGAACTGAATTGAGCCATTAGAGCTTTTTACTGTTCAACTAGAAACCCACAGAATCTTTATTTATAATGCTGTCATGTAGAAAAGAGTGTAATATTACAAAGTTATGAGTATGTCACGTCTTCTCAATAAAAAACCTGCAAATGTTCCTTCCATTGGTATAAGAATTCTATTATCTGAGCCAGGACTGATACCTTTGATGTCATACCCCTGTAGAAGGCTAATGTTCTTTGATTTTTATTGTACTGATTTATTTTTCCTTATGGATGTCACTAGTTTCTTTTACATAAAGTGATATTAAAGTCAACTTTTTTTTGCTAAATGAGCTGCTAATAGCAGAACTTACAAGTTATTGTTGTTGTTTTATAATTTTTCTCCTCTGATCCTTTCTCCTCTTCCTCCATGTACTGCACCCCGGCAGTGCTGCCTGTCAGATACGTGGGTGCCCCCTGTTCCTGCAGGTCCTATGGAGTCCCCCTGGAGTCTCCACTATGTGCACACTCCTGTTTAATACTCTAACATGCAGCTATTCCTGAGTGGAACACAGAGCCCAAGTCATGCTTCTCCTCCTCTTCCAAAGCGGTGATTGACAGTGGCCCCAGCCAGCATAGCTTTGGCTCTGTGGCCCTCTAGGAAGCAGCTGCTTGTAAAGCCCCATACACACAATCTGAATTTCCGATGGAAAAAGTCAGACTGACTTTTTCCATGGGAAATTCCAACCGTGTGTATGCCCCAGTGGAGAAATTCCAAGGGCATTCCGATGAATTCCATCAGAGTTTAAATATAGAACATGTTCTATTTTACTCCGATGGAATTCCTTCGGAATTCCGATGTGCATTTGGCCGGGCAAAAGCCTGATCGTGTGTAAGCAGCATAACATTGCAGTACTGAACTGGAGGTGTGCAAGTAAGAGATGATACCGCTCTAAAAACTGCTGTTTCCTTGGCTTTGCTTCCATCCCACTAAACCAAAAGGGTGCTGGCTATGCACAGGTGCATTGGATAGAAGAAGATCCTGGACTGCCGCACTCCTTAAAACAATGTCTTTATTGTACAAATGAAATCCAAAAAACAACCAAAGCGAAGCAGTCAAAATGAAGTGAACAACAGGAAAAAGATGGCTGACATGTTTCACATCATGTGGTGCTTACTCATAGCTGAGGTGTGCAAGTAGTGGAGACTCCAGCGGTGCACTCCAATAGTCCTGGCAGGCATAGGGGGCACCCACATATCTGAAATCAGAGAGCATGCCTGGAGGGCAGTATGAGGAGGAAGCTCAGAGGAAAAGAAAATAATAAAAACATCAACGAGAGCATGTCAATTCTGCAAGTAACCGCTCATTTAACAAAAAAATTACTTTATTATCACTTTAAGGATGGGGCTATATGTCAAATCTTAATCAGTTGATAGCAAGACAATTAGCGTTCAGTTTACTAAGCTATATGAGTTATTCTAATTGTGTTTATTATTATGGCTTACGAAAATGTTCAATTTATTTGCAAGAGTACCACATAGGTTTGTAATTGTTATCATTTGGCTTAAAATAATTATGAAACCATTACAAAGGTGTTTTCTCATGAACTGCTATTATTGTAATCATGAAATGTTATTTTAGCTCTCCTTTCAAATAGCAATATGTTCTGTTCTCTGCAGTCAGAGGCTAGATTTTAGATTATAGAATATAAAGAGCACCTACAGTAGCACCTACCTCTAGATTCGATGATATAAAGAGCACCTACAGTAACTTCAATATTTTTTAGTAGGGAAGTGTTCTTACAAGGAAGATTCACCTTCCCTTATGACCATTGTTACCAAAACACAAAGTATTAGGAAATTATTCATTCCAAGTTGTCACTGAAACAGGAGGAGAAAGTTTTATGATGGGGGCACTTTATGCATGGCCAACTGTCTAGGTGTGATTACCTCTGACTTCCTGTTGTGTCAATGGATAGGAAGTAAAATAAAATCCCCCTAATGAAACACAGATGGCAAAAACAACCATCCCCTAAAATATCTAAAAGCAAAAATAGTTTCAATGCTTGATGGTGTGTGCTGCAGTGGGATGTGCTAAAACACTCATTATGCATCCCTTCACTGCATCTCGCTGCCGTCTACCTGCATTTTAGCATATGGGCATATGTGAATAAGCCCTGAGTCTTTCAATGACAAATGATTATGGTCATATTAGTAGCCTAGCCCCAGTCTTATAGGACAATAGCACTTTTAGGGCTCATTCACCCTCTGTGTAGAGATCTGCATTTTTGTGCACTTGAAAATGGTTTTCTAGGAACTTTCTGTTTCAGAATTAGTTATATTTTTTGTTCAACTTTAAACCTTTACTTACTAATGGGATAGTGGGGATGTATTAGCTTTTATGCTGCGTTGTTGGACTAGATCAGGGATCCCCAAACTATGGCCCTCCAGCTGTTACGGAACTACACATCCCATGAGGCATTGTAAAACTCTGACATTCACAGACATGAATAGGCATGATGGGAATTGTAGTTCCTGAACATCTGGAGGGCCGTAGTTTAAAGACCCCTGGACTAGATGATCTGCAAGACCTGACTAGTGGAGACTGAGACCAGATGCTTGTAGTAAATAGTGTATATCCCAACATAGCCTGCTCAGCAAGGTGCTTAAATGAATTATGTGCCACAGAGAATGTTGTAGTCCAAGGAACAGGTGGACTTGGGAAACAAAGGTGAGTTTGTTATTGAAAACATATTTTTTTTTTTTAACAAAAGAGGATAGATAGGTGATGGCAGAATAGGCATTTTGGAAAATGCTAGTGGTCTGACCTCCAAGCTGATCCAGGAACTGCAATGATAAGAGTCTCTGACCTGCAATAAGCATGCAGCAAGTAAGGGTGCACCACCTGATCTGTATGCTTGTTCCAGTGCTTTAAAAAATAATAAAGTGTTAAATTAGCATGACAGCCAAGCAGCTAGCATTTTCAAGGTAAAGAGGCCATCAGAAGCAGGTGAAGACATTCATTACAATTTGTGGCTCCTTAAAATGATACTAAAGTCTCAATTTTTTTGGTTTGAAAATAAAAAACATGTTATACTTACTTGCTTATGAGCAGAGGAGCCCAGATCCTCTTCTTCTCGGGCCCCTCTTCAGCACTGATGGCCTCTCACTCCTGTTTAGTGCCCCCACAGCAAGCGGCTTTCTTATGAGGGCACCCGGACCAAGCCACAGCTCTGTGTGTCCATTCAGACACAGAGCCGCTTCCAGGCCTGCCCCCTCTTTCTCCTCATTGGCTCCCTGACTCCCTGTCTCAGCCAATGAGGAGGGAGAGTCTCGGACAGCCGAGTCTCTTGTGCAACATTGCTGGATAGAGATGGGGCTCAGGTAAGTATTAGAATGCATTAAGATACAAAAACCTTCTGCATTTACAACCACTTTGAGCTAAACTTCAGGAAATCAGCCACTTTGTACAATGTGCTGGGTTACTAGGAGCTAAATCCAACTGCGCAAATACCACCTTATAAACGTATCTCTTTAATTTACAATTCATATTTTTACTGAGCACTGGCAATGTAGCTATCTCTATGGTCCACTCGCTCCAACACATTGCCTTCTGGTCTCAGTTACTGCAGCGGCAGAGTCACATGCAGCTGCTTTGCTTGCTCCTCCCACCTTTCTGCCCAATCATAGAACTAATTCACAAAATACAAAGCCTTCTGTGAATGGAAGAGCAGAGGGGAGGGGCAGGCATAGATGCTGCTGTATGAGAGAGAAGTGTCTCCCCTGTCAGAGTCCTAGGAATGTAGATAGCGTTACTCCCAGAGCCCCGAAAAACTGTCAGATGTAAAGAAAATAGATAAGTCCAGGAGGTGGTATACACCTTGTTGGACTTAACTCATGGTATGCCAGCACATTTTCAAAGTGTCTGAATTCATAGGGTTCAGCTTTAGGTGCAAGTAACATACAGATGTAATCAACCAGAACCCATATAACTTGCCAGCAATTGTATAGAAGCCTGCTCACCAGATTCCAAGATCATTGCAAATGTGAGTGTAATAACTTAACTCTTTCTGTGATGCTGACCTCCATCTCAGTACAGTTATCGTATAGTGTTCATGCAGCCAATGCAATTGGTCCCCTGAGGTGCATTATATGCAGTTCTTGTGTAAGTAACAGCTACACAGAATTGTTTGCCTGCCTCCAGACTGGCTTAGCTATAATTGCATTTTGCCTTCATAAGCAGATGGCATATTTTGCTGCTCTGCAATCATTATGTTTACCATGTTCCAGATAGCGATTTTGTGACAGTAGCTGATTAGCGCTAAAAGGCGCCGAGTGGCCTGTTTGTGATGTAGCAGATAGCAGAGCTCCTGACAGCACAGCTCACATCGGTATTGATTCCGCTTGCTTGTATCTAGCTGAGCATGAATGGCTGGCTATGCAGGGCAGCCGCTCCTTATTCTTATTTATTTCATTTGAATGACAGTGTAATGGTATTTATGCAAGCGAACATATGTTTCTGTTTCTATGTGGCTTGTTGTACAGATGAGCCTGGATTATTGTTTCATCCTAATCATATTTACAGTAGAAAATTACCTTGGTGTCTATTGATGCTTAAAGTGTAACACCTTTGTTTCAGCATTCTTGATTTGTTTGATATGGTAAGGGTGACAGTACACCACATGGGCCAATTTTAATTTAATAAATCATGATAAAAGACTGATAGGACGGATTTGAAAACCTTATACAAAACCTTATACATCACTAGAGGCAGAGGTTTGCAATAGACATACAGTGGGCGTTGCCCAGAAAACCATTGGTTAACATCTTTGGGGGAAAGGGGCTTGGTTAGACAGGTTTAGAAACCTGGCCCGTTTGCTGTTCTTTCTTTTCAGATAAAGGCAACCTTCCTCCTTTTTAACAAGCATGTACACTTTAACAAAACTTAAAGTTTAAAGTAGAAACTCAGTGTACATTCTCTGTTGTGTAACCCCATCCAAGCCGACAAAAATTGCTGAAGGTTCCAAACCCAGGAATAGGCTGGCCAAAGATATCAGCAGATATCGCATCATTGGAGGTGGGCACTTTGGTAGATGTCTGCTACATTGTCCAAATATACAGTGTATAATGACAGATTATGGCAAAAGCCCTAAGCGCCAGGAATGGAATTTAGTTGTTTCGTTTTCATTTAAAAGTCCCCAAAAATAAACAAATCACTAGCACTTATGTCCTTTGCATCTTTCCAGTGGGCAATGTGCTAAATCTTCTATGTCTTGAAGCGCTCCAGGCACTGCTGCTATTTGACATTTCTGAGGATAAAGCCTCAGACTTTTGTCCGAAGGGCGTTGGCCAGGAACTTGTCTTGCATTCAAACGGCACACAATTGTCGGCCAACAAACATGAAAGTAGTTACGTATTACGTGTTTTTTTTAGCTTTTTAACATCACTATTGGGCATCTTCTGCTAATGTTGTGTTTGGTGAGCATTGCTTCCGAGCATGGGTGTTTGTACTTTGGACTTTCGTCTGATGGAATTGTGTACACATGATTGGAAAATCCGACAACAGACCGTTGTCCACGGAACATTTATCCGCGGAAATCCAACAACAGTTGTCCGATGGAGCGTCAACACAGGCTGCCAACACACAATTCCCGATGGAATATCTGATCGTGTGTACGAGTCTTTAGTTCCCCAGCTCGGCACCCTGGCTACTCCTGCCGGTCACTACATCACTACAAGAATATTTATTATTTGTCATTTACATTCAACAGTCTGTGTTCAAGGCTGGTAACAGGAATAATAATGCGCAAAACCAAAAAGGGGTAATAATAACTAAAAAATCTAAGTAAAAAGTAGCAGCCAAAAAAACAGTGTTAACACACTAATAACAATTGGCAAAAGGAGGGAATGTGGCGCTTACTATGTCTCCATAACTATACACTAATAAATTAATAAATAATAGATACAAATATTAATTGAATAAATTCATGTGCAAAATACTCTGTGCCCAATAATCCTGTGCAATGATAAATAAATACTAAAAATAAATAATGTAAACAATGGTAAATGTGTGCCCAATTTTCCTTGCATTTGCTTATTTGCACTATTTTTGCATTTCTTGAACGGAAAATTGGGCACTCATTTGCCATTGTTTACATTATTTAATAATTAGTTTTAGTATTTATTTATCATTGCACAGGATTATTCGGCACAGAGTATTTTCCACATGAATTTATTCAAATAATATTTTTATTTATTAATAATTTTGTTATTTTTTAGTGTATATCAGTTATGGAGACATAGTAATCGCCACATTCCCTCCCTTTGCCATGGTGTTCAAGGCTATTGCTCTACAATTAAGTTAACGTTACTGTTAACAGTTAACGTTACTGCTATGCTGTAAATAGCTTGCATTGACTAGAAAATCCTCAAATTACACATTTCTGATTGAATCAAAAAAATTAAATACCCCTCTCTCTTTGAAGATAAGACCCAATGTGGATTTTCAACTGGAATGAAAAAGTCAAAGTTGAGCAGATGATGATGGACTTTTGCTTTGGAAAGCCCAGAAACAATGTTACAGATGCACCGTGTTTTAAATGTATTTTGTTTAAAACTTAAAGGAGTTGTAAAGTTTTTTTTTTATTTTCTAAATAGGTTCCTTTAAGCTAGTGCATTGTTGGTTCACTCAACTTTTCCTTTGATTTCCCTTCCAAATGTTTTTTTTCTTTGTCTGAATTTCTCACTTCCTGTTTCTCCTCAGTAAGCTTGCCCCCATGTTCTGGCTGGGGGTTAGTCAGCGTGAACAGCTTACTGAGGGGAACAGGAAGTGAGAAATTCAGACAAACAAAACAAAGAAAAAAAACATTTAGAAGGGAAATCGAAGGAAAAGGTAAGTGAACCAACAATGCACTAGCTTAAAGGAACCTACCGTATTTATCGGGGTATTGCACGCTCCGGCATATAGCGCGCACCCCTAAAGTGGACCCGACATTCCTGTAAAAAAAGATTTTAGTACTTACAGTTTTGGTGTCTTGCACGGCGTCCATCGGCGGCCTCGTCTGGTTCGGAGTCCGTCTGCGGCTTCGGGTGTCCTCTTCGTCGGGTCCGGCATCCTTCTGCGGCGTCCTCCCCGCTCGATCCCCGCTTTCCTGCGCCGAGTTTGAATACTGCGCCGGCATATACCGAGCGCAGTACACTCATGTATAGTCGGGCAGGCTCGGCTAGTCTCGCGCTCACGTCCTGTACGTCCAGGACGTGAACGCGAGAGGAGCCGAGCCTGCCCGACTATACACGAGTGTACTGGGCTCGGTATATGCCGGCGCAGTATTCAAACTGAGCGAGGGAAAGCGGGTATCGGCGTATATCGCGCACCCACGATTTTGCCCTGATTTTCACTGCAAAAAAGTGCGCGGTATACGCCGATAAATATGGTATTTAGAAAATAAAGAACAAACCTTTACAACCCCTTTAAAGCAGATTAAAGATTGAATGCAAATACTAAAAACATAATAGAATGCTTCAGTTTATAATCTTATAAATGTTAAAAAAAACATAACTTGACCAAAACCATTATAGTTTCCCTGTAAAGGTAAAACTAGTGGATGGTGTAATTTTAGCACAGTGGTAGGGCTGTCTATATAGAATTCACACATCATGCATTGATTTTAGTTACTGCCTGGATTGTTCACAAATGAGAGGCTCCATGGTGTTGTCACATAGCAAGCCGTTCTCATGTGATAAAACCACAGAGCATCAGCTATCCATGCAACATTAAACATGTTCAATGGCAATTTTAAATTCTCAGGCAGATCATAAAAACCCCCAATGGACCTTTCTTCTGAAATCATCGCAAATTTTACCTGCATTACTAATGTTGCTACTTGTACGTAGTAACATTGAAAATAAATACAATACTTTTTTTGCTTTACAAAAAATGTACATATTAGATAATGGCATGGTTGTCATGATGTCATGTTTTGGATTACTCATCTTTTAGAAATTGTGACTATCCCTGTATTGGTTTGCAGTGTACAAAGAAATACAATAGCTTTTGGCTGATGACACATTGGCAATTCTGCCCACTAACAATTTGTCAAAATCGCCAGCGGCAGGATCATTAGGAAGCTTCCTGTTTGTCTCTATGGAATTGCTCCCTCTGTAGCTGAGGCAGCAAGATATTGCTAGCGATCGAGACTCAACAGTGTTTGGACCAGGGTACAGAGCAGAATCTCGCTGCAGAACGATTCCATAGGGACACATTGGCAGCCATTGCAGCGATCCTGCCGCAGGCTATGTGTTGCTATCTTCAGAAACGCCAATGTTTTATCAGCCTTTGTGTTATTATTGTCAACAAAGTGCAGAAAAAAACAACTTAGCTAAATAGTACCTTGTACTTCATTTTCTTGTTAATACTGAAATGTTAAATTATGCTATTTGCTTAAATAGCAAGCTGGTGACATGGATAACAATAAAGCTGGGAGTTAGATATGGCCTTCTCTAAGAAGCACTCTGAAAAAGTAACCGATGGCATTAAAAGCGCTATCTGTATTATTGAAAAAGAAACAACTACTCACTTTCTATAATATCTTTCTTTTATATATATAAAACTCAACGTGTGTGTGTGTATGTATGTATGTTCCAGCATCACGTCCAAACGGCTAAAGATATTAACATGAAACTTGGCACACATGTTACTTATATGTCAGCAACAAACATAGGATAGGTGGTTTAACCCTTACCCACCCCTATTTGCCATGGTCGGGGTTTTCCTTTAAAGTCCCATTCAACTCTATGGGAAATACATGTTACTTCATAACTTACAAACGGCTGTAGATATTTCGATAACACTTGGTCACATGTTACTTATATGTCCACTTAAACTATAGGATAGTTAATTTATCCCTTAACTACCCCCATTTGTGAGGGTCGGGGTTTTTGTTTAAAGTCCCATGCAAATCAATGGGAAATGTATGTTCCCACATAACTTCTGTACGCCTGGAGATATTTCAATAATACCTGGTACACATATTACTTATATGCCAAATAAAAATATATGACAGTTAAATTAACCCTTACCTACACCCTTATATAAAAGATGGGTATATTTATATTACTATGATTTTCCTCCCCAAAAGGTTAAGATAGGAAGACCGGGCAACGCCGATTATTCAGCTAGTAATAATATAAAAAGTAAAAAAAACAACTGCAAAGTGCTGCACGTTTGAAAAAATTGGGTGGCCTTTCCTTCTCAGCATGTTAGACCTATGAGGGGTAGGGGTCATTGGTGCTCCAAATAAATGCATACCACAGATTTATTGTGAAAGCAGCATCATACTAGTCAGAAGAATTCCAACATCTTGGGCCTTTGTAGGGTCCCTTCCTTAAAGCAGAAGTACAGCCAAAGCTCATTTGTGGATCACAGGAGTGCAGTTCGTTCTGCACTCCTGTGACGTGTTTTCAGCTGACATCACAAAGCCGGTCCAGGCTTGGGCAAGATCGCCACAATGAAGTTGGGATCTGCTCACATGCCTTGACCGGCACCCAGCTCAGCCTCTCATCGAGCCGCTGACATTCGCCAGGGAGCACTAAGGCCTCGTACACACGGACGGACTGTCCGATGAAAACGGTCCGCCGGACCGTTTTTATCGGACATGTCCGCTGCCGGATTTTGGTCTGATGGTTGTACACACCATCAAACCAAAATCCCCGCGGACAGGATACGCGGTGACGTGGCCGCGCCGTCGCCGCGACGATAATGCGGCGACGTGCGCGACCCTGGAAGGTCAATGCTTCCACGCATGCGTCGAATCACTTCGACGTATGCGAGGGCTTTCGGCCGAGCGGACATGTCCGGTAAGTCGTACAGATGACCGAACATGTCCGACGGACAGGCTTCCAGCTGACATGTTTCTTAGCATGCTAAGAAACATTTGTCCGCTGGAAACCTGTCCGATCCGCCGGAAAATTGTCTGGTCGGACGTACAGACGACCGAACATGTCTGCTGAAACTGGTCTGCGGACCAGTCTCAGCAGACATGTTCGGTCGTGTGTACGAGGCCTAAGAACCAAACGGTCGGCGGTGTTTGATCGATTGGTTCTCAGTTGTAGAGCCAGCGAGGGACAGATGCGACAGATGCTGCATCCAGCTATGTAAGTATGATTAAAAAAAAAATTCCCATACTTCTCTTTTAAGGTGGCATGCGAACCGTTATATCTTCTGAGATTCTTCTGTGATACTCCTTTCACAATAAACCTGAGATACGCATTTATCTGTAAGTCTGGTGACTTTGTATCCTCTTATCTGGTCCTGGCATGTCACCGTCCATCGACATCACTTCAAGCACTGATCGCCTAAATCTCTTGTATAGCCAGGAGTCCAGCTTCATATGTGGACTGATTAAAACACAAGACATCAAATGGTCCTGCATGTTGGGATTAGACGAACAGCTAAATATCAAACTGAAAACCCATTTCTAACTTCAAAAACCAGAGAACAAATTGTTATATCTGAAGATTTAAACATCTTTGCCATTAGAATTCATAGCATTTTTTTTTAAACCAGGGTTCTTCCTTAAATGTGCTTACATAGATTTATATGTAAGTATACTTGAGGCCACAACTCCCAGTACATAATGTGTCAGCTGTGAGTGAATATCAATGTATGTATGGAAAATACAAATTGTAATCTTATGCCAGGGAAGAAAAAACAGGCTTCACTATAACTTCATTGTTTCTAGATATATTGATACTCGTGGTAAAGCATAACGGTATATCATTTGAATTGCTGAATAAATTAGAAAGGCTCTTTCAGCTGAGAGCCGACTTATATCTGTGGGGTGACACCCAATAATATGATAGGCACAAAATGTAATGTTATGTCACCAGACTTGACATGCTTGTAGCTCTACAATATTGTTTTTATTACTATCAAAATAATCAAAATTTGAAACTAGTGTGAAAGTGGCAATAGATTTAAATGTTACACAAATAGAACTAAATGTGTAATCACAGAACTAGTAACAAAAGTGCTTGTATAAAGTTTAGGCCGATATGTATTCTTCTAAATATTTTTGGTAAAAAAAAATTGCAATAAGTGTATATTGATTGGTTTGCGCAAAAGTTATAGCGTCTACAACATAGGGGATAGATTTAGGGCATTTTCATTATTATTATTTTTTTTACTAGTTATGGCAGCGATCTGCGATTCTTATCGGGACTGCGACATTATGGCGGACACATCGGACACTTTTGACACTATTTTGGGACCATTGTCATTTATACAGCAATCAGAGCTACAAATAGCCACTGATTACTATATAATTGACACTGGCAGGGAAGGGGTTAAACACTAGGGGGCGCTCAAGGGGTTAAGTGTGTCCTAGGGATGTGTTCTAACTGTAGGGGGGATGATCTCACTACAACAGGACAGAGATCACTGCTCCCGATGACAGGGAGCAGTTGATCCCTCTCATGTTGCTAGGCAGAACAGGGAAATGCCTTGTTTAAATAGACATCTCCCCGTTCTGCCTCTTTGTGTCAAGATTGCGGGCCGCCGCCGAACATCGAGTTTGTGGGGCACGCGCACGCCCGCTAGGCGGCAAATTCAAAGGGGCGTACAGGTACGCATTTTTCCTGGCATTTCCATAAGTTATAAAATTACAATTTAAAGTGCAAATGTCAGTATTTAGGTAATAAACAAGTACAATATGCAATTAGCAATGTGATTTAAGGTAGATATTAGGGCAAAAAAGCATATTTCTCTTTTTTTTTTCAATATCGTAAGTAAGTAGCTCAGCAGTGTGCAGCAGCACAGATAATGATGACACCTCACCAACATGACATGTCCCCTCTTGAGTCACAGTGACAGTCTCTATCCATGCCAGGCAGTTCCTTCAGTACACTCCAGTCCAAACAGTGCTGACAGTCCCGACTTGCCTTGCTCCCGATCTGCAGACCCACACACAAGGCTCTGCCTGCTTAGCTCAGCTTCCTTTGAACTGTGACATCATGCTCAAGCACCACCTCCACCAGACCAGCCCCCTGCTGGCACCGCCCGAACACACTGTAGCAGGCACTCGGATGGTATCAGCTGGCTCTGGACCGGAACTGAGTGTACAGGCATTTTTTTTTAACTGGCAACATTTTCCTGTCACTGGTGTTTACTGGCAGGAGAAAAGTGCCCATTTTTTTACTGGCTGCCAGTAAAAAAATGACAGTTGGCAACACTGGTTAGTATGATCATGAGATACAGAGATATAGGCAGCTGAAAGCCAGTGCGAATCTTACCTTTTCTCAAAAAAGTATATATTATCCTAAAATGTATTTGTGTGTTTGTCCATGTGGATAGCTATGATAGTAATCTGTTATCTGTTGATATCATCATATTATGAAAAATTGCTGCTGGTCTTGCTATCCCCCTTCCTTTGCTTTTGAAATCTGACCATGCCAAGCATGGAAGCAGCCCTGCGCTGGCATGGTCAGTTTTTGTATCAAAGCCTCCTTTGTGGAAATATAGGACATGTGCTGGCACACAGCATGCCTGTATCTCTCGTAGTTAATATGGCCGCTGTGCCCCCTGCCTGCAAGAGAAAGAAGTACACACACAAAAAAAAACTTGCTTCCCTTCTGTGTCTGACTGAGGCCCCGTACACACAACCGAGTTTCTTGGCAGAATTCAGCCAGAAACTCGATGGGAGACGTATTCTGCCGAGAAAACCGGTCGTGTGTACACTTTTCGCCGAGGAAACCGACGAGGATCTCGTCGGGCCAAAAAGAGAGTCAATGGGAAAAGTTGGCTCGCCGAGATCCTCGGCGGCTTCACAAGGAACTCAACGAGCAAAACGATATGTTTTGCCCGTCGAGTTTCTCAGACGTGTGTACGGGGCCTTAGTGTTCTGCTGCTCCCTTGCTATAAGGGACTTGCCCCCCCCCCATGTCTTTATAGCAAGGGAGCTGGTGTGGCCATGTGATCAGCATCTAAAGTATGACAATTAGGTGATTTTCTTTTTTAAGGTAAAAACTTTTATAGTTTCTAAATGTTATTTTCAGTCAAACTATATGGTGGAGACCTGTGTTCACAAATATTGTAAGCCTACTTCCACCTCCGATACTCCTTTTTTGGCAGTGAGGCTGAAGGCTGAGAATTTAGGGGGTGGAAAAAGCTTGACATTTAAAAGATTGATTTTTTGTGAGTCTCTGCAATCAACTTTTGTAAATTTAACCACAACGGTAATCAGTTATCATAATCTGTCACATTGCCGTGACAAATCGCATAGACTGAGATCTGAAAATGCTGCCAGCTTCCATGCTGGCTGGTGCCTAATTAGTGCCTAGTTTTAAAAATGCTGTAAAGGTTCGAGATAAGAGCTGAAAATTCTGTCTGCCACTTGTCATGAAACCACAATTAGTGTTTGCCCTATTAAGAGTGTAATGTTTATGTTTCTTTACAGATGGATCATGACCCACGAAATCCAGCTTATATCGCTTCTCAAGGACCTCTTCCTGCTACTGTGGCTGATTTTTGGCAGGTAAAATTTACTGTTTTCATATAAAATCTTTATTCTTCTGAGAAAGTGCTTTCACTTATAAAAGAATGCTTGGGTATGCAACATTCCAGCAATTGAACAAAGAAAGTCTGGCAGCGTTGGAATTAATGTTGCAATCTATTAAAAATTCTCTCTACGCAAAGATATGGTGAGAAATTGTCTTTATTGTCCAGACAGTAATAAACAATGTCCAGAAACCCCACTACATGTAGCAGTGTTCTGCAATATTGTCAGATCTGAACCAACCCCCTACATAAATGTTATCTTAAAGCGATTTTCTCAGACTATGAGCATTCAAGTATTTCAATATTCTTAACAAGCAATAAATGCACTTTATGACAAGCTTTCACTGACCTCTGTAACTGTAGCCACTGTGGAGAAATGTATCCTTTAAAGATCAAAGATTCCCCAGCTGCTCAACTCCCCCCTCCTCCCCAACAGAGACTCAGTGACTTTCCATCCTTCTAAATTCTAATGTAAACATAGAGCTGGAGCTGGAGAGGGACCAGGGTGAGCTGAGCTGCCTGAATGACTTCAGTGCACCTGCTAGGAATTTTAAGGATGTATTGCTTCACAGTACTTCCAGCTACAGAGGTATATCAGGCCTTTTTTTTAAAAGCTCATTTACTATTTATTAAGCGTATGTAAATACTTGATTGTTCACAGATTCGCTACAGATTTACTTTAAAGCTATGTTAAGTCTTGTGGTGATACATAAACAATGAAGAAGCACTTAAAGTAATTGTAAAGGCTTGTTTAAAAAAAAAAATAACAAACATGTTATACTTACTGCCTCTGTGCAGTTGGTTTTGCACGGAGCAGCATGGGTCCTCCTCTTCTCGGGTCCCTCTTTGCTGCTCCTAGCCCCATCCTCCTTTGAGTGCCCCTCAGCCAGCAGTTTGCTACAGAGGGCACCCAAGTTGAGTCAGAGCTTCATGTATTTATTCAGACACAGAGCCCTGACCTGGCCCTGTCCCCTCTCTCCCCTGATTGGCTAACTGACTTTGATTGACAGCCGTAGGAGCCAATGGCACCGCTGCCCTGTCTCAGCCAATCAAAAGAAAAGTCCTGGATGGTTGAGGGGATTGTGGACATTACTTGGAGAGAGAAGGGGCTCAGGTAGGTAATTAGGGGGTGCTGGAGAGGCTGCTACACACAGAAGTGTTTTTATCTTAATGCATAGAATGCATTAAGATAAAAAACCTTCTGCCTTTACAACTTCTTTAAATACCGTTCCTAGAGAAAATGCCTTTTCAGGTTCTCTCCCTCCAGTATTGACACAAGCATAAATGACTAGGCACTTGGTCAGATGAGCACTGCTGAAAGGAAAGATTGGGGGTTCTGGACTTGGCTTTACACTTACAGCAGAGATTACCTGACCAAATAGGCATTTAGACATATGGCCTTCTCTGGAGGGAGTAAAAAGAAGTGATTCAGACCTTTTATTGCTCGGTAATATAGCTTTATGTTTTTTTTTAACAGAAAGTTGATATAGCTTTATGTTTAAATTATTGATATACTTTTGCTTTAAAGAGACCATGTCAAGTTTCTACTGCATTAAAATCTTTACTGTGCTGTAGAAGACATGATATAATCACAGCTCCAGCAGCCCATTACTCCTACCTCTCTTCCATTCCAGCGCTGCAGTCGTGGAAGGCTTTTAAAGCTGTATGTACCCGACAAGGTCTCTTTAAATGAAAGGCACTAAAGCCCCTTTTTTGAACTTTTGATTACATAGCAACGACAATACATTTAAACAGTAATGCCGCGTACGCACGATCGGACATTCCGACAACAAAACCGTGGATTTTTTTCCGATGGATGTTGGGTCAAACTTGTCTTGCATACACACGGTCACAGAAATGTTGTCAGAAATTCAGAACGTCAAGAACACGGTGGCGTACGGCACGTACTACGGCACTAGAAAAGGAAAGTTCAATACCAATCGTGTTAGTAGAAGTTTGGTGAGAGAAGATTCAGTCCGTTACAGCGTGATAAATGTGCTGTCTCCATTACGAATGCTAGTTTTATCACACCGAGCGCTTCCGTCTCGTACTTGATTCAGAGCATGCATGGAATTGTGTGCGTCGGAATTGGCTACACACGATCGGAATTTCCGAGAACAACTTTTGTTGTCGGAAAATTTGAGAACCAGCTCTCAAACATTTGTTGTTGGAAATTCCAACAGCAAAAGTCTGATGGAGCATACACACAGTCGGATTTTCCAACAACAAGCTCGCATCGAACATTTGTTGTGTACGCGGCATAAGAGTGATTTCTGCGATGTTAAATGCAGCATCATGACTTTGTCTGGCACAATAGATTTACATTAACGTTTTCATAAAATTTTGCATACTAAAAAAATTACATTTATTATTCACTTAAAATCAGAAGCTTTGTAATAGTTATTGCCACAGGGTCCTATAAAAGAAATAAAGTATGCTAATAAAATTAGGGTAAACTGTATATGTAAAGGTTAAAACATTCTTACAATTTCTGCATATTTTTTTAGTGCTTTTAGATTTCATTTCCTCTTTGTAGAAAAAATATTCATAGAGAACACAGAATAAAGTGTTGTGAGCACTGACGAGTAGAATTGATAGTTCTAATTCTCACCATAGAATGTGTGATACTGTGGAAAAAGACAATTCCTGGGGAGCTCGTAGTACAATGTAGAACAATGCAAGACTGCTAACTCGATCAATGCATCCCATGAAGTCTATTATGTAATATAAGACAACTGAATTAACATAGTGTTTAGAGGATTCACATATCTCACAAATGTCCTTTTAGTGGGGAGGGTTTAAGAAAAGCAGAAGTATAATAAGACCAGTTCAGTGTGGGTTTTATGTGGTTTGAGAAAATAAATTAGAAATCTTCTGTGAACCTGTTCTTCAGTGCATGTACATTAAACTGCCCAAATACCCAGTAGCAGATTTTTATTTTGCCTTGAAAAACCTCCTACCTGTAAGTGCTTGAACCTGGGATGTCCTTTATACTAATTCCAGTTTGAAGAGACATTCCAATAATACCCCAACCCACCCATCCACATGGTTTCCCATTGTACAATGTGCACCTTAGTGATTCATATAGAAATGTTAAAACTTGATAACCAGATTGGGGGTCTTTCAGGAGGAAAATTAAAGGGAAACAGTGATAGTTTGTCAGTTTTAGTTTTATATTACAGTTTTGTTTTATAACATTTAAAAATGATGTTATATAACTGTTTTTACAGTTCATATTATTATAATATATTTTACAAGTAAATACTTGAGGGTACAACTTTATTGAAAATTCTGTTCTAAGTCATTCAGTTTTGTGTGTAAATATGATCTTTAGCTATTGGGATCGGTAAATTGCAGCACTTTATTTCGCAGGGCAGCCAGAGTCAGCCAGAAACATGCTCCACCTACTACCTGAAAATACAAAATTAATTATTTGTTCACAGTATGTTAGATTTTTTTTTTATTATTTTATTAATTTTCTTGCCCTGAAAAACAAAGATATTTTTTTTATAAAACTACTAACCATACTATTTAAGTTTAAGGCACCTTTTTGGGTAGTTTAGTATTTTAGTATATTTTATAATACTGTAATATTTTCACTTAAAAACGAAAAAAAAAATTCTACATATAAATTTGGAGCACAAAATGTATGTGTGATCCTGTAAGCAGAACTAAACTCATTGATTTAACAGTTTCTCAAAACAGTTAAAGTTAAGGCATGCTGTGATATGTTGTGCTATGATAACTGTAACAGTGAAGCCTCGTACACACGACCGAGGAACTTGACGGGCGAAACACATCGTTTTCCTCGTCGAGTTCCTTGTTAGGCTGTCGAGGAACTCGACAAGGCAAGTTTCTCCATTCCCGTCGAGGAAATAGAGAACTTGTTCTCTTTTTGGCTCGACGAAAATGTACACACGTTTCCTCTGCAAAATAATATCTCCCAGCAAGTTTCTTGCTGGTTTTTGCCGAGAAACTTGGTCGTGTGTGTACGAGGCTTCACTTGTGCTATAAACAGAATGGTCAAGCCAATAAATGGCTGCTGTAACTGATCGCATATGCAGCGCCATGGCAAACAGAGGCTAAGATGGCAGCTTCCTTAGCTGTAAGGTTTAGTTCTGCTTTGAGCACATTGCGGAAAAGTAAATAAGTGATATCAGTTAGTAACAAAGCAGCAATGCCATATTCATAGAAATAACATTTTTATAAAATGGCTTAAAGTGTATGTAAACCCTAACAATGAACTTATTTTGTGCCAAAAAAAGGTTGATCCTGACAGAAATACAGTTAGCTTTTAAAGTGATTGTAAATAATCATTGGAGGGGATCAGGCTGAGTTCCCAGCATAGCTAGAGAACTGACCATGGTGTGTTCTCCTGCTTAGTGTGGTCAGATTTTAATAGGAAAGCATAGAGGCTGGCAGAAACATCATGGATTTTACATAAAGGAAGCAATACAAAGATAACATGATACTTTCTTATACAAGTACATGGTACTTGGTACAGCAGGCACATATCAGGAATATGAAATGTTGGGGTAACAAACATTTTAACTCTCTGTGCTCTTTTTGCACTGAAATCTCCCTGCTGTACTACAGAATGCTTCCACTGTGTTGTGGCGATGTGGAGAAGGGTGTTCTGCAGTTCAAATTAGGATCAAGTACCTTGGGACAGCAACTGTGTGAGAAGATAACCAGAAATAAATAAAGGGAAAAAATCCCAAAATAAGAAACATAGTGCAGCTACATCCCCACAAGACCGGCAAGCTGTACTAATCTACATTTTTGTTCTTGGGTTTCGATACACTTGTTTTCCATGGGAGAAACCTTAATATATGTTTACTAGTACAGTAAAATCTTGGATTGAGAGTAACTTGGTTTGCAAGTGTTTTGCAAGACAACAAATTTGTATTATAAATTTTGACTTTGATATAAGTAGCAGCGTCATTTCACAACTGAGTATAAAGGAGTAGAGAGGAGCCTCTAAGTGTAGCAATATGGTTACATTTAATGAAGATACAACATTTAGCAACTCACGTAGTTGATGATTAAAACAGGCACATCTAAGTGCGGAAGCATCCAGGGTAAAGCTGTCCACATAGACCATCCTACTCACCGCCATTGACGTCATCCCTTCCACGCTGCGCCTCAAGCCTCACTTTCAAATCACTCTACTGCACGGTAGTCTTCTCGGTCACGATTGCAGACTGACAGCAGTGAGAGCCGGTCTATGTGGACAGCTTTACCCCGAATGTCTGCATACTTAGATGTGCCCGATGTTGTTCCTTCATTAAATGTAACCATATTGCTACACTTAGAGGTGTCTCTCTTCTCTTTCATACTCTGTAGCTCCTGATGAATTTTGCTTCTAATTCCCTTGTGGAGGCCTCCATTTGTGGATGGACATTTTATGGTTACACAACTTATTACATTGTTATAATCTTTTTATAGGGACTATAAATGTTAATAGAACAAATCATCTTAGGTTCCATTATTTCTTATAGGAAAATTTGCTTTGATATACGAGTGCTTTGGATTACAAGCATGTTTCCGGAACAAATTATTCTCGCAATCCAAGTTTTTACTGTATCTGTTTATTTTCACTAACCTATTGCTTCATTCTGCCCTTTATTAAAGCATAGCAAGACCCCAAACCCTTTGGCATTTGCCTTCTTTTCACACATACAATTTCTACAAAGAGAACATATTTAAATCATCTATTTTCTGAATGCTGTGTTTCGCTTGGGTACTTGGGGATTTGGAAGCAGCTGCAGAGGAAAAGTGTTTAATGAAAATGAAATTTGAATTTGCACTGAATGGAATGAGTTTTGATTGTGTGTCTGAGTGCTGTAATTACATATGTCACACAGTAATTAAACGTT
The DNA here is from genome assembly GCF_905171775.1 of Rana temporaria. NCBI lineage: Eukaryota > Metazoa > Chordata > Amphibia > Anura > Ranidae > Rana > Rana temporaria. The sequence continues at coordinate 71,490,785 of NC_053493.1, forward strand.
TGCAGTGTGGCCACAGTGTGTCTCTCTTTTGTCTGCAGATGGTATGGGAGAATGGCTGTGTAGTAATCGTGATGCTGACATCACTGGCGGAGAATGGAGTCAAGCAGTGCTACCACTACTGGCCAGATGAAGGCTCAAACCTCTACCATATCTACGAGGTATACCTCTCACTTTTTTATGTTAATAATAGATTTTGTTTGACAATGCCTTTTTTTCAGGATCAATTCTCCATGGCAGTGGGGCTGTGCATGCGGGTTGACTGATCACTTATTTAACTGATCCTCTGCTCCCCCATGCTCTAACACTCAGACCCTGCATTGTTCTGATGACGTCTAAGTATTCAGATTGGTATGATCTTTTAAAAGTTATATAATTCAGGAACACAGGTACTCTTGATTTATACATTTTATGATTCTCTGCAGATTGGACATAACTGCATGCAGCTACTTATTGTTATTCATGCATATTAGAAAATTTGCCAATTCTCATAACATAAATATTGAATTTCTAATTATTAGGCATTATTTCTCTCTCACTTTTCCTTCTCTGTTTTTCTCTCTCTCTTGTTCTCTTTCTCTTTCCCCTTCCTTTTTACTCTCCAGACCTTTCTGCTCCTATAATCTTCAGTTTTCCTTCTCCTCTCTCCTGTTTTCGCCCTCTGTATTTCTTCTACAAATAACACTCATGCCTTGTACAGACGAGCATACATGTACGATGAAACCGGTCCGCCGGACCGTTTTCACCATACATGTCTGCCCGGGGATTTCTGTATGGTGGCTGTACTCACCATCATACAGAAATCCACGCGTAAACAATACGTGGGGCATGGCCGCGCCGTTGCGGCGACGTGGGCGGACCTGCCAGTTCAATGCTTCCACGCATGCGTCAAAGTCATTTGACGCATGCGAGGGATGGCGGGCGCTCGGACATGTACGGTAGGTCTGTACAGACGACCGAACATGTCCGAGCGGACAGAATTTCAGCGGGCTGTTTTAAAACAAGTCCAGAAATATTTGCCCGCTGGAAAAAGGCCCGGCGGGCAAATATATGCTGGAATCCTGTCCGCTCGGGCCTACACACGACCGAACATGTCTGCTGAAACTGGTCCGCGGACCAGTTTCAGCAGACATGTTCGGTCGTGTGTACGAGGCCTACGACTTCTCTCTCCTGCTGTTCCCATCCTTCCCCCTTTCTCTCTACTTACTGTATATCCACATTTCATTCTCCTTTTCCTTCTCTTTTTCTTCCCTTTCTCTATTCCTTCCATTTTCCTGAGATCTCTTACTATTTCCTCCTTTTTGCTCCTAACACACTTTCCTTTCTGCTCACTTATTTTCTGTCTCTCTTCCTCTCCCTCTATCTTCTTCTTTTTATTATTATTATTATTATTAGGCAGGATGTGAGAGCTTACAATCTAAAAGGGAGGGTCATATGATACAAATGGTGATAACTGTGATGGAGAAAGTAAAACGACAGGTTTTTAGGTGGCATGATAGGCCTTTCTGGAGATAGCTGGAGCATGGGGCTAGTGAGTAAAAGATCTTGGCAGAAGTGAAGAGGACAGTTTTGGCGATATTTTGGTTTTGGACTGGTGATGTAGCTCAGGACAGAATTATAGATGGCTTTTTATGTTATTTGCATTTTGAATTTTTTTGTTGGGTGAGCCAAAGCCAGTGGAGGGATTGGCAGATAGGTGTTGGGCACTGATAGGTTGCTAAGGTGGAGGAGTCTGACAACAACATTTGTGATAGACTGAAGGGGGGTAGACTAAGTAAAGGTATGCCAATGAGAGAAGAGTAGTAATAGTAGAGGAGAGAGATAACAAGGAAGTATTTTAGTAGCTTTGTGGTGTCCTTGTCTGAGAAGACTCATAATGTTTAAGGCTGATAATTTGCCGATGTTAAGATTAGGACAGCAAGAGGGATTACATCAAGCACCCTGGCATGATGCGAGGGACTGATAGTTGTGCCATTGATCTCTGTAGAGAAGTCAGGGAAGGGGGCACAGGGGGGAATAAATATTATTGGCTTAGCATTGGAAAGACTGAGTTTGAGGAAGTGGAGTGACATTCACACTTATATGTAGGTTAGTAAATTAGTGTTTTTCAAGGAAACTGACAGGGTGGGTAGAGAGATATATTTGGTGTCATCATCATAGAAATATAAATTGGAAGCAGTAGGAACTCTCAGCTGACCCATGGAGGAGATGTAGATAGAGAATAGAAGACCTTGGGGGACCTCTACTGCATGTTCTTATCCTCTTTCTCGTCTGTCTCCATTCTGTCTCTCTTTCCTCTTTTCTTATTCTCGCCTTCTGTCTTTCTCAATCTCTTCTCTTTCACTCTCTCTTTCCTCTCTGCCCTTTCTCGCTGTCTGTCTTCTCTGTGCAGTTTTGCACTCTCCTGTGTCTTCACCGTCTCGTTGTCTGTCTCCTCTTTGACTTTTCTTTACCATTCCCCTCTCTGTTTATAATTCTCCTCTCTTTCTCTCTCCACACTCTTTTTCTTTTTCACTCATCATCTTTCAAAGTTTCTATTAAGATAAGAGCCTCAGAGCAGATAGGAAATGAGACAAGTGGAAGTTGTTTGTGAGCAGTGCCTTGACTGTGCAGTAGTAGCTTGTATGCGACTATAAATAATCCCCTTCATTTTGATTAACATGGAGCTAGTATGAGTGTGCCAGGTGTCGAACCCTCTAGAGATGCCAGGTTTTTGTAAAACAATTTGAAGCAGATGTTCAGTAAAGTACTTAAGTTGTGCCCTACGCCTTCCTTCCGTCTCCAGGTAAATCTTGTCTCCGAGCATATCTGGTGTGAGGATTTTCTTGTCAGAAGCTTCTATCTGAAAAATCTACAGACTAACGAAACTCGCACTGTCACCCAGTTTAATTTCCTCAACTGGAATGACCATGGCGTTCCGGCTTCAACCCGCTCGCTGTTAGACTTCCGCAGGTACTCATTTTACGCTGACAACTTCTTGTGATTGTCATTGAATCAGTCGTGTAGTAATGCATTTATCTTGACATTTTATACTCAACATTTACCTGACTAGAGTTTCCTTTTAAATATCTTAATCATCATATTTTTTTTCATAATAAGTTTTAGGAAAATACAACACAATTTTAATTGTTATGCAGTTCTTTTTAGACCCCTTTCACACCATTACGCAGTGCACTGTAGTGCATTACGGCACATTGTGTTTTTCATTTTGAATGGGCTGTCAAGGCGCCTCAGCGCATAAAAAAATAGGTCCTGCACAAATCATGTGTGTTGCAGTCCCACTGTACAGTAGGTATGTATACGTTTTCTGTTTCATTACATAACATGATAATAGTGGAATATGAGACTATACATAACACGAACAGTACATATATACAGTGTATATACAAAAACTCATGTATGAAACACATATATATATATACTGTGTATATATACAACAATCACAATCCAGATATTCCTAAAGCATACCTTGAAGTAAAATGCATGATCTACTTATTAGGTTAGATCCCCTTCTCCATGTTAGAATCCTCATATATTATAAGGGTAAAAATATACCTGCTGGGAGAAAAGAATAAAGAATTAAATTAAAATAATATATACGTAACTCCATATTCTGTCCATGACACCTAGACAAAAGTGAGAAGTTGTTGTTGCATTTGGGCTGCAGTGTCTTCCAGGCTGTAGTGTCTGGAATTTCCTAGGGAATCTCGATGGAAGGGTGTCAACATCATACCCTGTAATGCAGAAGATATGGGTTAGATAAGTATTTGCTCTTACTTTTTTCCTTATAATGAAAATTTTCACTAATATTATGCAGCAATTTTGACAAAAGGAAAGGGCCCTTATCTAACAAGTGGACCTTTACATTTTATGCTTTAAGGCCCCTCTCACACATGGCGGAATCTGCCGTGCTCTGCAGGGGATCTGTCCGCTGAACCCAGCAGAGCGGGAAAATTATGTCTGCTCTGTTTATGCAGAGTGGACACGGATACAGCTTCACCCGGTTCTATGGGCGGTCGGGCGTAAACAGACCAGCTATTCATTTACACCCGATTGCCCTCTGATCTGATCCACCTACACAGAGGGGAATAGATTCCCCTTATGTTTTTCTTTAACAATCTGGATCAAAAAGGAGGTAGGAGGGTATAAACAGACACAAGTCCATTTACACCCACCAGTCTATAGAAATACATAGACCATCCGATTAGGTCCACCTGAGAAACTGATAGACAGACCTGATCAGATCACCTGTGTGAAAGGGGCATAAAGTATAAAGTAAAGTATAAAGATTTGAACTTTTGTGCCACACAAATTGTGCATGCTGTAATTTAGATACATTTAAGATGCAAGAGACAAATGTATTCCAAACAGTAAATTAGTAAACAGTTGCTATACCACCACATAGATTGTATTTTTAGATGTTTGAAACAAAGCAAGCAATAGCACAGGATGTGAGAATTGCATATACTCTCTCTCTCTCTATAACTCTCTATATATGACAAATAACTGCATACACATGTTGTTAAATATGATAAACTTGAATAAGGCTAACTTAGCCACTGCTAAATATGATCTTTGAGTACTTCTCATCTCTCATCTTTAAAGGTATTTATTTGAAGGTTTAACATATGCACATTTGTGTATGCACTGTATATGCTCTTAGCAGACAACTCTAGCACTGGTGTTGTTTAACCTTCAGCTAGGAAAATGTGACCTGACATGTGGGCTAAAACTGGCACCCATCCATGTAATGATCCTTGTTCTTTAAAAATAGCTGAATCAGGCAATGTTCATCATAATCTATAGGTAGTTTTAAGTGGTACTCTTTTTTTTAATTTAGTTTTGAATAGTTGGGATTGGCCCATTAGACACAGTTTTCTGTCCCTGAGGCATAACAGGAAGTAAGAGCTTCCTGAAATTACAGTTGTCACTAGAACTGGTGTCCCCTCCCCTTTTGGGTGTTCGTTATATTTTGGGTTGTTTCTCGCTTCATGCCTAATTAACAATGGTCAGTAGGATGGATACTTAGAGTAAGTCTTCCAGGTTGGCAACAAAAAATGTTTCTATCCTAACCCCACGCCATCCAAAACTTGAAAAAAAATTCTGCCTGAAGTTCTATTATAACAGACACTGGGGTTATTGAGAGGTTTTTATTGCTCTTAAGTTGTCCACCCATAATATGCTGTAAAAAATGGTTGACAAAATTTATGTATAGCCAAAACTGTTCCCATAAGCGATGAGAAATTAATAATTTTACAGCTGTCTCTAGAACAGAAATAATGGGAAAATCTTCTAAGGGGGACACCGGTTCTGGTGACCACTGTGTAGGAGAGAATATCCCCTCACTTTGTAGGGGTTTGCCCTTTCACTTCCTGTTGCATGGCTGCAATTGAAAATGAAGGGAAATCTTTAAAAAAGGACACAGAAAGCAAGAAATTATCTGACAGCAGTTTTAAATTTTTCCTTATTGTATGTAAAACTTAAAGAAAAGTATTGGCTTGGTTTGCAAAATATTTAATTAATTTAAATCATGTAATTATTTATTTATGTAGAACCATAGAATTCTGCAGTGCTTAACAGTACATTAAACAATTACCATTAACCCTGCTCCTGAAGGAGCTCATACTATACAGCCCCTATTAGTGCCATATGTAATAATAAGCCAAGCAAAATGTTCTCTGATGATGACTATTATACACATGCCTGCAGTTTTCAGAAATGAACTAAAGTGCTAAATGACATCACTGAAACTCGAAATTTTTTATTGTTCTAAACCATAAATAAATAGATTAAGGAGTAAGACGAAAGCTTATATCTCCTAAACAAGGAATAAGGGAGGAAAGGTATTATGTGAGGAATTTGTTCTAGTTACAAATCATGCAGCTTGAAATATCTCAGGATGCTTTACCTGATTGCCTATTATATCATATAGAGGAGATTGTAAAAATCATTTGCAGATAATAAAAAATTCTTAACATGCACAGAAAACACTCGGCTGTGTGCAGTTTGGAGAAGTTTACGTCGGGGAGGAAGAAACTCCTTTTGATGAAGCAGCATACTTTGTAAATGGTACATAAAAGCACATAATTATGGTGTAGAACAGTACTTGACACATAATCAGCAGCAGTTACTGCTTTGTGTTGGGCTTTTATGCACAGCTTCCGCTCATCATATCACAGAAATAATAGAGGTTACACAGGGAGAGAGCTGACCTTTAATGTCTCTGGGATTGTCATTCTGAGTGGAGTGTAAAAGGCTTTTTGAGATGTGACATATTGGTTAAGGAACTGTTCTCTGATGCGCAAGGTCATCAGTTCAATGTCTGCCTCTGTCACTGGCGCTTGCGGTGGTCCTGAGCGAAATCCATTTATCTGCCTGTGTGCAAGGTGGCCTCGCTGTCACTGAGTTATAACAATAACATTAATTCCTTCTTCTCCAGCCTCTCTGGAGTCTGGATGAGAAACGGAAAATGGGGAGTGTCAGCTGAAGCACCTGTGTTTCTAAGCACGTAAACCTATCAAGTAGTACAGGTTTAGGTTTATTTTGTTGTTTTTGTTGGGCCTTCATGTCTCAGCAAGAAATTTCAGGCAGAGGACGGGACAGTGGGGATCCAACAGTGGGGATCCAAATGTCCTACAGTCTCATAAGATCATACAGAATGCCATCTTGCTTTCCTAGATGAAAGGCTATGCATTACTGGAATGTAGTATGTGTACAAAATGTAAAGAGACACTGTAATTTTTTCATTCACGGTCATTAATACTACCAACCTTCCCTACATTCCTCCTGGCTTGGTTCTTCCATTGTCCTAAACTTGTGTAAGCTGTGTTACATGGTTTAAGAACTTACACAGGGTTAATAATGTGCCCTTCTCACATGAAAGTGTTAGTTCCTGGCGAATGGCTCCAAGCACTGCATTAAAAGAGAAGGTAAACTACTCCCTCAGATGCAGGAGTATTTAGCTGCAGCTTATGTGGAGCCATGCAGTAGAGGGGAAGGCATGTATAAATGGATTGAGGGAGATAAAGAGACTTTCCCTGAATGGGCAAAATGACAGAATCTCTGTAAGGCCTACTTATCCCTAAAACTAAGATTTCAGCTACCTTTTCTGTAATTAGTTTTCTGCGTTCTTTTTTATCTCTACCTCCTTGTACAAGGCCATTCTCTTGCAATTGGCTTACAAAAATGATTTGTCTATCATGCTAGTGTGACATCATCATTTGACTTTGGCAGTTGAGGGGAACTGGAAGGGATATCTTACTGGAGAAGCCTTTGAGACATAGGAGAAGCAAGAGGACATTCAATTTGCTGGCAATCGAAAACCAAAGCTACTTAAAATTTCAGATTTAGAGGCCAATAGGAGCTAGCACACAGCTTAGTGTTGCAGGTAGTATTATCTTTAAAGGCGTTGTTTGAAAAAGAGCTGCAGTGATTCATATCAGCCAATCAGATTCCATCTTGTATTAGTCTTGGGTTGCTTTGGGTTTATGCATTTTACAAGAAAATCCTGTTTTAAGAATAATATGGGGGCTGTCATCGCTAAACTCTTTCTTAAATTCTTAGTTGCCTAGCTGGTATGCTGTCCCACAAACTTTAGTGATTTCGGAATAACTCACCTAGAGCAAGTATGCAAATTATGGAATTCAGTACCTTTTCTGGGTCAGTCACTGTAAGTAATGAAGCAAGAGGGTCAGCATAACAGCCAAACCATGTGTTATTGGAGAATTCAGCAGTGCCTTTTTCCATTTTTCCTCCAGGGCATAAAAAGGGGAAGACCAAATTTCTGCCCTATAATTCTTGCCCTTAATCTCTCCATTCCTCAGAGAACAGGCGTTATTTTACACTGTTAGGAATGAGAGAGGAATAGCTATGGTGGGGTGGGTGAAAGTCTGCCATGTAGTTTCTGTACTAAATGGCTTTTTTCTATGATGCATATAGCACTGTAACAATACACTGGAAGCTGAATTTCATAAAGTGTATTTATACACCAGAATGTTTTATTTTTTCAATTTAGGATAAGACTTTAATGAGATTTTCTCTCATTTCCTGTCCAGAAGCCCTATCAGGAAGTGAAAATGTTTTCAAAATGAGTGGAAATCCCTTTATACAGTTGTCACCAGATCTATGCCCCTTAGAAGATTTTCCCTCTTTATTCTAGTGACAACTGTGTAATTTTGTATTTGCCACAGTTTTCTGTCTCAATGATAGGGTTAACCAGAACAACAAAGAAGAGGAACACAGGCAGCAATAAAAACCTGAGAGGGGTTTTAACCCTTTCAAATTCGAACTCAGAAAAAAAGTTTTGTCAAGAGAGATACTTTAAGCAGGCGGATTATTTAACTGTCAGTCATAAAACTAAAAGTGTTCATTTGACATTAGTTGAAGCCAGGAAGCCATTTTGTGATCTCATATTCATGTACATGCAGCCTCTGTGATGTCATCGGTAACTCTTATTGATCTGGTAGTTTGCTTAATGACTCCCATCATGACTGCATTAAATGTGCAAAGATGATGACAGTGTATTTGGCAACTACATTTTTACTCTACTTTTATTTAAATTTAATTTGACATAGTGATAAGACTTCAGAATATTTGAATGTCAATTTAAAGGTGTTAAGTCTAAATTAGAAACACAGGTTGTCATAGTGGCATAAGGTGAAAAAAGTGCAATTTTCTTGTCATAGTCCACTTTGCATATCCAGCTGGTAAACATTATACAATGGCAATATTTTAATTTGAACAACAAGTACTTTTCCATTCATTCACGTCAGTTATCAAAGTTGTTTATGCAGCTATGCATCAACAGAGATAGGGGTGCTATTCAAAGGGTAACTGAGTCATTTCTGTATGGCAAACTGTGTCCATTGCAAATATTATTTGGGCAAAGCAAACCAAGAAATAAAAATAAATTCTCCTGAACCCGATTGCATGTTTGTGATAATCATGGGTATGCTGGCTCCTTTAGTAACTTAGCCATTCTTTCTGGGGGGGTGTTTATTTATTTTTTATATCAACAAATGACATCTCTAAAGCTGGTCATACACCATTAGAATTTCATTTAAAATTTTAAATTTTTAAGAATGTTTGATTATCTAATCTTTAGTGGGGTCAACTGTTTTCAATTGCATTGACAAAGAAGATGGAAGGAGCAGGGTGGAATATGTTTCTCAAAATAATTTCTAACAGTCTATGTAGCTTTCTTTTGGTAAAGTCCATTTGTTCCAAAATCAAATGTAAAAGAAAACAAAATGTTGTTGTACATTAGAACAACATTTATCAGGTCATTGAATGTTTATTTGGAATGCTACTAATGTATCACCAGCTTAAGTGTCATAAATGAGAATTTCATCTTAAAGCGGGCCTACGCTTAATATTAACTTACAATTATGTTAACAGACTTTTAGGAAAATCTTTTCACATGACCAGAAGCCTGGGTCCTTTGCTCATATGAATGAAACCTATCTGAACTCCAACCCTTCCCTTCATCAGGGAACAGGGATCACATGAGCAAATGTCTAGGCTTTTGGTTATGCAAACAGCATTGGGAGCAGCCAAGTGCAGCATTTTATTCCGGAAATCCCTTTTGTTTCTCTTTACTTTCCATCCCAGGAAGACTCTTAACAGAGCTTTATGTAAACAATTGAGGAAAATATCAACATTAAGTTTAAAAGTTCTCCAGAGTATGCTGTATATGATCCATTTTTACAAAGATAGCTGAATGTAATAATTTAGAAAATAATTTCCTAAAGAGATATTTTTATTGCTATTTTTGAAAACCCTTATCTGTTAAAAACATTCAATCAGTTTGAGAGAAAAATCTGTAGAAATTCAATCTAGCCTGATTGGTTTTTAGAAGCATTTGCAGATTTACTAAAACAATGGTTCTTTACCCGAACATAATTCCACATTGATAACATGCAAGAAACAATTGTGGCCTTTTTTTTAATCAAGTAGAAAAATTTGCCAAGTGCAGTAACCATTAGCAAACAAATTGAAATCACTTTTCAATCATTTTGTCTAAACTGTTTATAGATAAAACTCTTTAAACCGTGTCAATGAAGATTTTGTCCACCCAAATGAGATATTAGTTGTGGGTGCAATCCTGTAAGCTATGCCAACAGCTTCTTCTTATATCTATTGGGAACTTTACAATTTCCACACCACTGTTTCTGTATTTGGGTGTCTAACTCAGTGTTTCTCAACTCCAGTCCTCAAGGCGCCCCAACAGGTCATGTTTTCAGGATTTCCCTCAGTTGAAACAGCTGTGGTAATTATGAAGGCAGTGAAACTGATCAAATCATTGATGCAAAATAATGGGAAACCTGAAAACATGACCTGTTGGGGCGCCTTGAGGACTGGAGTTGAGAAACCCTGGTCTATTTCCTCAATAGGGGTGTTTCAAATCTAGTCTGCATCATTTAAAATACATTTGAAGACCAGCAGGGTGTTATGGCCCTTTTTGGCATTGGCACAGCAGGTATGTAAACCTGAGAACACCAAAGCAGAGATCTCTACTCTGAATTGCCTGAAAGTCATGGTAAACTACCAGTGAGTAAAGGAGTTTTGGATGGACTTAGTTCAGACTGAACTGACTTTAAAAGGGACAGTATATTGTTTAGTGTTACTGGCAGCAAACCTTTTTATATCCCTATTCATAAAATAATTCTTATTCCTACATGTAGTGACTCCAAGCAGATAGTCAGAATCCATACTGGTCTTTTAGTGAATTTTGTTGCCTTTGGTTACTGTTTTTTAATCATTAGAACTTGAATGAAATATGGGGACTGATAACGCTAGTCGTGTGTCTGTTATGCTAACCCTCTGAGTTCAAAACTTTCCTAGTCACTGACCAGGGGTAAATCAACAGTTCTGCATGGGACAGTGTCTCTGTGTTTTGAAAGAAGAGGATCAGGATGACAGCCATACAACCAGCTTTTTCAGCAGTGAGAACCTCCATGTTTTTTCTGTGACAGCTTAACTAACCTTATGCAAAAAGTTTAACAACAGGCCATTCCAGTAATGAAGACAGGACATACTTACCCTTCCTACTACCCATGCTGCCAAACACCACTCCGATCCTGAGAAATCTTCTTCTGAAATTTGTAGGGAAACTGACGCTTCCAGCAGTTGTTGATCTCTGGGGTCCTCTGAAGCTCTCACTAGTGCCTTGCTCTCACCTCCACCCATTAGAGGATAGAGTAGTGGCATGGAGGTCAGCAAGAGGAAACGGTGAGCACCGCAGGAAACCCAGGAGATCTACATTACTGGAAGTATTGGTTTCCCTGCAGATTTCAGCAGAAGATTTCTAAGAATCAAAGCAACATTTTGCAAAACAGAAAGTATGTCTTATTTTCTTTTACATTTATGGCTTGCTTTAAGACTTTTTGTATTAGCAATATGGTTGCTTTAAGAATATAAACTCTTATTGAATAAAGCTGTTAGTTTATTTTAGTCTAATGAATTTTTTTATTCCTGTACACAGGGTCTTGATATATCATCATGTAATTGGAATATAAAGTCTATTTGTAATTTGAATGCTTTGAATTTATGTTCACGCTACTAATGTTTAAACTGTACTGGTGTTATTAAGTAAATGAGTCACTGACAAATAACCTTGTACACATTTTAAAGAATTAATGTTGTGCTTAACTTTTTTTTCTATGCTTGATATTTCTGTAATACTGATTTTGTACATTGAAAGAAAATGTGTCTTTGCTTATGAGTGATAAGGAAACCTCACAACAAAGGTCAACATGACAGCTGCATTGTGCAGTTAAGCCAAGCTAATATTAACCAGCTTGATCACCTGTTCCCTATCTGTGTGCGCAAACCAAACACACTAAGATCACCTTCATCACTTTAGGAGCATAAAAAAATCAACATTTTTATTTATTTGTTTTTCTTGCTGTACGCACATTGGCATTTACTAACAATCGCTCACTTGAAAATGGTTAAATTCTTATTTTGCCAGCTAATTAGCAGTTGCCAGTGTCATTTTTGTGATGTTGCAGCTAGTAATATGAGCCCAGTTGCATAGTCACAAAAGTGATCATTGGAAACTGTCACTCTGCTGCGGGGACAATATGGAAGCCCCTTTTCTGTGCCTCTAACGACCTCTGACCTTTGCTTGCTGACGGTTTGCATGATGGGTCTCTTTTCATTCATTGAATCCGTGGTTTGGTTTGTATCACTAATCATTCTCTCACTCTTTCTTTCTCTCTCTCTCTTATGTGTGTGTACACATTAATAAAACATGTTCTGGGTTGAACAGCCGGCTTGTGGTTATAATTTCGCACTGACAGAATGAAATGCTTGGTTATAGATTTATTCAGGCTGACGCAATTAACCCTTGCTCTCATTGAACCATTTAGCAAGGCACTGACTTTTGGTATATTTTAACCCTAATGACAGATACAGGTTTAAAAGGACACTAACCTAAAAAATAAAAAATATTTTCTTAAAGGATCTTTGAACAAAAGCTACAATTATATTTTGGTCTATATGAAGACATAATGTTCTGCAATAAAAATGTTAACATTGTAGGAAAGTATTCAACTACAGCATGTTTAAAGAAAATTTGTCAGGTGGGAATGTGGGAGCAGCCTTTTTTGCTCCAAGACCTCATTCTTTCTTCATTGCTTAGGAAATCACTGAGGTGGAACAATCACAATCTTTTCTGGTGTGTGACAATTGGTATTTATATATGTGTTCCAAGTCAGTGAGTTACAATTAATGAAGAAAGAATAAGAATGATAACCTTGGAACCTGCACCTTCAAAAAAAGTCAACAATGGCAGTTTGTACATTTTAAGGTGGTGTGACTAACACCTAGCTGGTTCTTCTAATTATTCCATAAATATACGTTGCTACATTTAAGCTTTCTTAACGCTAAAACCAGGCCAATAGCTAAATACACAGATGTAATACATAGAAGAGTGCTGTTTAATCTGCCAAAGGATTTGTATTTCTTTTCATTCAGTTCTGAGATTTACACAGCTCTGTCAGTTAGCAAAGCCAGGAGGATAACACCACTTTATTTGGTACTGTTAAGTATTACAGTGATGGTTTTCCCTACATCCTGCTGATTGGACAGTGTAGGAGCAGTACCAAACTGACAAGGTCATTCCTCTGCTCACTCTGCTCTCCCTTCTGTCTGTTTTTTTGTCAGCACCTTTGCATGCATTGCACCTAAGGCCTTGTACACACGGTCGGACCAAACCGATGAGAATGAACCGAAGTTCAGTTTCATCGGACCGAACCGACCGCGTGTATAGGCCATCGATCTGTTTTCCTTCGGTCCAAAATTTTAAAACATGCTCCAAAACCGAACCGATGGACCGCTGCCCCATCGGACCAAACCGATGGTTAGTACATAAAAGCATCGGTTCAAAACCAGCGCATGCTCAGAATCAAGTCGACGCATGCTTGGAAGCATTGAACTTCGTTTTATTCAGCACGTCGTGTGTTTGACGTCACCGTGTTCTGACCCGATCGGATTTTGGACTGACCGTGTGTACACATATCAGGCCATACGGCCACGTCAGAGGTGAACCGATGAAAACGGTCCGAAGGACCAGTCACATCGGTTTGGTCCGACCGTGTGTACAAGGCCTTAGGCTCACAGTCTTGCCCCTCCTTCTTCCAAACTAAGTGCTGCTGTACAGAGAATTACAAGAGGCTAAACCAAGTCAAATTCAGATACTCATACTTCTATTGATTTATTAATGAATACAGAGCTACATGTGTGCATTTTATATCTACCCGAAGCACAACTTTAAGGCCTCATCTACACTTGCTCCAAAATGTGGCATTTGTCACGCTTTTATAAGGCACTCTGAATACCAATTAAAGATCCTCTCACTAAATAAAACGGTTACCTTATAGTCCTTTACACACTGTTGAGTTTGCTTTGCTTCAGAAATTATACCCCATGTTGCTTTCATTGCCCCCATAGACTTCTATGGCCTCGTTTAGACTTGCTTTGCTACCTGAAGTATGATACACTTTTGGATCACTTTTCTAACAAAAAGACAAACAGCGAGGAGACCAGAGCGAGTGATCAGCAGATATCACACACATTGTACAGCGTGGAAGTGATACAGCAGGAAAGTGAGCAGGGCCCGGAGCAAGGGATCGAGTGGGAGGGAAACTAAGCGATGAGGAATCAGCAGAGCAGGAGATAAGCAGAACAAAAAATCAGAAGAAGATCATCAGAGTGGAGTTTCAGAAGAATAGAGGATTACTACTAATCTGGAACTGGATGTGTTACTACCTAGTGGGGAGGGGAATAGGGAAATACTACTACTGAGAGGAGGAGAATGCACTACCGAGCAGGGGGTTACTACTGAGCAGGGGGTGTGGATTGTACTGCTGAGTGGTTGGGGGGGCAGGGGGGAATGGGGAATGTACTACTGAGCAGGGAAGGGAAAGTGGCTATTTGGGAATGTACTGCTGAGCAGGAGTTGAGGCACTACTGAGCGGGGGTGGGGGGTAGGGAATGTACTACTGAATGGGGGGGTGAGGTACTACTGGGGCAGGGGCAGTGGGAAATGTACTACCATGTGGGAGAGATGCTACTGAGAGGGGGTAGTACTACTGACCGGTAATGTGCCATAGAGTGGGGTGGGTAAATACTGCATGAGGCGGGTACTACTAAGCAGGGAGTCCTACTGAGCTGGGAAAATGCTGAGTCAGGAAGCTGCAGAGAAAAGGATCTATTAAACTAGGGGTACTACTGAGGCATGGAACCACTGATAAGGACATCTACTAAGCCAGGAAACTGATGAGCTGGGGTACTACTAAGCCACCAAAACGAAAAAATAAATTAAAATTACCAGATACCACACCAACTCCAAACCACTCCTTAAGATCTGGCGACTTCCTTTATCATTACTTCTCATTTGACTTCACTTCCCCTTTAAAATAAATAGAAAATCAACACGACACAAATTTGCCAAGCTTTATTAAAGCTTCCAAAAAGTATCACAAAAGTATCAAAAATGCATGTTAAAGCATTAGGCGCTTTAATTTGTATTTGAAATCAACCTGTAGACGTGCCCTAAACCTAAAATATATAGAATCCTACAAGTAATTTCTGGGACTCATATACTAATGTCAAGATAGGGGAAAAGTCAAAGGTTGGGAAAGTTAAGGTCTGTGTTTTTTTTTTCTTGCACATGATTGGTTATTCTTGCCAAAATTATATTTTACTGGAGAAAGTTCCTTTGAAAAGGGCAACTTTCTTTGTTAAGCAAACAGCCTACTTGTCTTTGGTAAATTAATCCCAATGTTTTTCACTCACAGAATCACAGGTTTAGAAAGTTAAGAAAGAAGTTAATGTTGAACTTTAGGCAGAAATACGATCTATTAAAGCTGTGTATCTATAAAACAAATGGTTGGATTTGGTTTTAAATAAAAGTACTACCGGTATATACTGTATAGTACTGGCCCTGCTGGCCCTCTGTTTTCCACTCGACTGTCCTACTGTGCAAAGAAATTAAAAATCATATATCAAGAAAAAACTCAGTTACTACTATATACTATGGCCCGGATTCACATACATTGGCGCATATTTATGCCGGAGTAGCCTATCGAATATACGCTACGCCGACGCAGCGCACAGAGGCAAGCACTGAATTCACAAAGCACTCGCCCCCAGTCGCTGTTAAAGATACGCTGGGTTTCCTCAGCATAAGCCAGCGTAGGTGGAAGTGGGCATGAGCCATGCTAATGAGGCGTGACCCCATGTAAATGAAGGACTGAGCGTCATAAAGTTACGAATAACGTACGGCGCATGCGCCGTCCCGTGGACGCATCCCAGTGCGCATGCTCAGAATCACGTCGAAACAACTGCCTAAGATACGTCGAATCACTGCCTACGACGTGAACGTAACCTACGCCTAGCCCTATTCACGTACTACGTAAACAACGTAAAATACGACAGCTGTGTTCCCTGGTCCATACCTTTGCATGACTTGCACCTCCTATATGGGGAATAACTTTACGCCAGACGTAGGACTTACGCAAAGTGCGTATATTTTGCGCCGGGCGCAAGTATGTTCGTGAATCGGCGTATCTCCCTCATTTGCATAGGTGAATAGGAAATCAATGGGAGTACCAATTGCGGCCAGCGTAAATATGCGCCAACGATACTCCGGCGTAGGAAAGTTACGTCGGTCGGATGAAGCCTATTTTCAGGCGTATCTAGTTTTGTGGGCACGGCGCATAGATACGACGGCGCATATTTACACTTACGCAGCGTATCTCGAGATACGTCGGCATAAGTGTTTTGTGAATCCGGGCCAATATGTGTAACTGAGTTTTTTCTTAATATATGATTTTGTATTTCTTTGCACAGCATGACAGTAAAGTGGAAATGAGAGGGTCAGCAGGGCAAGTACTCTGAGTCACTTAGGGTATTGAACAGTTTTGCCAGTCTGTAGGATGAGAAAGCACAGACATGGCCTAATCAATGTATGGCTGCTTCCTCAGAGACATGCCATTGACCAAGTTGTGCTTCTTAACTGCAGTAGCTTAAAATGTCACTGACCTGACTATGCTATTTGGAGAGGCTTTCTGGATCATAAAACTGGCTGAACAGTAAACAATCTTTTGGCAGGCAAAACAGATCTTGTGTATATTTCACATGTGGCCTGTTTCCTTGGAGTCCAGCTTTAAACACAAGCAAACAGTAGTTTCTGTAGCTCCCAAACAACTGTTAACTAAAGAATATGGTGAAAGGTGGAATCTAGAGGTATAGACTATAAAAAAGGAAATCAGATATGTGATCTTTTTAAAAAAAATTCAGCTATTAATATCTTACTGTAAATGTAGACCTAAAATGATCAGATGCAATAACGATATGGGACACAAAAAAGAAAAATACTTTGAAAATACTTTTTTTTTTAACCAACTTGAATGCTGGCTGCACACTCCATTAATTTCACTAAAGCAAGGCTTTTCTAAATGCACCTATGCATGTGTACATTTGCGCTTATTTGACACTTACTATGACAACAGTTACTCTACACATTAAAACCCAACTGAACTTTTAGTTTAAATAGCTAAATACATGAAATAGAAACGACACATATGTGAGGAGTGAAGAGCGCTGCGCACCCCGATATATTATGGCATGGAAGTTTTTCCCCGATGGGGTTTTTAAGCAGCGGAAATTTC
The DNA here is from genome assembly GCF_905171775.1 of Rana temporaria. NCBI lineage: Eukaryota > Metazoa > Chordata > Amphibia > Anura > Ranidae > Rana > Rana temporaria. The sequence continues at coordinate 71,507,959 of NC_053493.1, forward strand.
AACAAGTATAGAAATATATATTAAAATAATTTATTAATTATGTACATTAGGACACAATCATGACAATAAAAATTGTAATCTCCAGTTACAAAAAATATATATTATTAATAAAATACATGAACACAATTGCAAACACAACATTGTAAATACAGTAGTACATAACAAGGACATCTGTATATGTTAAGTTCCTGATGCGTTTCTATCCCTTAAGATGGGACCTTTTTCAGAGGATATATGGTTTGCTGTGAAAAATGTGTTGAATGAATTAAATAATATGTTTCAATTCTATACCTAGGTATGTGTCCAATAGTTAGAAAACAAAACAGAACAAAGTGTATAACTACCAATCAAGTGTTATTGGAGACATTATTTGTGACTAGAGTTCCACTCAGTTAATTAAAAGGGGATCCCAGTAGTCTCTTGGCCACTGAGCCTCCCAGAGCGCGGTGCCGCCAAACCATATGTGGCTTGCAGAGAGTCATGTTGAGGGGGGGAGGCACCCCAGGGGGTGCGCACGGAGCCACGATCAGCACCTGTGTTATGGCATCAAAGGCATTAATATAGGATGCATTGTAAATGCTTCCTTAACAATTGTATTGGTTTTAGAATAGTATATGGATAGACCAAAGTAATAAAGGAAGGTGCCCTACAGTCCATATATATCGTATAGTGTATGATTACTTAATTGATTATTTGTATAAATTGTATGTGTTGTAGAACAGGAAGGTAACAGTAAATTGTGAAAGTGTGTGTGAGGAGTGATGTGACATGGAAGGATTATGTGAAGGGTAAACAATGATATGCTGAGTGTAGTGGAAAGTGAAAGAAAAAAGAAAAGAGAAAAGGGGAATCAAAAGCCTAAAAGGAAAATGAAAAAAGTGTATGGAGTGAGTAAAGAAAGTAAAGGAGTGCAAGGTGTATGTGAGAACATGGCGTGAAATAAGATGATGGGGGGTATGGGGAAGGTGTGGTGAGTGAGGGAAAGAAACATTGGAGGATTGTGTGGTGTTGAATGAGTTGAACGTGAGTGTGTTATACAATCAGACTGAACCATCATCTTATTTCACGCCATGTTCTCACATACACCTTGCACTCCTTGCACCTTGCACTCCTATTCATATACTATTCTAAAACCAATACAATTGTTAAGGAAGCATTTACAATGCATCCTATATTAATGCCTTTGATGCCTTAACACAGGTGCCGATCGTGCCTCCGTGCGCACCCCCTGGGGTGCCTCCCCCCTCAACATGACTCTCTGCAAGCCACATACGGATTAGCGGGGCCGTGCTCTGGGAGGCTCAGTGGCCGAGAGACTACTGGGATCCCCTTTTAATTAACTGAGTGGAACTCCAGTCACAAATAATGTCTCCAATAACACTTGATTGGTAATTATACACTTTGTTCTGTTTTGTTTTCTAACCATTGGACACATACCTAGGTATAGAATTGAAACATATTATTTAATTCATTCAACACATTTTTCACAGCAAACCATATATCCTCTGAAGAAGATCCCATATTAAGGGACCGAAACGCATCAGTAACTCAACATATACAGATGTCCTTGTTATGTACTACTGTATTTACAATGTTGTGTTTGCAATTGTGTTCATGTATTTTATTAATAATATATATTTTTTGTAACTGGAGATTCCAATTTTTATTGTCATGATTGTGTCCTAATGTACATAATTAATAAATTATTTTAATATATATTTCTATACTTGTTGAAATTTTCGCTGCTTAAAAACCCCACCGGGGTAAAACTTCCAGGCCAAATAGCTAAATACATTCTAGGAACATTAAAACAAAATCTGTGCAAAGTCTTACAGATTGTCTTCTTCGGAAAGTGGCCGTAGCCTGAGTAGCAAAGACTTCCCCTGCCAGCATGCTCTTTGTGTGAAAGCAGTGGTCCATTTTCTGAAATCCAACACACCTTTTGCTGACTTAGCAAGGGGTAAGCCAGACACTGCTTTCACACCAAGCGCAAAGGTCCTTCTCTGCAGCATGCAGGCAGGGGACAGGCTTTTTTACCCTGTGGCTGTAGCTGTTTTCTAAAGAAAATGAACTGTACAGTTATTGGACAACTTTTTATGCACCTGAATTGTATTTTTGCTCATTTAAACTGAACATTCTATTTGGGGTTTAAGGAATGGTCATCAGTACTGTCTGGCAGGCATCTCTTAATACACATGCATGTATGTGCATGTGTATTACCAAGCAAAACTGTCATGATACCTAAATCTCTACTCTACTCAGTCAAGAAATTATTCAGTTTTGGACTGACCAGAGAAGATATAAAACCTCTGCCAGGTTTTTGGTTGTCTCCCGTCTGGAGAGAATTTAGATCCATGTTTACAATGTTCTTAATATTGTTTATTAATGTTATTTTGTTTTAGTCTAATTTGCTTCTGTTTGTCTATTTCTCTGAAACGAGGATATATATGCTTAATTTTCTTATAAGTGTACAGTGATGTAACATAGTCATATGTTCTTTATTTTAATACAATTGTGAGTATTTAGCTTCAAGTCAGGATATGTTTGCATTTCACATGGCTGCCTATCACACTCACATTTGGTAAATCAATAAAGTATTTCTGTAGCATCAGCTGTCAGGTTTCAGTAGTACTGAGCCCCTATAAAATGCCAGAGCTGGGTTCCCCAGGGTTCGGAGTCTAAGCCCCAGCCTGCTTTTTCACCAGGGCCCCTGATGGTGATGATGGACTTGTAGCAAGCTGGAACCAGGTCGCAGCCTCTGGTATGCCCACTGAATAGACCACTTGCATGTGCAGATTACGAAAGCAGGGGACAGAAGAAGATTGGTACACTGGAAGTAAGAGACTGAATAAACGTAATACTAGGCAAATAGGGGCTCAGAACTAGGAAGTTGCTTAGGCAACCCGCTGCACTCAGTAGGTCTATATATAGGGAAGCAGACTGGGAGACGGGTCAGGAAGTGATAGAAAAAGGAAAAGTATATATATATCCACAGTAGAGCAGGCCATGCCCATAGGTGAACAGAGAAGTCAGCAGCACATTGGAATCACAGATCTACCAGATTCACCACAGCAAAGAGGTAAGAATCTCACAAACAGAAAGCTGCAGTCTAGACCATGGCATCAGCCTAAATCAATTGCTCAGCTGGAAGCAGAACACAGATTAGACCTCTTCAATGTGCTTCTGCTCTTTCAATGCCCAATCACAGGCTGTGGTGGTGCGTGACCAAGTTGGATTGCTTTAACTGCAACAGTGAAAAATCAAGTCAGAACCTTGAAATGTTGTCTCAGACTGGGTTTAGACAGGCTGCAGCCGCAGCTCACAGCAGGGGGTCCGGTGCGTCCCTGTTCTCCTATTCAGTTGCAAATCAGGTCTGAATTTTTTGCCTGAATTCGCACCTGATTCGGAGCCAAAGACTCAAAGGATCCATTCCAAATCCGGACTGCAGCCACCCTGAAGGTGTGTAAACCGGCTCCATTGAGAGCCAGTCACACGCTCCTGTCATGCGAATTAGATGTACGGAAAACTGCATCCAGTTCGCATAAGTGTGAACCCAGCCTAACAGAGGTGTATGATTTAGAAAACTGTCTAAATAAAATGACACATTTTTTGGCAGGTAAGATAGTTCACAATTACATATCTGCATTCACTTTCATTTTACGCTGGCATATAGTTTCCAATGATATAGGTTTGGCCCTTGCAGGAAGACATCAGTTTTTCATTGACAATATATATTGGACATAGTATTTTTTCTGTATAGGTATTGTTTTATGCTGTGTTAGTTCATTCTTATTGTCTAGAACCTCTTTGGGTCAGTTCTGTTATTGCTGCCTTTCTATTACTGGCTGCAAACCAGAAATTATATCCTTTACATTTTATGTTACCTCCCTTTCTTGTATACTTAAAGTCCTAAAACATTTGGCCTGATTTACTAAAGCAAATACACCTGAGCCTGGACATGTGGGGCCAGATTCACAAAGGATTTACGATGGCGTATCTTCAGATACGCCGTCGTAAGTCCTAATGTGAGGCGTCGTATCTCGGCACCTGATTCAAAGAATGGGTGCTTTTGGGGCAGGTGGGGCTCTGCACACCCCACCACAAAGCACCTTGTCCCAATGTTGATGGGGACAAGGGTCTCTTCCTGACAACCCTGGGTGGTGGTTGTGGGGGGCCCCCCAGATCCCAACCCCCCACTCTATGTGAATGGGTATGGGGTACATTGTATCCCTATTCATTCACCCCAAAAAAGTGTAAAAAATAAATAAAACCAGTACACAAGTCCTTTATTAAAGTAGCTCCAGCGTGTCTTCTCTCTCCGATTTCTACTCCCTCCGTTTCTTTTCTCTCCAATGATGTCTTCATCCTCTGGGTTCTTCTCTCTGCCCTGATGTCTTTTTCCGCTGGTTCTTCATCCAGTTCTTCTCTCCGCTGTCTTCTTCCTCTTCTAGTTCTTCTTCGACGCTAGCGCCTCCTGTAGTGTTAGCTCCGGCGTGTGATGTTACTTATATAGCCAGGGGCCGTTGCAATCCGTGGCATCATGCGGTGGCCTCAACTCTTGGTATGGTCCAGGTGGGGCTCACTCATCCTCCCCCTTTCCTGAGCTGCTGGGCTGCATGCTCGGATAGGAGTCTGGTATGGATTTCCAGGGGGACCCCACACCATTAAAATCCATATCTAAATCTGTCTTAGGGGAGGGACCCCACGCCATTTTTTTATTTTTACTTTGCCGTGGGGTTTCCCCTCAAGATCCATACCAGACCTGAAGGGGGAGGGGAAAGGCACACTGTTTTTTTGTTTTGTTTTTTTGAGTGGAGTTCCTCTTCAAGATCATCAGAGCAAAAGTGGCATGCCAAAGTCGGATCAGTTAAAATGATGATCCAACTTCAATGATTCAGAATGGGCTGAAGTCGGACCAAAGTAGTGCAGGAACCTTTTTCAAAGTCGGACCAGTTAAAACGGCTCTCGCAGGGAACCATTAATTTATATGCGATGCATGCTCCCAAAGTCGGAACGTATGTTGCAAAGTGTGAACAGGCCTGAAATCGAAGCTGCAGTAGTGTGAACCTAACCTTAATATAATTGTAGATATAATACAATAATATATATATAATATCTAAAAATGCTAATATCTCATTTTATTATGTATTTTACATTTGTGAATATCAGTATAATAAATGTACTAGAGTCTTCAAGTCAAATTTGACAAATTGACAAAAAAAGACCATTTAGATGTGAGCAGAGAATAAAGTCGTCCCAAGTCGTGTGGTTGAGAAAATCAATGGAAGTGAATAGAGCTGTCTTAATACACACTACTGAAGTCGCTCCGACTTCAGAAAAGGTTCCTGTACTACTTCAATCCGACTTCTAAGCAACTTGTAGGCAACTTGTACCCATTGATTTCAATGGAAGTTGCCTCAGAAGTCGGATCACTGTCTTAACTGAAGCAACAATACAGAAAGATAACATACATTTCTCAGGCAAACCCCTCCCTCCCCCTCCCTCCCACAGAGCTGATTGTTATTTGATTGGCCACTGGAAAGCCTCCTGTCCTGGAGGCAACTTGAAGTTGCCTTGTAAATTGCCTGATGATTCATACTCAAGTCGTGTCCAAGTTGCCTCCCAAAGTCGTGCTGGAAGTCGTGTTGCCCCTGTGTGAACCGGCTCTAATTGTTCATACCAAAATGTTATTGATTTGAATACAATGATAATAAAGTATCTAGTCGTATGTGTTCTCATCTATTCCTTTTTATATTGTACTTTTTTTTTTTGCTTCTCCGTGCAATGATTTTCTTCATATGTTCACATATTTAGGTCATGCCTATAAGGAATTCACACATGCTATGCTACTAAGACATGCCCACATGTTATTTATTAATTTTTAGTGAGAGGTATGACCTCTTCAAAACACTGACTGTGTCACTCTGAGACACTTGAAGACAATTTTGTTAGAATGTATTTTCCTCGAGTCCCCCACAGCAGTTTGAAATGGAATTTTTTTTTTTAAAGATGGCTTGCTACCAAAGAATATTCACGGAAAAGAAAATTTTTATTTTTAGAACATCACCTTAATGTTTCTGTCTTAGAAATATTTCACTTAAAACATAGCCAAGGGCCAAAGATTTTTTGGATAGCATGGATAGTTAAAATCCCTGCCAGATTTCTTTTGTTGCTGCCTAGTTCCCATCGGTGAAATCCCTTCCTAGGCAGATGTCATCGAAACAAATGCCCCCATTGGAAGAATTCTCCTCTACAACGACGGTAAATAAAAAATGGAGAGAGTGCATTTTTCCCCCAGTAGGTGCACAGATACCTGAAAAATCGAGAACTGGGAACTTTTCCACATGATTGCGTATTTGAGGTGATGTTCTCACCAAATTGGGTTAATGTAGGTTATGTTGACTTATACTGACCTGGGTTATAGATGTGTTGCATTTATGAAAGTTTTCATCCCCAAATTAAATAGGCAAATGCAGGTGAATGCGCTAAGAAAATAATCCAAAAATACAACACAGTCTAAGCACAGGAATGAAAGAATGTGACTCTAAAATAAACCCGTCAAAAGCTACGCCTCACTCACCAATGGATCTATTGTAAGAGCCTCAGTGGCCAGCAGGTGAGGATGGGATTAGATCCAGAATGGGTGACACACCTAACTGAAAGGCTGCATTTTGTTAATGCACGTTACCGTAGTGCATTGTGGGCAAATTAATTTAGAATGGGACCCCAATGCATAAGTACAGAGAGTGCAGAAGGCCCTCTTCCTCACATGCTGTGCATTGTGATTAGCTTTGTTAAAAAGTGCACAACAGTTTTTGGTGTGTTGCAGTGTGTTGGCAGCCAATTCTTAATGGCTGGGCTGCCTTAATACAAAGCATATTAACATGAGTGTGGTAACAAACCACTATGGATTTGGACAGTTGTGAAGGGGGCCTTAGTTTGAAAGAGATTACTAGTGTGTATCAGGTATCCCAGGACTGAGTGGCAGCACAGAAGTGTAATTGCTAAAAGGAAGCAGCACTTTGACAGTCTTGTTATTTTGGCCATTGAAATCCAACTGACAAGTAAACTTTTTTTTAAAAGAGTTGATGTATGAGCCGGAATGTGCGGGTGTACATCCCCCTAATAAGAACAGTTTGACAATGGGAATTCATTGATGGAATATACACTATATGGTCAAACGTTTGTGAACATCTTTTAGAATGCTTTGTCTACAATCGTCTGAGCTCCTTTCTCACTGAAAACAACCTTCTTGACCCCTTACAGTCTTGTTTTCGTTCGCCCCACTTCACAGAAACTGCGACACTAAAATTCACTAATGATTTACTAAATGCTAAAACCAACGGCCACTACTCGGTACTGCACATACTCTTATTACTAGTCCTTTGTGTGGAATTTGATACTGTTGAACAACTGATCCTCCTCAATGAGCTCCACTACCTTGGCCTCCCAGATTCTGCTATTTCCTGGTTCTTCTTCAATCTATCAGCGCACTCTTACAGTGTTACCTACAACTCTGTATCCTCCTTCCCAACTTTCTCTTTCTGTAGGGGTTCCCCAAGGCTCTTTTTTTGGACCCCTTCTCTTCTCTATCTACACAACCTCTCTTGGTCACTTGATAACTTCTCATGGCTTGCAATACCATCTCAATGCCAATGACACAAAAATCTATCTATCTACCACTCACCCCACTCCTTCAGTCTCCTCTAGCATAACTGACATATCAACATGGATGTCACAACATTTCCTCAAACTAAATCTCTCTAAAACAGAGCTTGTATAATTTCCCTGTGCCCCTGCCCTCCTCCCTGGCTTTTCCATAAAGATCAATAATACAACTATCAGTCCCTCCCCTCACCCCAGAATACTAGGTGTACTCCTAGATTCTGTCCTCTCCTTTTAGTCCCAAATCCAATCACTGTCAGAAGACTGTAGACTTCACCTCCATAACATTTTTTTAATTTGCCCCTTTTTAACTAATGAACTACCAAACTACTAATTCACTCCCTTGGTATCTCTAGCCTTGACTATTGCAGCTCTCTTCTCTTAGGCCTACCACTAGGCAAGCTATCCCCCTTTCCGTCTTTCATAAATGCTGCCACCAGATTTATCTACCTTTCCAACCGATCAGTGTTTGCCATCCCTCTCTGCCAATCACTGCACTGGCTTCTGATTGTCCAGTGAATTCAATTTGAAATACTCACAACAACATAGAAAGTCATTCACAACTCTGCCCCAAGCTACATCACCAATCTTGCCTTAAAATATGACCCAAACTATCCTCTCTGCTCTGCCCAAGACTTCCTGCTCTCTAGCTTTCTTGTCTCCTTCTCCTTTGCTGATTTCTAGGACTTCTCCATATCCTCTGGAACTCTCTACCTCAAGTTTTGCAGCTATCTCCTACTCTGGCCATCTTTAGGCGATCCCTGAAAACTCATTTGTTCAGGGAAGCCTCCTGACAACAACTACGTTTTTATTTCTTCCATCAGGGCATCCCTCACAGTTTTTACTTTTCGTACCACTTGCCCCACCCAATTAGATTGTAAGCTCTTATGAGCAGAGCCCTCTTGTAACTGTATTGTCTCCCTTTATATTGTAAAGCTCTGCACAAACTGTTAGCGCTATATAAAACTTAACAATAGTATTAATAAGAACATCTGACCATTACACCTACAATATATGGCCACAATTATGTGGACTTCCCTCCAGATTATTGGATTCAGGTGTTTACAGTAAGGTTCATTCTTAATGCTACAGCATACCAAAACATTTTAGACAATTGCGTATGACAACTTTCTAAAAATTTGCAATAGGCCCAAGTAGAGTAGAGAAACGTAAGCTTGGTAATGTACGGTATTTATTCATTAGAGTCATTTAAAGAAGAGGAATTGTTATTTGGAAACATTTTGCATCTTCCACTGTTACTGTGGATAAAGTAACCTGTCTTGTTTACCCCTTATAGTTGTAAGTGGTCCCAATCTATAAATGGAGCTTTGACTGTCTGGCACCCTTTTTATTACCACTTTGGTTATACCTGAATCTTTTAATTCAATGAAGTGAAAACACACTCCTTCACACTAAATTTAACCAGGTCCTAGTTATTTTTATGTGCTTTTTGTCCAGTGAAAGCACACTGCAGTTCAGCATGAATCCTTCTCAGTAGGATGTTTTATATATAAGTGCTGGACTGGCATAAAACGATGAAGACCAGCATGTGGCTGTACAATAATCTTTATGGAAAAGAGACCTGATAATACAATCTTGTGCAACTGTGTTATTGCAACGCCTGCTGCAGTTTACAAAAGTACTGATTTGAATGGCTCCTTATTTTTGGAGAAAAGGGATCTTACTCCTTTATGGTTTCTCTGAAAAACAATTAAATAGTTATTGCATGCAGCTTCTTTTGAATTAGTATACTATGGAGATGAAAGAATACACCTTGTGGAAGGAATAAACTGCAAGGCAGTTCCAGGGAAACTTAGACATTTCCTTTTGTGCCCCACTGGGTATTTGAAGTGAACATGGACTAGAGTAAAAGTCACCCCTTTCGCCATTGGATCCAATGGGTCTCACACATCATGTACAGTAAGATATGAAGCCGGAAATGTGCTTTTTACCAATCAACTGTTTATTTTCTATTTATTTGCAGCCCAAATTGAAAAAAGAATGGAAAACGACAAAAAAATGTTTGTTGCCTTTAAAAAGCCATTTTAACTAACAATGGGTTGACTTAGGCCTAGAAACCGTTTTTGTAAATGCTAATCTGAAGAGCATCAATCATTTGAAAAGCTTTAAACAGGATTCAACCAGCTTTCTTGAAGTCCATAAACTAAACCTGTGCTTTGCTCATGCAGGTCGATGCAAGAGCTTCACCTTAATTCTCCCCATCAGCATGTACTGACCCTTTCTTTGCTCCCCCACCACTCCTTTCAGTTACTGGAGATAAAAAAAATATCCTCTACTTCTTGATATGAATCTACCTCTTCTGGTTCTTGTTGAGAGTTCTCAGACATGTAAAACCCTAGTCAATGTTGTCAGACATGACACAGTCTGCACTTCAACATGAACTAGCGCTGTCACATGAGAGAGGAAGGAGGCACATTCATTTTCCTCTAAATTTCTTGTTCCTGACAGCAGAATAGAGCAGTGGGGAGATAGAAAGGAAGTTGATTATGTGTAACTGGGGAGAGGGCACTAAAGTAGGACTAAAGGCAGAGTAATGGAGTGTTATAACATCTGCCAGTTTTTTTTGTTCATCTGCATTCTATTGGGTAGATTTCCCTTTGCTTCCTGTCCCATAGTCAAAACAGGAAATGAGAGCAACTCCCTGGCTGTCAGAGTCATCAGAGCTAGTATCCCCTTCTGAAGATTTCCCCCTATCACTGTTCTGGAGAAAGCCCAGAATGTGGGATTTTTTTAATGTTTGCTTTCTGTGATAACAGTAAATATGACTAATAGAGAGGGTGAATCTTCCTAACATAACAAGGGCACAGTCAGCAATAAAAACCTGACAGGTATTCTAACCCTATTCACTCTGTATAGTCTGTTTAGTTATATAGTAAAACCTTGGATTGCGGCCAGAAACATGCTTGTAATCCAAAGCACTTTTATATCAAAGCAAATTTACCCATAAGAAATAATGGAAACTCAGATGATTCGTTCTGCAACCATTTACTCATAGGTTCTTCAGTTTACAGTCCACATAAAAAGATTATAGCAATGTGATAAATTGTGTAACCATAAAATGTCCATCCACAATTGGAAGCTTCCACAAGGGGATTAGAAGCAAAATCCAGCAGAAGATCCAGAGTATAAAACAGAAGAGAGGCGCCTCTAAGTGTAGCAATATGTTGCTAAATGTTGTACCTTCATTAAATGTAACCAAATTGCTACACTTAGGCCTCGTACACACGATAAGTTAAACAGAGAACAACGGTCTGATGGACCGTTTTCATCGGTCAAAACCGATCGTGTGTGGGCCCCATAGGTTATTTAACCATCGGTTAAAAAAAAGCCAACTTGCTTTAAATTTAACCGATGGATTCTTAACCGATGGGAAAAAAACGATCGTTAGTAGGCACAACCAATGGTTAGAAAATCCATGCATGCTCAGAATCAAGTCGGCGCATGCTTGGAAGCATTGAACTTCATTTTTTTCAGCACGTCATTGTGTTTTACGTCACCGCGTTCTGACACAATCGTTTTTTTAACCGATTGTGTGTAGGCGCGACGGACCATCAGTCAGCTTCGTCGGTTAACCGATGAAAACGATCCATCGGTCCATTCTCATCGGATGGACTGATCGTGTGTACGCGGATTTATACTTATACTCAGTTGTGACATGACGCTACTCTTTTATCAAGACATCGCTTGTATATCAAGTAAAAATTTATTTAAAAATGTTGCTTGTCTTGCAAACGCTCTCAAATCAAACTTTGTCATAAGTCGACAAAGTACAAGTTTGCTTTAAAGCACCTTTCAGCTCCAGTCTTGGGGCGCTAATCTTAAACAATAAAAAACAAGACTATCATTGCCTATTAATCACAGGCTTTGATACACTGAACTAGAACAAGCATCTAATTAACTCACAGGGATCTCAGAGCTCTTAGGCTGGGTTCACACTACTACACTACTTTCATCCTACTTTGCTCTGCTACATTGGTCCTACATTGATCCTACATTGGTCCTACATTCATCCTACTTTCATGAACAGTATACTACTTTGGTCCGACTTCAATGATATTCAATGGGCCTGAAGTAGGATCAATGTAGGACCAAAAGTAGTACAGGGAGAATTTTCAAAGTCGGACCGACTTGTGTAGGACACTACAAGACGCTCTCATAGGGAAACATTGAACACAGAGCAAAGTAGGATGAAAGTAGTGTAGTAGTGTGAACCCAGCCTCAATGTGCAATCTTGTTCCAAGTTAGTAACTGAAAAATAAATGTTAGAGAGTTAGATTTACACCCTGACAGCTAGCATATTCTCAAGTTTATTTAAATGGCATTGCTTGCTGTAGCCTTTGTACGACCTTCCAACAGACTTCCTAGGGTTTTCTTTAAGCCTCAGCAATGCGCAAAGGTTGCTAAATATTACTTTGCAATGATGTCCAGTTATGGCATTATAGTGCAGTTCTAGTCAAAACCAGCTTTGGAGTTGCAATTTTATGTTAGTATTCAAGATCCTTGAACTAGAGCTAAGAGGTGCTTGTTAGTTTCAGGAAGTGGATGCCTACGGTGCTTTTTTCCCCATACAAGGACAGCTTATAGCATCTTCTTGGCAAACTTGAATGAACTCAGAAGCAAGCTTAGAAGTACCTGAAAGCATAGAGGGTTTGACTTGCTTCTGAGATTGCTTCCATGTACACGAGTGCATTAACAGACTCTCAAGCCATGGTAGCTTGTTGAAAGCCTGCCAAATGCTTGTTTAAAATGACAGTTTAAAACTACAGCACTACCATTAATGTCTGCATCTAACACTTTCAAACTAGAACTGAAGGGAGCTGTTTACTTTCAATGGTACCCTAACACGCAGTTACAGCAGCAGGCAATGCAACCACACTAAAGAGCACCGCAAAACACATGCTAAGTGTTACAGAGTACTAAAGAAGTACATGTCCAATATTCAATGTGTTAGGGTGTGCTGTCAGCCCTTTCAAAATGAATTAAATGCAATATCGCGCAGTAATGTGTCATGCTAATGCAACTAAAAATGAGAAGAGGGCCTAGGGGTGAAGTTCAGTATGCAGAGTTAAAAGCCAGCACCAGCTGAGCCTCAATTTAATTGTGAACAACTGTTCCCCCTTCATTATATCCTGGGAGAGAGAACCATTTCAAAAGGAATTGGCGCATAATGTTTTCTGATGTGGACGACACTCCACTATGCCCATCTAACCCCATCTAACATAAGGAATATGAAGCACAAAAAAAAATGTGTCCTAAGTTGATGCCACACCTGCCCAAACCCCTACAAAACCCCAAGGGCACCAACATGATTAATGATTAGGGTGAACAAAAATATATTCTATTCTATGTATTTAACAGAGACATTTTCAGTCTATCAGCAACCTTATTACTGGACTGAATCATAAAAAAATTGAAAAACAGAAGAAGCAGTATTTGTTATTACAGAACTGAAAAATAGCAAAAGTTACCTGTATAAAGGTTGGAAAACATATCTACTTATACAATCAAATAGAAATATTAAATATTTCTGAACAGCAATATGCCACACAAAAAGGAAATTGCAGGACATCAGCAGTCTACAGTTAGATAAATTCTAGGATCAGTACAGCCAAGAATATTTCATTTTTTTTGGAGATGCTGCAAAGTTACAATGGACCTTCAACCAAAACATTTGTTTTCAATTAGTTTAATTAGTGGGGTAGGGCTTCAGCCTTAATTGGGTTCTTATTGATGCATCCCTGCTGGAGAGACTCTACGTCACCATTTGTCATTGCAACCATTGTCACCAGGACAGAAAGTGAGATTTTTGTTTTACATTTTTCATTTGTCACTAAGAGAAAACAAGGTACATAGAAATGTTTTATTTATTTAGTGACAGCTTTCAAAGTTGGAATTTCCTCTCATTCTAAAGAGTTTTTCTCGCTTATGGTAGTGTTATTAACACAATATATTATGATACATTCCCCAATAGAGACCCAACTGTAAGAATATGACATAAGGGTTGTAACCCTTCCTAATGTTTTTTTTTAACTGGAAAAAAAAGAATGGTTCCCTATAAATATCCTAGGGACCTTTTTGAGCTTTTACCACTGCACATCTACTGTGACGTATTTGAGGTGTTCCCACTCTGCCTGGCTAATCAATAATTTTTTTATATTGTGGACAGTACAAAAGAAGGAAGTTGGGGTGAAACACATAACATTTCTCGGTGGATATTAACAGTGTGGTGAAATATAACAGGTAGATCTTGTGGTTGGAGTATCCAAGACACATACAAACCTGGTGGAAGGGAGGGGGGGGGCCTAATAAGGCTCCATTTATAACTAGGCAAATAGAATTAGTGCATCATTACAGTGGATGCCATGTCCCAACAATACCTATAAATTGTAAGTGACTACAAACTTAGGGCCAGATTCACGAAAATTTGCGGCCATGTAACGTAACCCGTTTACATTACACCGCCGCAAGTTTTCAGTGTAAGTGCCTGATCCTCAAAGCACTTACCTGAAAACTTGCGGCGGTGTAACGTAAAGTCGTCCGGCGCAAGCCTGCCCAATTCAAATGGGGCGGGTACCATTTAAATTAGGCGCGCTCCCGCGCCGGACGTTCTGCGCATGCTCCGTTCGCAATCTTCCCGACGTGCTTTGCGTGAACTTACGGTGGCCCGACGTGTTTGTGAATCGCGACGTGCGTAACGTACTTACGCCGGGAAAAAAAAAATTCAAAAGCGACGCGGGAACGACGGGCATACTTTAACATGGTGGAGTAATTTTACACCATGTTAAAGCACACCTAACTTTGCAACGGAAAATAAAGACTTGCGCCGACGTAACGACGGGAAAAACCTTCGTGGATCGCCGTAACTGCTAATTTGCATACCCGACGCTGGAATACGAAGCAAACTCCCCCCAGCGGCAGCCAAAGTATTGCATCCTAAGATCCGACGGTGTAAGTCAATTACACCTGTCGGATCTTAGGGATATCTATGCGGAACTGATTCTATGAATCAGCCGCATAGATACGACAGGAGATACGATGGTATATCAGGAGATACGCCATCGTATCTCCTCTGTGAATCTGGCCCATGGACTTTAACGGAACCAAACTTGGTTAAAATTATGTAAGTTTATTCAAAATTTGTTAACAATGTTAAAAAAGACATATGTATAAAAACACCACATAATTCATCCTATACCATCACAAGCAAGGCCCTGTATATTTTATTTAGATGTTCCTGTGCAAGGTAACTATGGATCAAAGCCAAGGCAGGGTAACTTGCTGTGTTGGAGTTATGGATGAAATAAGCTCTACATGTTTCACGAGCAATCGCTTCTTCAGGAATTGTATTACATATATTCTAAGCAAAATGAAAAAACAATTAATTATATTCTAATAAACGCATGTAAAGCATCCAGCTGTAAGTAAAATATCACTTTTTCTGTGGGCTGACTCTTTAATATGTTTTCCCAGTCTTTTAATGTAATATAAAACTTACCCTGCTTGTCCTTATGTTTTTAATATATGCAGCTTCCATGCAGCTTTCTGCCAAAGGACAATAGCAACAAAAATAAAACATAAAACTGATTTCTACACTGTCAGCCTTCTATTTAACATTACCTGCAACTCTGGGATCTTGCTGATATGTAACTTGAATGTAAATTGTTTTGAACAATGTAGTAACAAATAGTTTTAATTACACAAACCCAACCTCCTAACCCTCTTGTTTTGAATTGGATTGTTAAATTATTGGCGCTATATAAGTTCTGAATAACACTAATAATACATATTTTAATGTATTTATCTTGTGTAAATCTGTGTTACTATGATTACATTTCAAATTTATTAGCAATTTATTGGTAATTTAGTAACAAAAGTATTTACTGCCACAATAACCAGTGAATGTTTTATAGTACATTTGTTGACTGAACGTTTACCGTATTGTCTGATCATAATGTGCTACAGTCCATGAATATCTGGTGAATGTTACATTTACAGTAGATTTTTTTTAAGCAGTTTCTCAACAAGAAGGGTTCAGGTTACATTTTTTCCCCTTGGGAAAAAAGTGCATTTTGCTTACCCCTTGGTTAATTCTGTATGTTCCATGGCAAAGGGGCCCCACCATGCAATTGTCTGTCAACATACCCTTCAACATAGGGGTATTTGAGAGAGATCCTTGAAAACAGGACCAGTCTGCCCAAAGCAGCAGGCCTGCGCTTATCCGCTCCTTTAAGGGTCGACCAGTTCATCATGCATTAGTGGTTTTAAAATCTTAACAAAACACACTCAGACACATACAGGATTCATTAGCATCTAAAATATTTGCCCAAAGGAACACCCTTTTTTTTTTAGGTGTAGGATCCCAAAACAGCTCTTCCTTTACTTCTTAGCCTTCAGTTAATACCAGCAGTTCCCTATGAAATAGATAGAGGAGACACCACTCTTCCACCTAGCCACCATGACATACAAGTGAGAATCAGCTTCAACCTACATGTCTATGCCAAGTAATCACCCCCTCTGACACATTTTGCCACTCTGACAAGAGCTAAGTCTGATGACTTTCTGTGGATCATGGAAACAGAATCGCTGGCTTTAAGCCACATGATAAGCTCAGTCTAAAGGTCATACTGATACCACCTTTTCTTATTGAAGAATCATTTTTCACTCTGAGAATGGGTCTATGTATGAGTGGTAAATGTGCACTAGAAATACAACATATATTACCCAATTAATGTATCAGGTACATGGGTGAATCTTTTGTAAACATGTCTCTTAGTAGGTGTATAAAAAGTAATTTTGTTTATTTATGGGGGAAAAAAATTCACACAAAGAGTAAAAGAGGTTCTTTACACGGGGGATTCCAGACTTTGATGTTTTAATGATTTTTCAGCTTATTTTGTTTTTTTATCATTTGCAATAAAAAATTGTTAGTATTGCTTAATAGTACAATGATAACGCTAATAGTGTTTGTTCTGTGGCTGCTTCTGAATGATGCCCATGTCCTATCTAAAGCCCTTGCACTTCTAAAATGCCTTCAAATTTAAAACATAGTAATTTTCTTCCTCTTGATGGATTGAACTTTGTAAAGGTTGCACTGTGTTAATATTACAATACTGATGAGTTCATTATCTTCTTCATTGTAGGAAAGTTAACAAGTGTTACAAGGGGCGCTCCTGTCCTGTAATAGTTCATTGCAGGTAAGTATTGCTTCCTAAGTGGCCCATTCTTCTCCCTGGGAATGTATGTTATTGAATACCTGAATATTATCAGCAGTACCAATAGTCATCCTTAACTATTTGAGGTTGAGCACCTTATAATATTGGAATACAAAAATAAAAATAAAAATAGAATTAAATAATTTAAGTCCTATTTATTGAATAGTTCAAAATTAATTTGAGAGAATCATAGTACCAATGTCTATTTTGAAGTGCAAAATATAGTGCGACTCAGACAGAACAACTATTATTCGGTGGAAGATGCAAAGCAACAGTGTCATCTTCCTACCTAGGTATCTGCAGATCATAAGAGTTGAAAAAAAGAATATTTTAATCCAAGCTAAAACAAGATGTGATTAAATCTAAAACTTTCATGTAGTAAATTTGTATGAGCCTCAAATGCACTGCTGAACACAGTTCTGTTTACAAGAGAAAGGAATTAATTAATATAGAAGATGTTTTGTTGTCGCCTTTATGGCTTTAAAAAATATAATTTAGTGTGCTTTTATTTTAGTTTGTTTGTTTGTTGCCCACATTGTAAGCAGTTTCTTTGGGTTAAGTACCTTTTTTATGTTTTTTTTTCTCTTTGTTGCAAAAACTAACTATATTGAACAATAGTTAATCCCTGCTGAACAGCTTGCGTTGATTAAAGCTTTGTGGCATTTTGTGTTTTTCTGCTTTTAGTTCCAACCTCTTCTTTTTTACCTCCTTCTGTTTAGCTGTTCCCTTATGACATTAACAATAAAACTAATAGAAGAGAAAAGCCCTCTTTTGACTCATGTGATTTTTTTTTTTCATGGGGAACACTAACACAATTCTCTATTATTCACAGTGACGGCGCAGGGAGAAGTGGGACCTATATCCTGATTGACATGGTTCTCAATAAGATGTCTAAAGGTGAGCTTTAAAAGAGCCATTTCTTTATGTGTCAAATGTGTATACGAATACAACGGCAACAGGGAGGTGTGCAGATCTGCTGGCCTCAGAGTGCAACAAAGAAGGCTTCTCTGACTTCGTATTCCATTCTATTTTCAGTCCTGTACACCAGGGTTAACAGTTCACTGGATGCTTAGTCATTAAAGAAAAACTGGAAGGCAGTCAAGAGAGGTAGCATCCATTTTAACCTAAACATATATAGGAGTCATATGTGTAGTCAAAAGGAAAAAAAATTTCAGGTTTGCAGATTTTCATATGTTGTATATGTGTATATATTTATATGCAGATTTAACTTTTGAATATGCTTGCTTTAGCTGATTTTTGCTATGTAATATATACAGATTTGTAGAACATCCCTCTAGTGGTTATCTGTACTTCAGTGCAATCACTTAGTCAGGCCAATATCGACCAATCTAAATTCGGCCGGTTCGGTAGGTCTGTCTACTACAGTACAATCAGCCTGCAGCATAAAAAAACTCCCAAAAAAACAACTATAAATAAATAAATGCACCAAAATGTGACTATGCAACTATTCTAAAAAAAACAAGTAGCTCTCAATTCAATGTATAAAAGTCCAATGCTCAAAAACTTAAAGTGCTCCTTAGTGTGAATAAATGAGTAGTGAATCTTCCACCGAGTTGTGCCACTGCCACCAACTTCCAAAATGCACACTCACCAGACCCAGATATAACAACCACCTTTAGAAATTGGGGTGGATGTCACCTCTCTTTTCAACCAACACACTGTTTTCCTCCTTTCATGCAAGAGGTGGTACCTTAATTGTCTTAAAACAAGGGGCTCATCATAGTGCAGTATGCATAAAAACGCTTTATTTGTATAAAACATATAGAAAACTCAGTCACGTGGTATTGTGCCTCCAGACCGGCACCAGTCTTTCTAGCAGTACCGAGCGCCACCAAAGCTCATCCGTGTGGTTGTTCCGTCTATCCGCGTGCGCTCCATGCCTCAGTCTCTATGCGGTTCAGCGGCAGGGGATGGCGCGTGACGTGTTTCCACCCAACCTGCATTACCCAGAAGCCTCTACGCATTTCGCAATCGGTGTTGCGTCATCAGGAGGCTTTGGAATAGTTGCATAGTCTCATTGGATTTTGGTGCATTTTTTTTCATTTATTTATAGTTGTTTTTTTTGGGAGTTTTTTTTAATGCTGTTGGTTTATCAATTATAGGTTCACTAAAATTAGGTTTGGCGCAGTAACATATTTTTTGCTTATAACTTTTACACACCCTTATCTTGAGGTGTTCACAGTACTGCAGCAGATCAATAGTATACACTAGTTTATATATATTTTTTTATATATACACAATATTGTTTAGCGCCAGTGAAACTAAATATACACTAGTACAATCAGCCTGTTGGGTTTTTCCCATGCGATCACTGCCACCGACTATAGTTGCCAGCAGCAATATTCTGACAGTGGGAGGGACTTAAGCAATTTTCTTTCCTTCAACCAAAGGTGTAAGGAACAAAAACAGTATAATTTATGGCTTGCTTTAAACTACCAGCCCAACAGTGGCAGAGACAAAGGTTTTATTAATTAACTGAAGGACTATGATTTACCAAGGACTAGAGACAGTTCACTGAACTTAATAAATAAGGCAAAGATGTGTGGTTGAAGGAAAGAAAACTGTATAATGTATGGCTTGCTTTAGGTTAGCTGCTCAACAGTGGCAGAGACAAAGAATGAAAATTAACTAAAGGACTATGATTTACTATAGACAGTATACTGAACTTAGTAAATAAGATTAAAGATGTTTTAACTTCATTTAGCTAAACAACCGTGTTCAAGAACTAAATCATTTTGCATTAGTACTTTGCACATGATTGGGTAGCTTTACCTTATTTCATTGAACACTATCACTTCGCTAAATCAATAAGGTTAATCTTTTTTGTCTCCTTGCACATGATTTTGTATTCAAATGAGACATAGCTTCCCTTTATTAACTAAGCCAAAGCTGGTCATACACTAGAAGAATTTGATTAAAAATGTTAATTTTTAGAAAGTTCATTCAATTTCCTAATCATAAGTGGGGTCAAATCGATGTTCGTTTTCAACCACAGTGGTGAGAGAATTTGAAGGAACAGGATGGAAAATTTTTCTCAAACGAAAAAAAATTCTAACAGTGAATGTGATTTTTTCTCAGTCCATTAGTTCCAAAATTGAATGATAAAAGCAAACACAATTTTAAACTACTTTCAAATGACATTCATCAAATACACAAGAATTTTCATATGAATGTTTGTATGAAAGTTTGAAAATCCACTAGTGTATGGCCAGCGTAAGTGAACTGCGACTATGCAAATTGAACAACCTCTATTCCTTCAGTAAATCAGCCCCATTATGTCAGTTACATAAAAAGTGCATTAAAAGGCCAGCCCAGCCAAAACAAATATTCCCTTTTTTGGTAAATGCTCCTGACAGTTTCTTGAGAAATCCACTGGTGGGATATTTGCACTAGATTTCCTGGCTCCTACCCTCCTGCTATATACTTTAGAACAGTTTCCACCTCTCCCTGTTGGATTTTGTATTCTTTTGTTTTATGGAGAATGCAACAGGAGGAACTACAACAAGTAAAGGTGGACAGGAATTCCCAAACCTTCCAGTTGGACAGGAACAGAATTGAAAATTGTGTTAGGAAGATTTCACTTTTGGTAACGCCAAGACAAAAAAAATATATCACAGGCTGATGCAGCCTGCCATGCTCCACCCATAACTAAAACATCACTTTTGTGTGGTCTGGTCCTATCATTTCAATCAAACAAACCTCACTGGTATAGTAAGGGCACATTTATTGATCCAGCCTAACAACAAAAAATTGTCTGTCTACATTTTTCAGACAGCTTAGTCCTTTCCCAATACAGAACCGAAATACATTATCATGTGAATTTTTGCTTTCCAGCAATATCAATAAAAGTGACAGTTTTACTATGCAACAGAGGACTGAGAGTGCTGACCCTGCTTTGTTTCTTATCTAAAAAGCTACTCTATGAGAAAAAAAAAATAGCACAGCTTCCTTGAGATTTTTATATTTCGAAGAATAAATGTGTTATTTTCTTAAACAGTCCATTTTTTTAAACATTTTCTTCCATTTTGAAAATGTTGTTTTCTATCATTTTATATGTGCCTGATTTTTAGCTTAAAGGGGGTTGTAAAGTTATTTTTTCCCCTAAATAGCTTCCTTTACCATAGTGCAGTCCTCCTTCACTTACCTCATCTTTCGATTTTGCTTTTAAATGTCCTTATTTCTTCTGAGAAATCCTCATTTCCTGTTCTTCTGTCTGTAACTACACACAGTAATGCAAGGCTTTCTCCCTGGTGTGGAGAAAGCCTCTTGAGGGGGGAGGGGGCAAGCAGGCAAGTCAGATAGAGAAAGGAGCTGTGTGTTAGTGGGTGTCCTGACACTCCTGCTCGCCTCCTCCCTCCTCAAGAGGCTTTCTCCACACCAGGGAGAAAGCCTCGCATTACTATGTGTAGTTACAGAAGAACAGGAAGTGATTATTTCTCAGAAGAAATAAGGACATTTAAAAGCAAAATCGAAGGATGAGGTAAGTGAAGGAGGACTACACTAGGGTAAAGGAAGCTATTTATGGAAAAAAAATTACCTTTACAACCCCTTTAAGGTTGAGGGGCACCAGTGATTTGAAACACCCTCTGGCTTTGCAAATACAATATTCAAGGTTTTCCCCTGTAGTTTGTGTCTTCAGCTCTCATCCTTTGGAGCTGGGTTGCCCCCTTGTTCTGCATTATGGCAAACCCATCAGGAAACTCAGAACCTATTGTTTTACTTAGCAAATCAAGTCCTCTTAGAATAAATGTGGTAGTTCTTTTGGGGAGGTCTTTATGTGGGAGTCCTAAGAAATAATTTACCTTGCCAATACCAACCCTATACTGTAACAAATGTTTTGCTGATTTATAATAATATATTAATTTTACATGTGTACATGTGTATATATGTATATATATATATGTGTATATATATATATATATATATATATATATATATATATATATATATATATATACACACACACACACACACAAGAGGCAAATATTAAGACAAGTAAAAGAGCATAGGAACTATAAATGAATTGTTAAATTATATATTTCATATTCATTCATATTTTAGTCTCTATATATATATATAGTCATGATAGACTGTAACATTGAGTACCGCATCATCTTTTAAACATTAGTCAAATTAGTTTCAGCTCCTTTGTAATACATTGTGGCAAAAATTCAAGAATTACAATACATGCTATTTATATCCTGAAAAAAAAAAAAATGAGAGGGATTTTTTTCTGGCTTGGTCTTTCAGGCACTTTGGTTGACTTTGTTGCATGAACACTAAAGAATGTCATTTATTGACTCCATTCTACCATGTAATGTCAAATTCCATTTTAAGTGTGTGCTTAGTCTTGCACAATAGAAGACAAGTCATGTGAAACTGGCCGAAGAATGGAGTCACAGGGCTTTCTTAGGTTTGTGCCCGCCATTTTGCGTTTGACCTGCTCCCTTCTGCCAATGGGCTATGCAATTTGAAATCCTCTGACCTGGTGCTTAGGCTGTAGTTTAACTGAAGGATCAAAGGGCAACACGGGCATTTCAACCCTGCTGAGGTGGGCCTTTCCCAGGCTGTCACACTGTGAGGCAGCCAAAGGTTTTGTTCTGACAGGAATCTAGGCCCGGTCTGTGAGGCCTAGGTCTCCTTTGTCTGGCCTGAGAAGTTTGAGGCCCAGGTTCAGAATCTAGTGTTCATCAAAATGATCAAAGGCCTTGAAGCCTTGGACATGAAATCTTTCTTTCCATTTCCTTTTCTTAAAGAATGAATTGTACAAGTACCAAAGAATTCTATTTCCAAAGCTTTTATATTGAGTGTGAGCTTGAACTTCAGAGTCCTTCAGTTGTACACATAAAAATGTAAGTGCATTTTCAATCTGGGCCCAGCTGCAGGACTTGCATCTATGAGCATTTCTTTAAGAAAAAAAAGTCCTTTAAGGATTAAGGCCTTCAGCATTTAAAAAGGAGTTTTAAGGGGGGGGGGGGGATGCAATGATTTGTGTTCTTGTCCCAATGCTTAGTATATTGGAAAGTAGACAATAATATGTTTTAAAATCAAAGTACGAGCAAAAAAACAGCTTTGTGCAGTGCGAAAGAAGAAAAGCTTTAAAATGACCTTGTCTTTTGTGCATCAGTCAGTTTTTGTTGTGCTACTGTATGTTTTAAAGCAATCCTTTTTCTCAATAACTTGCAAATGCCAGGCTGTAACAGTTAAGTCCTGTAAATAGTGCATTTGAAAGTAGTCCCCACTTTTAATGGAATAAATAATGACATTCATATTTTCCCTTTTTCCCATATTTGCAATCTTAAATAATATAGTAAACTAGGAAATGCTTCCAGGGTTTGAATAACACATCATTGTTTCTTTTCTAATCACTGCTTTTCAGGCAATTCTATTTATTTAGGGCCACATCCACAAAAGGGTTACGACGGCGTATCTGTTGATACGCCGTCGTATCCCTGTTTCTATCTATGCGGCTGATTCATAGAATCAGTTACGCATAGATATCCCTAAGATCCGACATGTGTAATTGTTTTACACTGTCGGATCTTAGGATGCAGTACCGCGGCCGCCGCTGGGGGCATTTCTCATGGTAAACCAGCGTCGGGTATGCAAATTAGCACTTACGGAGATCCACAAAGGTTTTTCCCTTCGTGAAGTCCCTGTAAGTGTTAGTTTGCCGTCGCAAAGATAGGGCTGCTTTTACAAAGTGTAAAGTTAGTACACCATGTAAAAGTATACCCGTCTTTCCCGCGTCGCTGTAAAAAAAATTTTTACATTTTTTTTCCCACGGCATCTCTTTTTTACCCGTCGCGATTCACAAAACTTGGCGCAACGTAACGCAAAGCACGTCGGGAAAATAGCGTCGGGAGCATGCGCAGTACGTCCGGCGCGGGAGCGCGCCTAATTTAAATGGGACTCGCCCCATTTGAATTGGCCCGCCTTGCGCCGGACTGATTTAGGATACACCGCCGCAAATTTCCAGGTAAGTGCTTTGTGGATCGGGCACTAACTTGGTTTTGGTTTATTTAAATTTAGTTATGCGGCTTACATAGTATTTTACTATAATTATTCAGTGAAAATCATATATTTATAAAGCAGTTACAGTGTTTCTAAAGGCAGACTTTATTTTTTATCTTAATGTATTCTATGCATTAAGATAAAAAAAACTGTGTGCCTCAGCCCCCCTAATACCTACCTGAGCCCCATCTCGATCCAGCGATGTTAAACAAGAGACTCAGCTGCCTCCTGATTGGCTGAGACACACAGTGTCAATCAAAGTCAGTGAGCCAATGAGGAGAGAGAGGGGGCACGTCTGAGCCGTGGATCCTTGTGTGAATGGACACACCGAGCAGTGGCTCGGCTTTGGTTCCCCCATAGCAAGCTGCTTGCTATGGAGGCACTCAACAGGAGGAAGGGGCAGACAGGAGCGCCAGCAAGGTACCAGAGAAGAGGAGGATCCAGGCTGCTCTTTGCAAAACCATTACACAGAGAAGGTAAGTATAACATGTTTGTTATTTTAAAAAAAAAACAAGAGTTTAGTATCAATTTAATGTGGCATTGACCAAACATTCACTGCAGCAGTGTTAATTTAGTCGACTAAAAGGACTAAAACATTTTAGTCGACTAAATGAATACTATTTTAGTCTACTAAAATACGACTAAAACTAAAACAATTGAGATGACTAAAATGCGACTAAAACTAAAATGCCATTTTAGTCAAAGGACTAAAATGGGACTAAAACTAAAATGACATTTTAGTCAAAAGACTAATGCCGCGTACACACGGTCGTTTTTTGTAAAGAAATAAAACAACGTTTTTTATCATGAAACAAAGCAAAGTTTTTCAAACTTCATTTTAAAAAACGACGTTGCCTACACACCATCATTTTTTCAAAATGCTCTAGCAAAGCGCGGTTACGTTCAGCACGTACGGTGGCACTCTGTTCTATTCTAGCTCGCGTCATAACTTGCTTCTGAGCATGCGCGGGTTTAAAAACATTGTTTTAAACGTCGTTTTACCCACACACTATCATTTTAAATGACACAAATAATGACGTTTTGAAAAACGACAAAAAATTGAAGCATGCTCGAAAAAATTTTTTGTCGTTTTTCAGAAGACATAAAACAACGTTTTCCCCACACACGGTCATTTTAAATGACGTTTTTAAAAATTTCGTTTTTTTCATCACAAAAAACGACCATGTGTACGTGACATAAGACTAAAACTAAATTGAAATTTGACTTCAAAATGGTCATACCTCAATACCATTGAAATAAGTACATATTTGATTCTTGACTCCAGCCGTATATAATGAGTTTGGAAATTGTAGAGAAATGTTAGCTAATGCATTACAATTTAATTGCACCCATTAGATTTTAGATGACTAAAATTATTTTTAGTCGACTAAAATGTACTGGAGATTTTAGTCGACTAAAACGTAGGACATGTTAGTCGACTAAAATCTACTGGAGATTTAGCCGACTAAATATGACTAAAAGTAAAACAATTGCAGAAGAATAAATGGGACTAAAAGACAAAGACTAAAACTAAATCGAAATTTGCTGCCAAAATTAACACTGCACTACAGGGGAATTTTCTTGCTGTGTGTATTTTTAAATGAAATCAATTGATTCACCTCCAGTGAATGGTTGGTTAATGTCACATTCGCTAATTAATAAATATCCCTAATGTTTTTTTTAGTAAGGCTTTGTTAAACATTTGTGGTGACGTCATTTTGTGCACCCTGAGTCACACTGCAATCTTTAAAGCACAATTATACAGGATGTCTCCCAACAGCCAAATCATTATTTTATATGGGCATCTAGAGAGGACACATGTCAAGACTGATGGCAATAAAAATATGGTGCAGTCACAGTATTATATTATCTCTCTCCATTTTTCTGAAGCCCCATCATGTACTTGTGTATGGCACAATACTATTTTTCTATAACCCTCTCAATGTTGTTATTTTACAGTAAGTTACTGAGTTCAGTATAATCTGTAAGGCCTCCTACACACGACCGAGTTTCTCGGCAAAAACCAGCAAGAAACTTGCTGGGATTTTTTTTTTGCCGAGGAAACCGGTCGTGTGTACATTTTTCGACGAGGAAACTGTCGAGGATCCCGTCAAGCCAAAAAGAGAGCATGTCTTCTTTTTCCTCGACGGGAATGGAGAAACTTTCCTTGTCGAGTTCCTTGACAGCCTAACAAGGAACTCGACGAGGAAAACTATGTGTTTCGCCCGTCAAGTTCCTCAGTCGTGTGTACGAGGCTTCATAGTGTGCTCACCTCTATGTGTACAGTGAGCATGTGACTGTTGAAAAAACCTGCTATTATTTTCTTGGTAAATTGGATGTACTTTATTTGTAAAGGTGCTGTGCTCTGTTAGCAGTGTGCTCTATATACTGTTCTGTGTTCTGTGTGTGTGTGTGTGTGTGTGTGTGTGTGCTTTGTGTGTACATGTGCCATTTGTGTTATATGTTGTGTATTCTGTGCATTGTATGTGTGTGTGCTGCAGCAGTTTTTGTCCCATGAATTTTGGTGCATGTGTGCTTTGTATTTGTATGTGTGTTTTTTTGTGGGCAGTTTACTGTACATAAATTCACCCGTTTCACTTCAATGTGACATTATCTTAGCCTTTAAGAGATTTAATTAGATATATCTGTGAGTGTTAGCTGGCCATCAATAAATTGATCCTTTACAGTTAAGGTGAACTAATTAGTAAAGTTCTGTTGCAAAGGAAAAATCGAAGTATCTGAAATGTAAATTTGAAGTACACACATGTACATTTAGGGTGATTTAATAAAAAAAAAATGCAGTTGTTCTTTGCAAGTGCAGTTGCTCCAGAGCTTAGTAAACGAGCGGAAGCTTTGCTGACTTTCATCATCCAATCACATGCAAGCAAAAATGCTGTTTTTTTTTATTTCCTTGAACTCGATTGGGAATTCTTTGCCCAAACCCAACCTGTGCCCCTCCAGCTGTGGCAGATCTAAAAGTCCCATGAGGCATTGCAAGGCTGACAGGTACAAACATGACTCCCACAGGTAGAGGCATGATGGGACTGGAGGGCCACAGGTTGAGCACCCATGCTTTACCCCATTTACTAAGCTTTGAAGCAACTGCACTTTGCAAAGGGCACAGTCTATTTGCCTTTAGTAAATCAACCCAGTGGTGTCCATGCACAGTAGGGGCAGAAAAAATGACAGAACCTCTAGCAGAAAAAGTGACAGAAAAATGCTGATGTTGTTTCCTATTGAGTTTATGAGCATTTGCTTTTACAAGTGTTTTTTTCAAAAACATTACCCTCTGCTAATTTTTCAACGTTCACTTGAAACGCGAACGCTCCTAAATGCAGCGTCTATGTGTGTTTCTGTGCATTAATAAGCGTTAAGTGTTTTTTCTGTCCGAAAACTCCACTCAAAAAGGTGATTCTTCTGGGGATTTTTTTTGCCTCTAAACACTCCTCTGAAAATAAAACCCTAGCCTCCCTAATGTGCATGGACACGTAGGATAACATAGAGCTGCTTCTACAGGCTGAAGTGTGCATGAATCCTACAGAATATTTATTTGGATTGCTCATTAGTAGCTATAGACAAAGAAATTTGTTGATGGAAAAGAATTAAAAATATATATAATGTGTTCCCTGCTTGATTTACTTTAAGCCTCATACACACTGGACTTTATAAAAATGCCAGTAGGTTTAAACTTGCATTTTTACAGCAGCCTTTTGCAGGGAAGAAGGGTGAACCCTGAATGCTGCACATCTATGGTGTCCTAGAGAGATGAGTGGAGGGGCAACCTCAGCCTGGACTCCGACCATGTCAATGCACCAACGCATTTCACTCCTCCCCCAGAGCATAGTCATGGGGATTCTATAGCTTAAGCTACTGAAAAGCTAGCAAAACTATACTCCCACAAAAGCTTATGGCTCAAAAATGCCCATAAACATAGAAAAGATCTGTTTTTCAGCTTTTTTCAATGTTTTTCAGCTTCTTTCCTGTGTTTTTCAGAGTTTTACAGCTGAAAAACTCCTCTTCAAACCCACTAGTTTTGGGGGGGTTTTTCCAGCCAAAAAACGCTCCTGCCAAAAACTGCTGGTAAAAGCCTATGTGCGCATGTACGCATAGGATATCATGCAGAGGAGTTTACTGGCCGCAGAAAGAAAAACGCATGGAGCCAAAAACAGCAGCTGTAAAAACGTCCAGTGTGCATGAGGCCTTAGTTACGCATTATTCTCTCTTCCTAAAAATAAATAAATAAATAGGTAAATATATAAATAATAGAAGCCCTCCGGATATGGGTAAAAAATAGGTGGTTTTCCAGAATATTCTAGTGCTAATTTTTAAAACTGTGTGAAAAGCAAGTTTCACCTTTTGTTATAAAGGAAAAATTCAACTAGAACTGTGATTGTTTGCTAAAGGTCATAACGCCCCTTTCGTTCTAATGGCCTTTTTTCCCAGTTTGTATGTAGCTCACCATTGATACATCTAATATTACAAGTAATTACAAAGCATCCAATATAAATATTGGAGATACTAGAAGTTGTTCTAGTTGGAGGTAGAGCGTATTTGCTCAATAATTTAGGTTCAGGGAAAATGTAATACTAGCATTGATGGAACTATATATTGCAGCTGTATAATAATACTACATATCTTGAGTTTGTAATACAATACAGCAAAGCAGTAATTCTATCTTGAGTTCTCTCAGAAAATGAGGAAAATTCTCTCATTTGCTGCAAAACCTTTTTCCATCAGGTGTAACTAATGGGGTTTGAGTGCAGAACAAACGTTGCAAGATGCTATGCATTATTGAAATTCCTTCATTTGGCAAAATCCGATGTGTTTATGCATGGCAAATACATCAATTAACACTTCATATATTTGCAAAATGACATTTTAAATTCTTCAATACATAAGAATGTAAGCAATAGCTTGTCACAAGAATAAATCTTGTCCTTTGTGTGTTCTCTTGCATGAGGCTGCTGTGACCTCATACCCCTGTACTATCTTGGCTGTAGACTACTTTTAAATTCTGTTGACATTTTTCACTAAACCATATTGGCCAGGGTTTCTCATTGAACCTTTTGGTTCTTGTGATTATCACAGTATCAGTTTACTTTTAAACTCCACACCTTCATAGCAACTGTATCTTCATTTTAGCAGACAGGAATGGTCTTTATGTTAGAGACTGTACCGCTGTAGTACACAATAGGCAAACCTCTCTTGAGAGGCCTCCTCTTTCTTTTTGCACGTTGATGATAATCAAAGCTACACTCCTCTTATTCTGTATGAACATCACAATTGCATCTGTCTGCCACGTCCACTGAGGCATGAATTAATATTTTTCAATTGGTCTGCTGTCCAAGGGGAACCAGCTAGGAAGAGATTGACAGATGCAGCCTGAATAATCGTGTTCTCTGAACTCAGCCCAATTTGTGGTTTGTTGCAGGTGCTAAAGAGATTGATATTGCTGCGACTCTGGAGCACTTGAGAGACCAGCGACCAAGCATGGTGCAGACAAAGGTACTGTCAATTAAATTGCAAGGGAATTAAAATATATTAAAGACTTTTCTCTGATTTGTTTTTGTGTTAAAAAAGACTGTATTTCAAATAAGGGAAATGTAGACATTGTTTAATTAGCATACTACTATAGCATTGAATGCATTTTGGTTTAGCATTTTAGCAAAACATCTCCATGTACTATCTTTTTATTGTGTTGATCTGAACATAAGATAGCTGAATGTGGCAAGTCTCTCTATACATCTATCTATCTATCTATCTATATATATATATATATATATATATATATATATATATATATATATATATATATATATATATATATATATATATTTATATGTATTTATATGTACTTCTTTGTTCGCTTTAGAACAATTTTACTTCAAGGATGCTATAAACAAATAGAGTAAAGCCAATACAGTTTTTATTGATTTATTTTAAGTGATTACTCAAAAAGGTAAACATTTCTTTTATATATTAACGGTAATTAAATTTTTCTTTAAAAAAGGATTTCAAGTCTTTCTTGTGTAAATTGTAAATTGTATGAAGAAGCATGGGCAAACCTCAAGCTGCCAATTGTCCATTAGTCAAATAATATTCATAATAGTATTTTTTTTCAGCACTTTCTTTATTCAGTTAATTGGGACTAGAGTTTTTCTGTTTTGTATACATAGATATATATAGTTATAAAGTGAATTAATAAAATACCAAAATCAACAATAGCCTCCTTACCTCTTTAAAATAAATAACGTACCTACTTAACACAAGAGATCTGGTTAGCTGTCTTGCTGACCATCCTGGAAATCAGGTTTAATTGTTTTTCTTTAAGATTTTCTTCCTTTTTTATGTTCATTATCTTTATATTCATTATGTCAGGGCTGTGGTAAAAATCCATAACAATTAATACAAAATAAAATACAGACGGAAAGAATAACCTTTAATCAAGCATCAGGATCAAGGTCTAATATACAGGATGTGTTCTCAGCTGGAGAGGAAATTATAATCTACTATTTTTAATTCATGATATCACCGCTCTCATCCTGTTTCATCTATGCCAGCGATGTCGTTCATAATGAAAACCGTGACATTGTTGTCAATTGCATATCTTCAAGGAGACCCTAATGAAATTTACTTTTATTTATCGAAGAAACTATTTTAGGTCTGAGTATGAATTCCAATGACTTCCCAAAATTGCCCAAAAGGCTCAGATCATGTTCATGAATTGTTCAAGACAATATGTACATAATAATGGCCAACATTATTTATAGACAGTTAAAAGATATGTATGTGAAAAGCATTTATTTTACAAAACGCATTTTTAAACTTACACGACTTCCCATTTTTCCTACTAAAGTATTTTTTAGGTGCAACTAAACCAACAAGCTGCACTTCAAAATGCTACTGTCCTGCAAGGAAATCATAATTTATATATAGAAATTTATGTAGGACTGTAGTTGAGAAATGCATTTGAACTGCTAAGCAGAGACATTTTCCATGAGATATCTTGTCCTATGCAGCAATCTTGCCAAACCTAGAATCCTGCTGGAGACCAGTTACCAACCAAGAGATGGTATGATGGCTTTGCACCTCTGTGCCAGTCTTGGGCTCTGTACTATACTATATTGGCTACATACAGTATGTGGACTCTCCTCTATACTATCAAAGCGGAGATACACTTATTATTTAAAGTGAAGCTGCGCTGAAAAAAAATATTAAAAGCCAGCAGCTGCAGCTGCAACTGCAGCTGCTGACTTTTAATATTAGGACACTTACCTGTCCTGGAGTCCAGCGCCGTCCGCAGCAGAGGACAAGCGATCGCTCATCACTCTGCTGCCACCCCACCATCCTCGGTGAGGGAACCAGGAAGTGAAGCGCTCCGGCTTCACTGCTCGGTCCCCTACGCGCATGCGCGAGTCGCGCTATGCCTGCCGATTGGCTCCTGCTGTGTACTGGGAGCCGAGTGTTCTCAGAACACAACGGGGGGGACGGGAGGTGACATCATGCCTGCAGTCTGCCCGAGACTGTGTGGCCGGAAGTGGGTGCAAATACCTGTCTTTAGACAGGTATCTGCACCCCCCTCCCCCTGAAAGGTGTCAAATGTGACACCGGAGGGGGGGAGGGTTTCGATCAGCGGGAGTTCCACTTTAGGGTGGAGCTCCGCTTTAATTTGTAGATCAAGACCATTAATGCCACAAATTTGATGTAGAATTTAATGAAGGCAGGGATTCTTTACTGAAGCTTCTCGAAAGACATCATTACCTGGAGACTGTCCAAAGTGATGACAGTTAAAGGTCGCTACAAGTCACTTGTACACTCAGACACTGCAGGGGGAGCCTGCCGTTTGGCTTCCAGTTCATGTGCCTCTTGCCAGATTATAAAACCATTTGAGATTTTGCCATGAGTAGCTGGTGTAAGCACCAGAGGAGACCAATTTATGCCAAGATGCCAACATTCTGAAGATGCCAAGCATTTAATTTCTGTTTAAAATACTGTATGCCTTTGCATTTTACTACTAAATTCAGGAACACGTATCCAATCATCTTGAGCCAGATGGCCGTAATACACTTTTCTTGCAATACACTTTACAAATATTACTAACATTTTACAATGTTCACCATATCAGATACCAGCTTTTGATATGTGTGCATTAGTGTCTGTAATTTTGCATATGAAGCTTAGTAAATAACTCATAACGGCTAGTGGTCATACACCTTCAAATAACAAGACAGTGTTGACTTTGACCATGGGAGCTAGTAGTTCCACATTATTTTACCGTTACGTCTCTAGAAATGTATTCATGTGAAAACCACCAAAACAAATTATCAGTAATAATTTACCAAACCTAGTTTGTTTGAAACCCCTCAAGCTTTGCTACATTAATATTTCTGCTCTGGTCTATTTTTCATTACAATAAACAAATAACACAAACCAAACAATAAAAGCTAATAGCTTCATAAGAAAAGATGCTAGCTCCTTATTTTGTGGGCTAAACGGTAATCACATCGCTCTTCTATTTCCAATCCGTTCCACTGCCCAAATCTCTCATGGAAATGCCTGGTAAATTATAAGTATCTGATTACTTGCCAGGGCTGTGTGCTCTCAGGAGAATTAGACTTGACGGATTTAAACAAACCACACACTTTGCCAGCAGAATACAAATAAGAAATTGTAGGCTTTTCAATTAATTTGAGTCTAAGGATTAAAAATCAGGTTACAAATGCCAGTTAGAGCTAGTCCCCAGGCAAACAGCCACCCAAATTACTTTACTAGTGTCTTTACGTTCACAGCCCATGTAAACTATTCTGTTAAATATCCTTTGGAAGACTGTGAAAAGCTTTCCATTGTTCCCAGGGAACATCAGAAAGGCTAGTTAATGTATTTATTAAAGCAGTGCAATGTTCAATTGTCATGTATAAAGTACAGCAAAATGCAGTAACCAGTAAAATTTCATTTTACAGAATTCAGATTAAAGCGGAGGTTCACCCAAAAATCCACTTTTTGACATTAGCTGTAGCATACTGCTAACATCTGCAGTATGCTGTTTTTTGTTTTTTTTTACTTGTACTTATCGTTATATGAGCCCTTGTTTTCCGGCTCCGAGCGGGGAATCCTGCGGGGAATGGGCGTTTCTAAGCGAAGAGGAATTGATTGACGGCTGCTAAGGTGCGTCTTGGCCTCTGTTTAATCTTCAACTGCCATGATGCTGCACATGTGATCAGTTATGACACCAGCCATTGGATGGTTTGACAGTTTGGTTGAGAGCACAACCAATGTGACAGTTAGCATTCCCGGCATGCCAGGAATGTAACTGCTTTTTCAAACTGTTAAATTGATGGGTTTACTTCCGCTTTAAGGATGCTGGAAAGTTCATTTTGAGGGTGAACCTCTGCTTTAAGGTGAAATCTGATTCCTGAGTGTCACTGTTTTTTACTTAATGTGGTAATAAACTCAATAGCTGTGTTAAACGCCAACTAAATTGGAATCTGGTGCATGTAAGTTTTGTTTTATTCACACACACACACACATATATATATATATATATATATTAGAAAGATAGATGGATAGATATCATATTTTAAAGTTCAATGGGACAAAATGTATTTAAAGATGAGCTGCCGCATATACATTTCAGCCCACGTATGTAAAGGTAGTTAAATGTATTTCCACATACTGCCAGCATATATATCTGTATTAGGATTTTGTAATATTTTTGAGAACAGACTGCGAAAAACAAGCGGCAAAGACTGCATTCCACAGTGCTGTCAAAAACTGGGCTGTTGTTGCAAAAAGAGAGAGAAGAGAGTGATGACCTTATCAGTGAGCTGATGCTCTTTCCATGCCCTACCCCAGTCTGGGTGGTTCAAAGCCCTGAATTTAGTTCTTGCCTAAATTCAAAGGAGACATCAAGGAGATCTCAGTCTGTCAGGCGTACCTAAATCATAATAACATTGAACAGTTTTTCTGGAGTTCAGGTTTAAGAAACTGATAATGGGAGAAAAATCAGGGCAGCCATTGTTAACCCTCTTTAAACATACCAATTCCTTGACTGAAATGTTGTTAAGCTGTCTTCAGTACCTTCTTGATCAATGACCTGGAAAAATTAGCAGGTGAGAAATGTCAGAGAGACTGGAAGGCTTTTAATCTGCATATCTATTGGTAGTTTTAGCTAACACACATTATCAGAGAGTATATAAGCAACAGACTGAACAACAGTGTTACACAAAAAGAGGATATCACAATTTCTGTACAGGTAACTTTCTACATAGAGGGGGACAGTTATGAAAAATGTCCTTTTGTTTGTGGCCTTTAACCTATTACTCTATTTATGGTCAAAGGAAAGGTGATGCTCCAAAACCCCTTATTGTCATCATTGGTTTCGTTGCTGTGGATATCAGAGGCATACAGAAGGGAAGCCCGTCTTTACTCTTCATTTTACTTCACACAAAGCTTCCCCACCTGGCTTAATCATAGAGATCAGACAGATTTTTTTAAGAATTTTTCATAATAGATTAGTATCTATGAAAATTACATTTCTGCACATAAAAGTATTAATTTAAAAAGTATTTCTTAAAACAGTTCTGAGGTTACATTTTTACCACTAAACCAGGGTTTTGAGTTGGGACACAACAGAGAAAAGTGGAAGTCAGATAGTGGTGGTAGGATAGGGGCTTTAATTTTAATTTCCTTGATGCAGAAAATGGATTAATGCAGCGTACACGCGATCAGTCAATCCGATGAGAACGGTCTGATGGACCGTTTTCATCAGACCAAATCGATCGTGTGTGGGCCCCATCGGTTATTTATCCATCGGTTAAAAAATGTGAAACTTGTTTTAAAATTAACCGATGAATACCTAACCGATAGAAAAAAAACGATTGTTTGTAGGCACGTCTATCGGTTAAAAATCCATGCATGCTCAGAATCAAGTCGACACATGCTTGGAAGCATTGAACTTTGTTTTTTTTCAGCACGTCGTTGTGTTTTACATCACCGCGTTCTGACACGATAGTTTTTTTAACTGATGGTGTGTAGGCACGACTGACCATCAGTCAGCTTCATCGGTTAACTGATGGAAAAATCCATCAGACCGTTCTCATCGGATTGACCGATTGTGTGTACAGGGCATAAGATTAAAAAAAACGTTCAGCCTTTAGTACTGCTTTAAATTTTGCATAGACCTATGATGACATGTGTTCTTTGTGTACAGTGTCATGCATAAGTTAACATTCAAACCATGTAAGGCAGGCATGTCCAAAGTCTGGCACGGGGGCCAATTGCGGCCCCCGTTCCAGTTTAATGTGGCCCCCCTGGTAAGTCGGATATATACTGTATTTATCGGCGCTGCCTCGGAGGGGACAGGGAGGGGGGGAATGAGTGTTGTCAAATTACATACAGGAGAATCTCCTGTTTACTCAGTGACATCTGTATTAGGAAGTCCCGTTTCCTGGGCTGCCATTGGATGACTCCTCTGTCTATCATAGGAGGCGGGAGAAATTGTATTAAAGAGGCTGCTGTGTAAACAGGAAATTCTCCTGTATGTAATCTGTTGGTGCTTATCCCCCCCCCCCCCCGAGGCTGCAGATGGACATCGATCAGGCTGCATTCATGGCAACGGAGAGGCTGCATTCATGGCAATGGCGAGGCTGCAGATAGGCACTGATTAGGCTGCATTAATGGGCAATGACCCTTAATTTGCTTCAGTTTTTTATTTACATTTTTCCCCCTGAATCTTCCCTCCTAAAGTGAAGGTGCGTGTTATACGCCGATAAATACGGTATATCTAAATAAACACCCCCACACTCATCTCTTCACCACACACAGCCACAAAGGCAAGAGAATTCTTGTTGGGCAGTGTATTAGTGCTCGAACGTCCACACTTAGACCAAATTTTAATGGTTCAAAAAATGTCAGGCAAAATGGTCGGCCCTCACGCATGTTCACTTCAACAAATCTGGCCCTCTTTGAAAAAAGTTTGGACACCCCTGATGTAAGGTATCTTTAGGGGACCCAGAACAGTCTTATGATGTGGGAGGCACTATATATGCACGGTAGGCATTCAAGTCAGTGTTTTGCATCAGTTATTGAAAGGTTTTATTTGCACTACTCTCATTTCTTAACTGCTAGTTTTGTCTTAGGAATCTCAATCATGGATCCATTTTTGTTTTTTATGGTACAAAAACAAACCAAGTCAACCCCTGCCTTAACAAATCTACCTATAATAAGTTAGGAGTGGTAGGTTGTAGGAAGGAGGTGGGTCACAAGGAGATTCCCCTTGCAAAGACAAAGGGAGCATACAAGCAAGGCAAGAGTGCAAACCACTTAGTTAACATGCAGCCAGAGAAACAGTTGAATCGCAGATTGTTCAAACCTTTCACAAAGATTATGCAGATTGAATATCCTATTATTTTTGTCTTCCAGGAGCAGTTTGAGTTTGCACTGACAGCTGTGGCAGAAGAAGTGAACGCAATACTAAAGGCCCTTCCACAATAAATGTTCCACATTCCCAAACAAATCCAGAAGATTCTTCTCTCATCCCTTTCTTCCTTTCAATACTTTTAAGCGTTGTTGAAAATTGTGACCTGGTGTGTATTATGTATAGTACCCACATAGAAACTTGCGGTCTGCATTGTCCCCCCAGTGGGAAGGTCATTAAATCGCAGAAACTTGGCAAATGGGTACGAAGAAAACATAGTCATCCTGGTGAGCAGATATCATTTGGCTTTCCTTCTCTTTCCTGATAATCATTTATGGAGCAGGATACCAACTCAGTCATTTCATTTTCTTATTTATTGGTCTTTATTTAGTAACTTGGTGTAGCAAGTAACGGTGTCCAGGTGACATAAAAAGAACCACACAGCTGTCTACATCTTAGATGAACATGAAATATGATCTCTGATTGGTTGAAGTATGTTAATACACTTTGCATTTTCTCCTTGCCTTATATAATGCCATGTTGAGTTACCCTCTAAAAATGGTCTCCTGTATGACAGTCCAAACATGTCCCAAATACAGTTGCTGTGTAATTCACAAGCCTTAAAAAAAATTATGTCTCACGTGTTGCCCCTCCTAGACACTGCAGCTCACAGTGGGAGGGCTTCAGCAGCAGAGACAGTGTTGCCCCAGAAAGTAGTTGGCAGGAC
Source organism: Rana temporaria (assembly GCF_905171775.1). Lineage (NCBI taxonomy): Eukaryota > Metazoa > Chordata > Amphibia > Anura > Ranidae > Rana > Rana temporaria. The sequence goes on from NC_053493.1 coordinate 71,545,034, forward strand.
TAGATTTGATCAGGTGCTGAATGACCAGCTATGGGCTTGTCAATCAACAATGAGAAAGCTGATAAGACCCCACCCCCTCCCCCAACCCCACTATGTCATCTTATCTCACTGCATTTGAAGCAGGCACAGAGTACATGAGAGTGGCAACTCTGCTCTGAATTTAGGAACAGTTAAACAGTGTTGTCACCCCATCACAGAAAGCTGAATTAGGTGGACTTTATTGGCAGGATCACTAGATACTTATGAGACTTTGCAGGGGGACTTAATTATAAGGACAGAGGCCCTTATAATTAAGTGCTGTGGCAGATATATTTTTAATTAGAGGTCAAAGTTCTGCTTTACCATCATTGTAATACAAAAATGTAATGTACTGTTGTGTTAGATGACCAATCAACTGACGTGTCTGATTATCACAGAATGTTAAAAGCTAGTATCTTATAAATTTATAATTCTGGCTGCGATTCACTACTTTTTGCACCATGTTAGTAAATATGGCCAACTCACCAATATACCAATACTGTTTTCATCATCATCGCCTTATGGCATATACTTAAAAGAAAAATACAAAAAGAAAAAAAATGTTGATTTTTTGTGTGTATTTTCTTGTTTTAACAGATTTTATGGGGTTTGTGTAAAACAATAAAGGTCAAACAAGTGTGGCAATTTTATTATCATTTGTAATTTTTTTATATATATATTAAATCACAAGACAGCATTTTACGTTTGGTTTTTCTTATAAATCTGGTCTAAACATTGATATTCAAGCTTCAGTTCACCTGAGATTACATTATTATTTTTATTATACAATAAACTGAGCACACAGATAAGACAGATAAAAAGCATGCTGCGTTCTTTAATAAATAAATGATGCGATTGATCTAGAAGTACATGTAGCAGCACTACAGCACAAAATAAACATAGCACACACAGCGCCCTGCTTCTGTATTTCGAAAATGTGTAGATCAAGGTAAAGCAATTAAATATTCAGGAGAAACAATTGAAAAATGTACCCCCCCCCCCTTTTTTTTTTTTACTTTCAGCTAAAGGAAAGTGGAACACTAACTACAGTAATTATTTGGTAATGCCATATGGTACATTGCTCTCCATTGCAGCCAATAAGCTATTTGGGTTTAGGGATTAGAGCTGCAATCTCCGAACCAAAGAAGCTCAGATGTTTGTAGTGACCTTGAAGGGTATTGCGGTTAAGGTTCCACAAATGTGGGCAGAAAATAGTATTTAGTCACACTCAACTGCACTTGTCCCTTGAACAATATTTGGGCAAAAAATAAATAAAAATGTTTTTTAAAAGTGGAAAGAACTTTTTTAAGTTGGGCTTATATAAAATAGGTGGATCCCTTGGACACTGCAGAGGCCGTCTCTGAGGCAGCGTACACACTTCCGAGGAACTCGACGGGCAAAACACATAGTTTTGCTCGTCGAGTTGCTTGTGAAGCTGCCGAGGATCTCGGCGAGCCGAAATTTCCCATTGAACGAGGAAATAGAGAACATGTTCTCTATTTCCTCGCCGAGATCCTCGTCGGCTTCCTCGGCCAAAAGTGTACACACGGCCGGGTTTCTCGGCAGAATTCAGCTCCGATCGAGTTTCTGGCTGAATTCTGCCGAGAAACTTGGTCGTGTGTACGGGGCCTAAGTTATAAAACCAACTTTTATTCTGTCACTTTAACAGGATAGGCAACATTTATTAATATATTAATATATTAATAAAATATATTAAAGTATATTTCTACTTTTGCAGCAAAATTGGGATAACAAATCTTTATATATTCATTGCATGTTCTCATTTACATAACATAACCTAAAAAAATCTTTAAACATTGCTACTTTCTGTTTTAGAATCTCTTTTCTGATAACTCCAGTACTGAACAATCCTACTTGGTTCTCTTTATGAGGAGATGAGGAGCTGTGTTTTCCCTAATTAACCCTAGCTGTCATAGGTGTGTGCAGCCTATTGCATTAGGGTGTGCACCCCAAATCTCAAACACACACTACTCACTACTACTTACATCACTCACCCTGCTCATTCAGAAAGGGAAGGGGCTGATAAATACATATTTACGGGCCTCTTCCCTCACTCATCCTAAAACATCTCTGCAACAACATCCGGCAGGAGAGGAGAGGAGGGAAGCCATAAGTGCTACAGAGGGAGATGCGAGGAGCCAGGGCAGTAGGGGAAATCTGTGTTGCCCAGGGTGATTAGGGTATACCTGGGCACATCCGGCACACCCTGTGCGCATGCCTATGCTAGCTGTACTGTGCTGTCAGATCTCATTATTAGTTGTAAACTAGATGTAAACACCATTTAAACAAAGGGTTAAATATTTAGAAGCTGTTCTTCTTGCAATGTATAATAATGAGAGCCTGTTCTCAGTGTTTGGGACAGACTCACTCTGACATTGACACCATCTCCTAAGAAACGTCTGAAAGGTACTATTTTTTTATTTTTTAGATGAATGGGAACACATAACAAACATATAGTGAAGTTTTCTCAAGTTTTACTGCAAACGAGGAAATACACAGCTAGAAGCAATGCAGAGGCCCAAAGCATGCAGAATTGCAGGTTTGGAAAAGTCTTGCAACCTTCTTTTTACTGTCCAGCTTATTAGCACATCAGCGATCAAATCTGAGAGTTCAGTCAAGTATACACCATCGGTTTGTCTGATGAAAAGGACTGATGGACCGTTTTAATCGGATGAACCAATCGTGTGTGGGCCCCATCGTTTTTTTTCCATCGGTGAAAAAAAATAGAACCTGTTTAAACATTTTCCTATGGTTAAAAAAATGATAGAAAAAAAACGATCGCCTGTGTGGAAGTCCATCAGTTAAAAATCCACGCATGCTCAGAACTTATGTTGACGCATGCTCGGAAGCATTGAACTTAATTTTTCTCAGCACGTCGTTGGGTTTTACGTCAGCACGTTGGCTACGATCGGATTGGTATGTAGGCAAGACTGATGAAAGTCAGCTTCATCGGATATCCGATGAAAAATCCATCGGATTAGATTCCATCAGATATCCGATCGTGTGTACAGGGCGTTAGACTGTATATAAATTGTCTTATCTTATAAAGCACTGCCAGATCTTGGACCTTTCTGCAGTTTATCAATGCAGGACCTGCCCCCGCCTGTTACTGGGAACAAAGGAGAAGTGACATATCGATGAGAACATCTCTCTGTTATCCCTTGTATGCTAACAGTATTAAATGGACAGCATTGTGCAAGGGATAAAGAAGGGGGACAATACCAAGGTAGATTCAGGTACTTACACTCAGAGATTTTTTTCTCAGAAAATAGGTGCAGGAACTCAACCACAACCCCGTTCAGATTTCACAAACAGTAGAAGTGTCTTAAAGGGGCATTAAATACCACGATTGCATTACATACAGAATTCTGTGTTTACAAGTGATTGTGGTGACACCAAAGGGTCTGAGCCAGAGGTGGTGGAACTGAGTTCCCCCAAGTTCCCCCTGGAAAAAAAGCCCTGCTTACACTACATCTATATACCGTAAATTAAGTTTAATGATTTGTAATAAATACATAATTAGATTAAAGGGCGCTTTATTTATATCTGCCTGGAGTTCAGATTTAAGTCTTCACTATGACATTATGATCTGTGTTACACTTACACTATAAAATGTGGGTGCTAAGGGCAAAAACTCAATTGAGTTTGTACACCTAGGAAGCTTTAGCTCTGAATGTAAGAGATTGAAGCCAGAGGGACTGATAGTACATTGCCAGCGATGGAATTACAGCAAATGAACGCCAATGTTGAAATCTTCCTTCCATACCTGAGAAGCATTACATTGTGTTATGGCCATGCTAATCGGATTAGGGGACTTCTTGTGGACCAATTAGAGCTGACATTCATTTTAAACTACAGCAGCATTTCATCTTTAAAGCCGTCGGGTGGGATTGTGGCGCATATATTTCTGCCAGTCAAAGCCCAAGCAGAATATTTACCAGCTTAAAATAAAAGAATGAAATGTAGCGCTTACCAGTATTGAAAGTCACTACAGTTACATCTATTTCGTCTTGTTTTTTTTTTTTAAGTAAAAATGTTCCTTGTAAACTAAAACAGACCCACTGAGGTTTTGTACATAAAATACAAACTGACTAGTTTATTCCTTAGAGAAACAACCATAGTTATCTTTACTAAAGCAATGTATCTTATTTTTGTTCTCCAAAAGCATCTAGTATTCTATTAAATAGTAATGGCTGAACATCAAAGTCTATATACATTATAGAGCCCCCATTGCCAAGGACTAAAAAGCATCAGCCACTAGCTGGATGGCTGGTGTTAACCCATCCCCCCCAACTTTGCAGTCTCTCTGTTCAAGGACTTGCAACTGTAGAATATAAATTCTGCAGAATTGTTCACATTCTTTAAGCCTTTGTATGTGGTTTTCACCAAAAGCGTTTCGATCTCTTTGGCAATGCAGGAACAGGAGAATTGTTGAAAAATTACATCTTTTATTCTTTCCCCAGCTCACCCAAGCTGTATGTGTATCCTTTGTGCACATTGTCTAAGATTTGGACCAGCTTAGCCAGTGCCTCATGAGACATATGTAGATCATATGCAGATCACAGAGCAATAAATGGGTCCATCAGCACACATGCAGATCTCAGGTACCTTTGATGTTGCTCTAGGCAGGATTCCAGAAAGTGCTGATCTGTCTGAGTATCGGCTGCAATGTATGATAATCACTGACATCAATACTAGCAGAGGTGTTTTATTTATGGAGATGCTTAATAACGTTATCATTCTAATATGTACTATTAATTTCAAACAGAAGTAAATAAGAAAAATAGCTAACTGCAGTAATTCATAGCAGTCAAATAGCAACCCCATTTTGTCTGTCTGGCAATTCTAATCTGATGAAACGGTTAATATGAATGGTTGTGTGGTATTGTACTTTCCAATCATTATTGTCCCTTCTATAATAAAATACATTTGTTGGGCTACTGATATACGCACATGCATCAATGTTTTATGCTCTAGTTCTTTTTATCATACGAGTGAACATCAACAAACTTATCTTAGTCCATACTAATTTGCATAGAACTGTTTTGTTCACTAAATTCTCTATGCACTGTATATTGTACCATGAACATTTACCATGTATTAGGTAAGAATAGCCTTTTGATGCTTGGCGGTTATGATGTTTTAGTATGGCTCATTGGCAAATGTTAATACTGATAAAGGTTTTGGCCCAATGAGCTATTCCAAAATCAACATCACTACTTCAGAAGACTTACAGTGGGTCAGAAGATGGTGGTAGCAGCTTAAATCGGAAATAATGATACATTCGTTTAAAAAAAATAAAAGGGGACCATTACTTGTAAAACAACCCATTCAGTTTAAAACAGAAATGAAAGGCTAAATGTTAGTGTGTGTGTATATATATATATATATATATATATATATATACAGTGATGAAAATAAGTATTTGAACACCCTGCTATTTTGCAAGTTCTCCCACTTGGAAATCATGGAGGGGTCTGAAATTGTTATCGTAGGTGCATGTCCACTGTGAGAGACATAATCAAAAAAAAAAATCCAGAAATCACAATGTATGATTTTTTTAAACTATTTATTTGTATGATACAGCTGCAAATAAGTATTTGAACACCTGAGAAAATCAATGTTAATATTTGGTACAGTAGCCTTTGTTTGCAATTACAAAGGTCAAACGTTTCTTGTAGTTTTTCACCAGGTTTGCACACACTGGAGGAGGGATTTTGGCCCACTCCTCCACACAGATCTTCTCTAGATCAGTCAGGTTTCTGGGCCGTCGCTGAGAAACACGGAGTTTGAGCTCCCTCCAAAGATTCTCTATTGGGTTTAGGTCTGGAGACTGGCTAGGCCACGCCAGAACCTTGATATGCTTCTTACAGAGCCACTCCTTGGTTAACCTGGCTGTGTGCTTCGGGTCATTGTCATGTTGGAAGACCCAGCCTCGACCCATCTTCAAAGCTCTAACTGAGGGAAGGAGGTTGTTGCCCAAAATCTCGCAATACATGGCCCCGGTCATCCTCTCCTTAATACAGTGCAGTCGCCCTGTCCCATGTGCAGAAAAACACCCCCAAAGCATGATGCTACCACCCCCATGCTTCACAGTAGGGGTGGTGTTCTTGGGATGGTACTCATCATTCTTCTTCCTCCAAACACGGTTAGTGGAATTATGACCAAAAAGTTCTATTTTGGTCTCATCTGACCACATGACTTTCTCCCATGACTCCTCTGGATCATCCAAATGGTCATTGGCAAACTTAAGACGGGCCTTGACATGTGCTGGTTTAAGCAGGGGAACCTTCCGTGCCATGCATGATTTCAAACCATGACGTCTTAGTGTATTACCAACAGTAACCTTGGAAACGGTGGTCCCAGCTCTTTTCAGGTCATTGACCAGCTCCTCCCGTGTAGTCCTGGGCTGATTTCTCACCTTTCTTAGGATCATTGAGACCCCACGAGGTGAGATTTTGCATGGAGCCCCAGTCCGAGGGAGATTGACAGTCATGTTTAGCTTCTTCCATTTTCTAATGATTGCTCCAACAGTGGACCTTTTTTCACCAAGCTGCTTGGCAATTTCCCTGTAGCCCTTTCCAGCCTTGTGGAGGTGTACAATTTTGTCTCTAGTGTCTTTGGACAGCTCTTTGGTCTTGGCCATGTTAGTAGTTGGATTCTTACTGATTGTATGGGGTGGACAGGTGTCTTTATGCAGCTAATGACCTCAAACAGGTGCATCTAATTTAGGATAATAAATGAAGTGGAGGTGGACATTTTAAAGGCAGACTAACAGGTCTTTGAGGGACAGAATTCTAGCTGATAGACAGGTGTTCAAATACTTATTTGCAGCTGTATCATACAAATAAATAGTTAAAAAGTCATAAATTGTGATTTCTGGAAAACATTTTTTTGATTATGTCTCTCACAGTGGACATGCACCTACGATGACAATTTCAGACCCCTCCATGATTTCCAAGTGGGAGAACTTGCAAAATAGCAGGGTGTTCAAATACTTATTTTCCTCACTGTATATGAAGGCCAGTATGGTGGCCTGAGTTTATGGGAGGAGCCCGGAGGGTATTTAAGCAGCCCACTCACACATGCTCTTTGTCGGTTCAGTGTGCGGTACTACACGTCACTGGGCCGACTCTTCCCAGCTCACCTCATGTCCGTGAGTCTGTGCATTCAATCGCATTCGACACCCTCCCGCCCTTCCCTTTTTCAGGGCACTTCTCAGCATATCCTTCTTCAATTAACTACCCATTACTTACCTTGGGTATGCCCCCTTTTCTTGGCATACTGACCAGACCACCAAGGCACACTTCAGGTCTATTTATGTTGTAAGTCTTGTCGCGTGTTTATGTGATCCACATCTCTCTCGGTCAGAGGGTAACGACCATAAATATATATATATATATATATATATATATATATATATATATATATAAATAATATATATAAAAAAAAACATTATAACTACCCTTTTTTTTATAATTGATCACATGATCCCTGCTCTCAGCTGCATACAGGGCTTGGAGAGCTGGGGGTGGAGAAACAGCAGTACACTAATGTTCCCAGTGAATGGCTGTGCAAGGCAGGGTTGCCAACTTTCAATACATTTAAAAACAGTTTGTAAAATCCATCATTTTTGCATCTGTCCATGAATGTCCCTTACAGTCATGCAGATTACATGTCCGTAATAGATATTCACGGACAGATTCAAACATTACACACTGCATTAAGATAAAAAGCCATCTGTGAGCATTAGCCACCCTAAGGCCGGGTACTCACGACCAAACATGTATGGTGAAAGCGGTCCGTCGGACCGTTTTCACCATACATGTCTGCCAGAGGGCTTCTGTACGATGGTTGTACACACCATCGTACAGAAGTCCGCGCGTAAACAATACGCGGGGCGTGTCCGCGGTGTCGCCGCGTCGATGACGCGGTGTCGCCGCGACAATGACGCGGCGACGTGGGCAGCCCGCCTTTAAAATGCTTCCACGCATGCGTCGAAGTCATTCGACCCATGCGAGGGACGGCGGGCGCCTGGACATGTACGGTAGGTCTGTACTGACGACCGTACATGTCCGAGCGGGCAGGATTCCAGCGGACTGTTTTAAAACAAGTCCAGGAATATTTGTCCGCTGGGAAAAGGCCCGGCGGGCAAATGTTTGCTGGAATTCGGCCCGCTCGCGCCCACACACGACCAAACATGTCTGCTGAAACTGGCCTGCGGGCCAGTTTCAGCAGACATGTTTGCTCGTGAGTATGGGGCCTCATACTTACCTGAGCCTATCTCAATCCAGGGATGTTGCACGAGAGACTCGGCCTCCTCATTGGCTGAGACAGCAGTGAAGCGCCATTGGCTCCCACTACTGTGAGGCCTCGTACACACAACCGAGTTTCTCGTCAAAAACCAGCAAGAAAGTTTCTTGCTGGGAGATATTTTTTTGTCAAGGAAACCGGTCGTGTGTACATTTTCGTCGAGGAAACTGTCGAGAAACTCGATGAGCCAAAAAGAGAGCAAGTTCTCTATTTCCTCGACGGGAATGGAGAAACTTGCCTTGTCGAGTTCTTCGACAGCCTAACAAGGAACTCGACGAGGAAAACGATGTGTTTCGCTCGTCGAGTTCCTCGGTCGTGTACGAGGTTTCAGTCAAAGTCAGTCAGCCGATGAAGAGAGATGGGAGGTAGAGATGTGTCACAGTTCTGTGTCTGAATGGACACAGGGAGCTGTGGCTAGGCTTGGGTGCCCCAATAGCAAGCTGCTTTACTGAGGGGGCACTTAAGAGGAGTGAGGGGCCAGGAGCAACAAAGAGGTATCCGAGAAAAGGATGACCTGGGCTGCTCGGTGCAAAACCAACTGCACAGGGCAGGTAACTGTAACATGTTTGTTATTTAAAAAAAAAAAAGATTTTAGTATCACTTTACGCCTTTCTTTAAAATTGTAGCTTTAAAATAGGTTCTATTAAAATGAAAATCCCAGGCATAAATAAGTAAACACCTTTTAATCTATTTAATTAATAAACAAGTAGTAATTATATTTTAAATGTTGCTATATGCAGTGCTTATTTCCTTCTCTATATTACATTGCCATGGTCTCTTGCACATCACCTATAGCTGAAGAGTGATAATGGGGAAGCCTGCATTAGATGCTGACACTTGGTGTACGAAAAGTATGAAGAATGACTTAAAATTCTTACTACTACAGTGGGGGAGATGTACTAAAACTGGTGCACACAGATTCTGATGTAACTGAGCATAGTAACCAATCAGCTTCTAGGTTTTATTGTCAAAGCTTAATTAAACAAGCTGAAATTAGAAGCTGATTGGTTACAATGTACTACTTGACCAGATTCATTGTGCAGATTCATTGTGCACCAGTTTTAGTCCATTTCCCCCAGTGTTACATGGCACTCATTGAAAGTAGATGGGGGGGGGGGGTTAGGCAGTCATTGAATTCAAGCATGTGTAAGAACACAAACTGGATACTACCTCTAGTAAGAATTATAGCCTGAAATACGGATGTCTGATTTTTTAGAATAAATTAGGTAATTTGCATGGAGAAGCAAATACAGCCAAGGACTAGATACAGAAAAACAAGGAAGAATTTCACAAGATACTGTCATTATAGCTGCTAGAAAAACACCTTTTTATCTTAATTAGCGTTCCTCTTCATTGCACAAGACAGACTTGCTGATAACAAGTGTTTCCAGTCATATTGACATTCATCCATTAAATCCTTTAAAATTATGTTTAAGTATAATTTTAAATATGATTTGCATAGAATGCCAAATGCACCCTTCTTTTCAGCAACACTAGACCTCCATCAGCTTAATTTATTTAAAATATGCGCCACTTCTTAAAATTCCTATCTAGAGGTAAATCCTTTTCGCTTCTGATGGCCATCTCATTTCACAAATTCATTATTTTCAAGAGGATAGCCAAGTATTCTAATCAGAAATGTTTGCTTAATTTGCATATTCTATAACAAAGTAACTACACATACATTTTTATGTGATTAGCAACATGCAATCACCAATCCTTGTTATAATTCTTTTCTCCTCTTCAGTTTAAAGGGTGCATAGCGCAAATAGCAAGTAATTGAGCTGCAAGTTTAAAAATGACTTGCTAAGCTATTTCTAGACTTGCAGGCTTCCAAAGTTCATTGCACAACTGCAGCAAGTCCGCCTTGCATGACTCCAGATCAACTTTCTTTGCAAACAGTCTGCCAGTCTGCTACAAGTTCTGGTTCCGTTATGTTGTGCAATAATCATCCCACCACAGGGGTCACTGTGGCTGAATTTTCATGCTGTAGACTCACCACTGCAACTTTGTTCTTGCAAGAGAGTTGCCATGCAAATTTGCTACGGATTGAAAAAGTGTCAATTAGAACTTGTGCTTTAAGTGCTCTGAAAATGTTCAGCAAATTAACAAGACCTATAATTCAACACTGAATTTGTGGCAAGTTATCCTTGCTATCTGGGAGGTAGTGTAAATAACTCAGCAGGGCCACAATGTAGCATTATTGGCCATAACAGCTAAAAGTAATGTCACTTTCATTCTCCCGGAAGCAGAAGATGTATGATGTTTGGAACTGGATTGTTGCTATAGACATTTGATAACATTTTTATTTTATTATGATTGCTAAAATGTACTTTTGAGAGCTTGAAGCAGAGCTTTCCATAGAAAGAGTTGGTGTACCTTGAGGTTGGTTGGGTTTGTGCTTACATTTAAAGTGACAATAAACCCATGTGTGCATGTTTTTAAAATATATGTACATGGCATTAATAAAATCAAGGCAGGTCCATTGATGAATTAGGCCTTGTACACACGGTCGGACCAAACCGATGTGACTGGTCCGTCGGACCGCTTTCATCGGTTCACCTCTGAAGTGGTCGTACGGCCTGATATGTGTACACACCGTCAGTCCAAAATCCGATAGGGTCAGAACGCGGTGACATCAAACACACAACGTGCTGAATAAAACGAAGTTCAATGCTTCCAAGCATGCGTCGACTTGATTCTGAGCATGCGCGGGTTTTGAACCGATGCTTTTCTGTACTAACCATCGGTTTGGTCCGATGGGGCAGCGGTCCATTGGTTCGGTTTTGAAGCATGTTTTAAAATTTTGGACCGAAGGAAAACAGACTGATGGCCTATACACACGGTCGGTTTGGTCCGATGAAACTGAACTTCGGTTCATTCTCATCGGTTTGGTCCGACCGTGTGTACAAGGCCTAAGAAGGCTTGTAAATACTGCACCACTGACACTCCTTCATGTCACATGCAGGGTGGCTCAGGCTTTTTGATTGGCAGTGGAGCATTTCCTCTTTGCTCCACTATTTTCATGTAATTTTTTTTTTAGAAAAAGAGATTTATATGTATATACCATTATGTATAACAAACCCATGAAAGCAAACTTTGATTTAATAGGTTTGTTTTACATAATGATATTTACATTTAAAACACTCACATTACTAACGGTGTTCCCACCCACCCATTTACATAGACTGCAATGATGAACAGTGAAGCAAGGAGAAAATGTTCTTCTGTCAATCAAGATCTCTGAGGGGCCCTGCATGTTATATGAATGAGTGTCAGATGGGGCAGCTTGCTGTAGAAAGAATCCAGAGCATGTACAGTGGCAACACAGAAGCAGGATTTGTTGCCATTCAGAATAGAGAGCTGGCAGGATCACCAGGTATTTAGGGTTTAATGTAACTTTAAGAGAATTGTTCCTTGTTACCCAAGTTCTATATCAGGCTTTAATGTTCCTGATCCTTCCCGGCATAATTACACGCTTTCTGCCACAAAACTATATGACAAAATATTTATGATATTGGTTGAAGGGTGAAGTGCCTTGTAGCAAAGGCTGCTTAATATGACCACCATAGACAGGCTGTTTCCAAAATAAGAGCTTGCCAAATAAGTCAAAAAGTACATTTTGTAACTTTATTTATAAAAATATAGGCAAATAGGTTTGCTCGTTCTCTTACATTTTTCTTAAAAGTGAAACTACCGTATTTTGGCTTTCTTCAATTATATATATTTTTTTGTAAATTATATATATTTTTTTCATTTCTGATTTTATATTGTTTTTAATTGTATTATTTAATTATGTTTAAAAATGTGTTTTAGGATGCATAAGAAGCTCAGGTTTCTAATAGGAAAGGCTTGAACCACTCAGATAAGTTTCCAACTCTGCTAGGGGTGCATTAAATGGCTGAGAGTGGCACAAAAGTAGAGTTTGTTAAAAAATATTTTATTTTTAATACGTTTCAGGAGCTTAAATTCCACCCCCCCCCCCCCCCCGTCTGGGTTTGAATGCTGACAGAAAATGTACAAAGTTACTGGGAAAATAGTTGTAAATTCAATGAGATACAGTAGTGTTTCAGGTTGTCAGACTGACTTGCTAGTGTCCGTGCAAACAAGTAAAAGATCCCCTTATGTATTACTGTATATGCAGCCTTGACACATTACAGTAAAAAAAAGCAGGGTTCCGTTGAGCCTAAAGCTTGCTAAATGGTCTCTAACCTAGTAAATATGAAATAATCATATGCAATAGTTTGTATTATTTATCTGGCTAAAGAAAACATACAGCAGTTTTTCTAGCATAGACCATATAAAGACAAAAATTAGGTTGCAAACAAATGCTTAGTTTGACCTATGTATGGACACATGCTTAATGTACCAAAAGTAGATGGAAACACCCAAAATTTTAAGGAGGACAAATGACATTTGAGGAACTATGACGGATATCTCCGCACTGGAGTTTCCAAGATATATACAGTAAGAAGCTACTAGGTGACCTCTGAAAATGTGTCTTACTAATGTTAAGTGTAAAGTGCAGATGTTGCCTAGACCAGAGAGATATATACAAGCATCTATTTAACAACCACATCAGGGGGAGCCAAGAACATGTGACTCCCAAGCCACTGATATAAACCAACAAATCAATGAAGTACTTTCATATATCCCTTTCAATAACTTACTTTAAATCACCTCTCACAGTCTGCTGTAAAGTCATTTTCATTTTCCATTTCTCTCTGCAACTCCTCTAGGAAACCTGAAATGTTGTTTTGAGTCTTAAAAGTGTTCATCATTTTCCTAATTTTTTTGTGTTTGCTTCATTAAATGTAATTATTTTTTCTTTTTTTTTTTACATTAGCAGTTTTGAAAACTGGAATAAAAAATGTTTTTCCTAGATAAAATTTTGGATACGCAATGCATACTATAATAAACCAGGTACTTCTTGTAGCCTTTCTTTTTATTGTTATTTTTTTAGGAAGAATTTGAAATTTCAAGTTTAACACCAGCAAAACAAAGAGTAGTCTATTTATTTCTGCATGCTCTTGTATCCCAATCACTAGCTCCAGATCTTACCTGTGTACAACCACTGATTTCCCATTTGCAGAAAAAATATTTTAGACTCTTTTTATGTATATAATAAAGATATACAAAGTATTTTGTTCTACCTCTGTAAAAACAATCATTTGTGAATAAAAGTTACATTGTCTGTGGAGTATTGTGAATACTGCAAAACTGTCTCACCTTCTTTATTCCTTAGCAACATGTTTCATAAATGAGATGTTAACCCTTAAAGTGGATGTAAACCCTCTCATATGCCCAGTGAAGTGAACAGCCTCGCAGCCAACACAGATCTCCCTACATAAGTTTTATTTGTATATCTGCTGTCTTCAGCATTATATACTGTTTAGAAAGTGAACATTGTGTTAGACTTTTTTCTTCCTGTTTCAGCTGTGGGAGTGAAGTCTTGGCATACACTGTGTGACAGCTGATTGGAGGAAAGGCACACATCCCCACTCCACATAGGCAGAGGAACTAAGATACTTGCAGAGCAGTGCTGTGAATAAACAAGCTCTCTGCTTATCTGTCTCTATGTTACCTCCCTGACAAATTTTCAGCTGATTTTATCTCCCATGTCAGAGAACTTGTCAGAAGTTATCATGCTGATAACATTAGAACGAAGCAGCAGAAAAACACAGGACCTAGGGCTTTGGAGAGAGATAAGTAAACACTACAGATATACAGTATCTCACAAAAGTGAGTACATCCCTCACATTTTTCATATGACAACACTGAAGAAGTGCCACTTTGCTGGAATGTAAAGTAGTGAGTGTACAGCTTGTATAACAGGGTACATTTGCTGTCCCTTCTAAATAACTCAACATACAGCCATTAATGTCTAAACCACTGGCAACAAAAATGAGTACACCCCTAAGTGACAAAGTCCAAATTGGGCCCAAAGTGTCAATATTTTGTGAGGCCACCATTATTTTCCAGCACTGCCTAAACCCTCTTGGGCATGGAGTTCACCAGAGCTTCACAGGTTGCCACTGGACTCCTCTTCCACTCCTCCATGATGATATCACAGAGCTGGTGGATGTTAGAGACCTTGTATTTGAGGATGCCTCACAGATGCTCAATAGGGTTTAGGTCTGGAGACATGATTGGCCAATCCATCACCTTTACCCTTAGCTTCTTTAGCAAGGCAGTGGTCTTGGCGGTGTGTTTGGGGTTGTTATCATGTTGGAATACTGCCCTGTGGCCCAGTCTCCGAAGGGAGGGGATCAGGACATGGTTACAGTAATCCATGTCCTTAGTCTCCTTGTCTTTAGCAAACTACTTGCGGCCTTTCTTGTGCATCATCTTTAGAAGTCTTCCTTCTGCAGACCAATTTGATGCAGTGTGCAGTATATGATCTGAGCACTGACAGGCTGACCCCCCACCCCTTCAACCTCTGCAGCAATGCTGGCAGCACTCATACATCTATTTCTCAAAGACAACCTCTGAATATGATGCTGAGCACGTGCATTCAACTTCTTTGGTCGACCATGGCTAGGCCTGTTCTGAGTGGAACCTGTACTGTTAAACTGATGTATGGTCTTGGCCACCATGCTGCAGCTCAGTTACAGGGCCTTGGCAACCTTCTTATAGAGACAGAGTGGAGCTTGGCCCAGTCCCCGCTCCCTCGTCACTGGCTCTGATTGCCAGCAGTGGTAGCCAATGGCTTTTGCTGCTGTATCTGAGCCAATAAGGAGAGGGGGAACTTCGGTTTTTGTGCACATTGCTGGATTGAGATTGGGCTCAGATATGTACTTAGGAGACGGCTGCGGGTAGAGCTGCATGCAGAAGGTTTTTTACCTTGCAGTAAGGTAAAAGACTTTCTGCCTTTACAACCACTTTCTTTTTTTTTTTAACAGAGCCCCAGCTTGAATGTGAAGATATGTTTGGGAATTATTTGGGTTCATATGCAGGCAGCTGGTACAACTCTTTCTTGTCCTTTGTTATCCAGGCTGTACAAGGTACAAGCTGAAATTTACAAACACAAATGAATTAGTAAGAACAGTGGCCACCTACCGGTATCTCTACTCCTGCCTGCCTTTGCAGATGGCTTCTAATGCCTCGTACACACGGGCAAACATGTACGATGAAAACGGTCCGCCGGACCGTTTTCAGCGGACATGCCCGCCCGGAGATTTCTGTATGATGGCTGTAAACACCATCATACAGAAATCTGCGCGTACACGATACGCGGTGACGAGGCCGCGCCGTCGCTGCGACGATGACGCAGCGACATGCGCGGCCCTAGAAGTTCAATGCTTCCATGCATGCGTCAAAGTCATTCGACGCATGCGAGGGATGGCGGCCGCTTGGACATGTACGGTAAGTCTGTACAGACGACCAAACATGTCCGACGGACAGGATTCCAGCGGGCATGTTTCTAAGCAAGTTTAGAAACATTTGCCCGCTCGAAAACGGTTTGGCGGGCAAATGTACGATGAAATCCTGTCCGATCGGCCGTACACACGACCGAACATGTCTGCTGAAACTGGTCCGCGGACCAGTTTCAGCAGACATGTTCGGTCGTGTGTACGGGGCCTAAGACGTTTCAATTTGAAATAATAATTAAATAAATGAATAAGGAACAGCCTCTGTAAAGTTTTCTTTGCTCTTTGAATCCTCCTGTATCATAGGTGTGCTCTGCATTACATGTTTGTCAAGGGAAGATGTTATGTATAGTATTGCAAGAAAAAAAAGCATACAAAATATCTGTTTAAAACACAGATCCTTAAAAAAAATTATCATTCAAATAAAATTGACCCAAAAGCAGTAGCTGCCCCTTTCAGATTATTTTAATATTTAGGACTGCTAACCTGGCCCTCCATTGGTCCAAGCAGCCCATATAGGTATGGTTGGGAACATAGGGCCAGATCCACAAAGAGCCGCCGTAACTTAAATATTCTGATTTAAGTTACACTGCCGCAAAATTTCTACCTAAGTGCCCGATCCACAAAGCACTTACCTAGAAATTTTCGGGTGTGTAACTTAAATTCCGCCGGCGCAAGGCGTTCCTATTCAAATGGGGGCGAGTCCCATTTAAATTAGGCGCGCTCCCGCGCCGGACGTACTGCGCATGCTCATGATGTCATTTTCACGACGTGCATAGCGCGAAATTACGTTATGCCGAGCTTCGTGAATCGCGCCGGGTCAAAAAAATTGCGTCGGGAAAAAAAAAAGATACGGCGGAGAAAAAAAAATAACAGCGTCGCGGGTAAGAAGGGTCTACTTTTACAAGGTGTAAACAGTTTACACTTTGTAAAAGCAGCCCTAATTTTACACATGCAACTTAATACTTACGGAGAAAAAACGAAGCGTAAAAGCTTCGTGGATCTCCGTAAGTGCTAATTTGCATACCCGAAGCGGCATTTCGACACGAAATGCCCCCAGCGGCGGATGCGGTACTGCATCCTAAGATCCGGCAGTGTAAGTCCCTTACACATGTCGGATCTTCTGCCTATCTTTTGGAAACTGATTCTGTGGATCAGTTCCAAAGATAGAAACAGGGATACGACGGCGTATCAGTAGATACGCCGGCGTATCCCTTTTGAGGATCTGGCCCATATAGTGCAGTGAAAAGTGTGAAGACTGGAAAAGAGAAGCAGGTGTAGGAGTTCCATCTGATCAATGGAAACACTCCTAAAGGTTTCTCTTTGAGAACCAAATCCTCCTGTCCCTCCTGCCCACTAAAGTGTCCCTCCTTTAGGTCCCTTTGGTAGACCTGTATCAGTAGCAGTTGGATGTAGAGATGGCAAGTGGAGAAGTAGCTGAATTGAGTGAAACATTTTAAACAATTCTCAGTACACTACAGCAGCCGGGGACATTTTATGTATACAAAGCTTTACAACACACTGTTTTAAAATAATATGCCACATATTGCCAATGTGCCCTCATTTCGGTTACAGTTTTTGTAATGATATTCGCGGCAGAATTTAGTTAACATTTTTTTTTTATCTCAATAAGTTTTGTTAATTTCAAAAGGCAAGGTATAGAAACAGTGGAGTCCACACAAGGGACAAGGGAAATAGGTCAACATACACTAACAACAGAAAAGTAAAGAGATGAAGAATGAAGAACAACAATTAAATGTCTAAAATGTGCACAGATGGTATCAAACAATTACATAGTTACATAGTTAGTCAGGCTGAAAAAAGACACAAGTCCATCCAGTTCAACCACAAAAAAAGAAAAAGAAAATAAACAAACAAAATAAAAAACACAATACAATCCCATACACCCAACTCCATACCCACAGTTGATCCAGAGGAAGGCAAAAAAAAAACAGCAGAGCATGATCCAATTTGCTACAGCAGGGGAAAAAAATTCCTTCCTGATCCCCCAAGAGGCAATTGGATTTACCCTGGATCAACTTTACCTATAAATGTTAGTACTCAGGTATATTCTGTACATTTAGGAAAGAATCCAGGCCTTTCTTAAAACAATCTACTGAGCTGGCCAGAACCACGTCTGGAGGGAGTCTGTTCCACATTTTCACAGCTCTTACTGTGAAGAAACCTTTCCGTATTTGGAGATGAAATCTCTTTTCCTCTAGACGTAAAGAGTGCCCCCTTGTCCTCAGTGATGACCGTAAAGTGAATAACTCAACACCAAGTTCACTGTATGGACCTCTTATATATTTGTACATGTTGATCATATCCCCCCTTATTCTCCTCTTCTCAAGAGTGAATAAATTCAGTTCCTCTAATCTTTTCTCATAGCTGAGCTCCTCCATGCCTCTTATCAGTTTGGTTGCCCTTCTCTGCACTTTCTCCAGTTCTCCGATATCCTTTTTGAGAACTGGTGCCCAAAACTGAACTGCATATTCCAGATGAGGTCTTAATAATGATTTGTACAGAGGCAACATGATATCTCTCTCTCTGGAGTCCATTCCTCTCTTCATACAAGAAAGGACTTTGCTCACTTTGGAAACCGCAGCTTGGCATTGCATGCCATTATTGAGCTTATGATCTACCAAAACCCCAAGATCCTTCTCCACTACAGATCCCCCCAGTTGTACTCCCCCTAGTATGTATGATGCATGCATATTCTTAGCCCCCAAGTGCATAACTTTACGTTTATCAACATTAAACCCCATCTGCCACTTAGTCGCCCGATCAGACAGAGCATTGAGGTCGGCTTGTAAATTGGAGACATCCTGCAAGGACGTTATTCCACTGCATAGCTTGGTGTCATCTGCAAAGACAGAAATGTTACTTTTGATCTCAGACCCAATATAATTTATAAAGATATTAAAAAGTAAGGGTCCCAGCACTGAACCTTGGGGTACACCACTGATAACCTTTGATCATTCAGAGTAAGAATCTTTTACCACCACTCTCTGAATTCTGTCTTTTAGCCAGTTTTCTATCCATTTACAAACTGACATTTCCAATCCTGTAGACCTAACCTTACACATGAGCCGTGTGTGGGGAACTGTATCAAACGCTTTTGCAAAATCCAAGTATACCACGTCCACAGCCACGCCTCTAACTAAAAAGGTAGACAAAGATTTGTCTGCTCCAGGAAGAGGAAGCGGGGACCAACAGAAGGAAAAAGGGGGAGGGAAGGACAAAGGGACTAGGTATTCCCTCCACAGAGTGGGGACAAAAAGTACAAAAGGGGAACCATAAATAGCTGACACAAGGGGGGTACAGAGAAGGAAACCTAGTTAGGCCAGGATTACCTAACTTCAAGAAATGTAACCTGAGAGTCTTTAAAATGCTAGTCATTTTTTCATTATCTAATAGTTTATTCACATGCTCCTTAACTTCTAATACGTTAACTTTAGGCTGCTTCAAGGTTTAGCAAAGGTCTGCTTGTCTGTCAAAAATAAAAAGGTGGCTAGTTTCTGCTGAGAAGAGGTAAGGCCTGGAAGATCGATACTGGGATTCCATGGGTTTATGTTCTAAAATAGTGTTTGGATAAAGCCAAATTTTCTGAACCAAAAAAAAATGGGACTGTTCTTGCTTTCAAGAGAACCTTATATGCTTACTCCAGTATATATATAAAGTACATTTTGCTATCCTAGACCATATTGTTTGTGATTAGTAAAAAGGGGGGCATCAGTTTGCTGAAAGTCCCAGAGCTTTAAACGCTTTAAACATTGAATCATTGAAGTGGGGGGCGAACAAAATATGAAAGGCATGATAAAAAAACAAATTGATAATATCACAAATTGAGAGTACCTGGTGGCATGCAAGAGGGAAAGTTGTGAAATCTGTGTAGCCTGATAATATATCTGTATACTAGGAATGCTATGAGCCCAGGTGAAAGAGAAGATCCACTTTTGAAGTACACACAGATAAAACAGAAAGCTGAATTGGCAGGGTTTAGAAGTAATATAGGATCTTGGGGAGAAGGATCGTCTTTACTCAAGGGCATAGATAAGGGAGAGGAGTCAGGGGGTTCAAACCCCCTGCAGAGATTCCTGTCAAAATGTCCAGTCAATGTCCCTGCTGCTGTGCCGCTCAGCGTCAGCAGTAGTGCAGTACAAGCAGTCAGAGTTGCGGAGTGATCTGTCAGCTATGGGGTCATCATTAAGGTGGTGCAGCAGCCAACCCCTCCGATGGTGCTCAAGCCCCATCAGTTTGAGAAGGGGGCCCTGAGAGAATTGAAAGTTGCTAGCACCAGGCATCCTGCATCTCCTGCAAGGTCCCAATGCTTAGAATACCTGCACACAGGTCTCAAATACTGCCAACTGGAAGTTCAGAGCCGAGTGAACGCCTAGTCTCCTCCTTGACTGTCATGTGTCATATGACCCAGCCGAGGGAAGACCTGGGAGGCAGAAGTTTTACTGCCTCTGTGCATCGCTTAATCCGAGGTCTGGTAGGTGAAGACGCATAAACCTTCTGTTTGGGGGCAGGAGAGGGTAGAATTCCTGCCTGGGGGAGTTCCTTTTAGTGAGGGTTTTGAGGAAAGGGGGGCTTGCTTTTGGACAGGGGGTGGAGTTTCTTGGGGGAAGTAGGGAGGTAGCAAAGGGAAGGGGTTTGCTTATCAGAAGGGAGTTTGCTTGCATGAAGGGATGTTTTCTTCAGAATTAGTAATCTAGTCTTTTCTGTGGGGGGTGTGACTGAAGGAGGCTGAGCAGTTGCCGATGACTGGAACACCTGGGATCCCAGCTGTAAATATTCATGGTATACTTGCTGTTCCATGGCTATTTAGAACATGTGTATGAGACCTAAGACTGAATTATAGCCAAGCCAACCTTAATGTACAGGGCATTGTGACGATGGCCCAATTTCTTTTATTTAAAAAAAACATTTACCGGGTACCTGCTGTGTATTGTTTTTTTTTTAACAAAACAGGGTATCTTTATTTCAAAAAATCATAACCATTAGAGAACAGGTAGTAGAGGCAGATTAAGCATAGTAAATCATGGGCAAAATACACATGTAGGTACCAGAAAATAAGACCCCCTTCATAGGAGGAAGAATCATTTTGTACCCAGGAGCATGATGTGTTGGTGGGGGAAGAGAAGAGGGGGAGGGTAAAAAGAAAAGGGGGAGATGGAAAGGAGAGGTAGGGGGGCATAAAGAAACAGGCAGGAAAGGGAGAGGAAAGGGGCCAATGGGAAGGACACTCCCATCCTGTATTAGACCCTTCATGAAAACCAGGAGAACATAGGTGGACCACCTCAGGTCAGGGTCCAGGAGGACCACACCTTATAAAATTTACAGGGGCATCCCCTATTCATATACCTTAACATATACAAAAAATTAAAATTCCAACAGTAAAATTAAAAGGAGTCCAGTGTTTATAAAGTGACAAGAAGACCACTTCTTCATGCTACTGTGCATCTCCACCACCAGGAGAAAAATCTGCTCACCTAATTATGGAAAACACATGCTCTTATCTATAATCCCAATGTAGTAGCTTCTCAGAAAACACCTCCTTAATCCTCCTCAGTCCCTTCAACACACTATCTGCTCGCCAGTGTATTCACACACTCCCCCATATGCGATCACATGGAATACAAAGGCACAAACATAGTGTAGTTTTGATTTTAGCGGTTTATTAAATCCCCCGCAACTGAATATCAGCAAGGAAGCGGCGTAAAGTCACAGGCTCGGCTCCTCCCTCCTATTTTACATATAACTCTTTTTTAAAACACCTCAAATCCTTATAATGTTTAAGGAAAAAACATCAGAAGGGATCAAAGTAAACAAATTGTTAAGGAAGGCTATAGCTGGTATAAATTTATAAACCTTAGGATGTATAAAACTTCTAACTGCCCCACATGCAGGTCTTTCAAATCATCTCCAATGAGAGGTTTCCTATCCTGTTCAGCATATAAGGGGTGCCTGCAGATTTTTGACCCCTTTACTACCACAATAGTATGTAACCAAGGCTTTAAAATTTGAAGAAAGGACAACTGTTATGGAAAACAAGCAAAGGACAGTAATATACTTTAGCCTCAGCACTCCTTCAGATACCACAAAAGAAATGACACACAAAATAAAATAAAAAAATCTTAGTTATCAGGCCTATGTACTTCACAACAAGATATACAAAGTAATGCATTCAGTTTATCACTAAAAGCTATAATGCAAGATCATTTATTTCACATAGACACATGCCAATTATTTTTACACGAAAATAATCTCAAATATTTACCAACATTTTACAAAATCTTCAATCCAGCAAGGACTCTTCCATTAATGGTTCCATCAAGGATACAGACCAAGACATAAGTGAACAGCTAGCACCTCTAAAGCAGCGTTTCTCAACTCTAGTCCTCAAGGTGCCCCGAGGCTTTCTGTTAGTTTTCACAGGTGATTTGATTAGTTTCACTGCCTTAGTAACTACCACAGCTGTTTCATCTGAGGGAAATTATGAAAACATGACCTGTTGGGGCAACTTGAGCACCGGAGTTGAGAAACACTGTTCTAAAGTCTCCAAGACATTAACAAATATGTCAGGTGATTTAAAGTGGAAGAAAAACCTAACTATATTATTGTTATTACTCACTATATATAGCGCCAACAGTTTACGCAGCGCTTTACAATGTAGTGGGGGGACAGCACAATTACAGTACAGTTCAATACAGAAGGTACAGGAGGGCCTTACATTCTAAAGGGAGGGGGTGGTGGTACAAAAGGTAAGAGCTTACATTCTAAAGGGAGGGAGGATTAGATTGGGGTGGCTCGGGGACAGTTGTTTGGTGGGTGTGGGATAGGCTTCCCTGAATAAATGAATTTTTCAGGGATCTCCTAAAGGTGGACAGGGTAGGGGCTGATCGGACATCCTGGGGCAGGGAATTCCAGAAGATGGGAGAGGCTCTGGAGAAGTTCTAAACGAGCATGGGAGGAGGTAACAAGGGAGCTAGAGAGCAGGAGGTCCTGGGAGGAGCGGAGGGGACGTTTGGGGAATATCTGCAGATGAGGTTGGTGATGTAGATGGGGGCAATATTATGAATGGCCTTGTATGTTGTGGTCAGCATTTTGAATTGTACACGGTGGGGTAGGGGAAGCCAGTGAAGGGATTTGCAGAGAGGAGCAGCACTCACGGATCAGTTAGTGAAGTGTATTAGTCTAGCAGCTGAATTCATAATAGACTGAAGGGGGGATAGCCTGTGTTATGGTAGGCCATTAAGGAGAGAGTTGCAGTAGTCAAGGCGGCAAATAATCAAGGAGTGAATAAGTTGCTCTGTGGGGTCATTAGTCAGGAAGGGTCTATATCTATATCTACTCTTAAAAATTTTAGTAGATATAGTTATGCTTTTTATTCACTTTAACTCTCCAGCATCTATCAAAACTAAAATACCATATTTTTCTTTCGGGGGATAACCATTTTTAACTGAGACTTGTTGCGAAGCATTGCTGCCTTTTCTCTTTCTACTTTTCTTTTACTGAAATTTTATTGAAAGTTTTTAATATAACAAAAGAGGTTGAAAATGGTACAGAAATGAAATGTAAACATAAAAAATCTAAATTTAATTTGTACAAATACTGCTCCCCAAATACAAAGTGAGAACGGCAACAGTCTTATACTGCAATCGGTCATGGATCAAGCAGGACTTGTGGAACATCACTTTGTAAGAGTAAGTTGAGCATCTAAGACATAAGGATTGATTATCTGCGAGAAAATGACAAAAACAAAACATCCAGGCAATTGAATCGATATCATATCAAACCACCGATGTCCTAGTGATTTTGTGACATAAATGAAGGAGATAAACGAAAGGCCTGGCACAAAAAATAAATAAATAGACGGCCACGGCCTACCCCGTTCATCTGGAGCTAACAGGAGCTCAACAAAGAGGGGAGGAAGCATGCAAAGACAAGAAGCAGGCATAATAGAGAAAAAGAGAACGAGAAAAGAGAAAGGGAGGGAGACAGGCACCCCAGGCTGTACCACATGGAACCTCTACAGTTCTAAGAATCGGAAGGTCATTTGAGAAGGAGGAAAGTGGTCTATACAGGGCTGCCAAATCCATTGGAATTTGACAAACTTGTCTTTAAAGATCGCCATCAGTCTTTCGTTAATGAGCGTACCATGAACCTGGTTTTTAACCTCTTCAAAGCTAAGAATTGGTGTTTTCCATGACCGTGCTATAGTTTGCTTCGTCGTCCTAAAAATGGGAGTAATTAGGGTACGTTCCCGATGGGTGGCATCTGCAATAGGTTTATGTAAGAGTGCTTCCCGTGGGTCTCTCCGTAAATTCACATGGAGAACCGTATCAACCAATGTGTACACCCTAATCCATAACCTCCTGATCTCGCTATACTTTTCAAATAGGTGATGCTTCTCCATTTCTATACATGTATTGTCCTATAATCATGTCTTTGCAATGTGTTCACCAGGACAGATTTAAAGTGCCTTTTCTTTGCCCATGCATGTAGGTGAGCCTAATTGATGTACCCAAGAATTGGGAAGTGATATTTAAATATTATTTTTATTGTAGAAACTGAATGATCACAGAAATAAAGCAGTTTACAGCAATGGCAGTACACGTGTTGCAGGTCATACACTTCTGTAGGCATAAGAAGGTAATGTTTATCAAAATGGCACGTTCCAATAGTAGTTTGTCAGGAGCTTACAGACCACAGAATTCCAGAAGAGCACTTTCCTTGGAGGAGATATCAGATATATGGGTCACCCTGTGATCCCAAAGGTTCTTACAATTATCCGGCTGCTGGTGGGAGACCGCTTTAAGAAACTGGCAGAAGAGACACCCTATAAGGAAAACTCATTATTTTCCTCATCTTTAAGTACCTCTAATAACCATCCCATTTATAAAGCAGTGACTGTGATTTTCACCAAACATTCACAGGGGGGGGGGGGTCGTGGGGGTGAACCAGTCATTTAAAACATATACACCTGCAGTGAATGTATAGTGAATGATAGAATCACTGTTTTATGAATTTGCTCCTTTGTTCTTCTGAATCCCCCTTGTAACATCATGCCAGTAATTCTGTTATTAATCAGCTTCCTCCAACCGTCAAAGCTTTCCAGCAAAAGGGCTGAGAAAAAAAAAACACTCAGAGGGGTGCTTAGAATGGTCAGCTTTTAGTCATTTCTTTTTAACTTTTATTCTAAAAGGAAAAAAAATTCCTGTAACTGTTAGCCTTTTATTTGTTAGTCAATTATGGAAAACTTAAATAAATCGACTAGTCCCTCTAACACTAACCTCTCCATAGGATGACAATGCTGCTGTCCAAAGGTATCCAGAAGATAGCCCCTCATAGATACAGTGAGGAGTGGGTGTGGCCAACCTAAGACAGGAAGTCTGTTACTGGCTGGATAACCAGGTGAAAACAAAATAATAACGCCTTAATAAAATATAACTAATGCAGCCATCACTTCAAAGGACTGGTAGCTGTAACAGAATACATTATTGTTCATAGGTTTAGATACACTTTAACTGGAAGTGCATATATACAATTGTTTGGGGTACAATGGGAGTTGTATTAACCCTCTGCACACTGTTATACACCCTTACATATTTCTAGCAAACTTTTGCATAAAAACAGGTATTCCTGCTTTGCATATATTGCAATACATTTTCAGCCTGTTCCATGGCTTCAAAGTGATCCCTCTCTGACCAGTCCCTATTCTATTTAATACTAGTAAATACTTGCTTGTACTATGAGCAGCATATTACGACAATATGTGGTAAACTGATACAGTTTGTACAGTTCTAGATACTCTTCAATCATAGGTGTGCCTATTAGGGTGTGCAATATATATATATATATATATATATATATATATATAACGCAGTAGAGCCGTGGACAGTGTCAGTAGTGCCGATATTGGTGTTAGTAGTTTTTTTATTATTACTTTTTTACAAAAAAAAAAAATGTAATTGTTACAGTATTTCTTTACAATAATGTATTAAACAGACCCCTGATGTCTCACTTTTGGGACAGAGAAAGAGACTGAGGACAAAGATTCTTTGCAGTCAAGCAGCAGGGAAAATCTGCCCAGCACAGGGTTATTAGGGTGTGCCCAGGCACACCCTGTGCGTACGCCTATGGCTTCAATTCATTCCCTCCCCAGTGATATGTACACAATTTTAACTGTCATTCTGCCATTTTATTCAGCTTCTGGGGGTGAATTGAAATACCCAGAACTTTTGGATATGGGTGAGCATGTGACTCGCTCTCCTTGCTGATGACTCATTATTGGCTCAGTTTCACAAAGGAGCAAGGGAGCGGGTCTATATCCCTGTGTAAGCTCTATTTAGTCAGTTTGGAGTATGCACAGGGCTTTCTTAAGCCTTGTACACACGACCGAGAAACTTGACGGGTGAAACACATCGTTTTGCTCGTCGAGTTCCTTGTTAGGCTGTCGAGGATCTCGGTGAGCCAAATTTCCCCATTCCCGTTGAGGAAAAAGAAGACATGCTCTCTTTTTGGCTCGACGAGATCCTCGACAGTTTCCTCGTCGAAAAGTGTACACACGACTGGTTTCCTCTGCAAAAAAAAACCCCCCAGCAAGTTTCTTGTGTGTACGAGGCCTTACATCCAATCCTTGCAGCCAAATAAGACTGCAGGGGACCGAATAAAGATGAGTGTATATTGTTGGGGAAAGGAGGATGTTAAATGATCCTTTACTTTGTTCTGCATGTAATTTAAAGTGTTACTAAACCCACAACGGTGAAATCAGTCTGTATGTGCAGTAAAACAATCTTTGTTATACTCACTGTGGAACCTAAAGAGGTTAATCTTCTGCATTGTGTAAAAGGGCTGTTTGATCTTGTATGCACAGATCCTCCTATTCTTGCACTGTCTCCAAAGCATGTCTGGATAAGACAAAGTTACTGGTGTCAGGCTGCACATGCTCCGTTTGGTGTGTATTGTTAGAGAGGTTATTTTTCTTGGGAGCACATGTGGGAGCATGTGTTCAGCACAGGGTCAATTAGCACTGTCCAGACAGTAGATTCTGTTTTTTCATCCGACAAAAGCTGAATGTGCAGACATTTTTAAAATTTTTGTCGTACATGAACTCAACATCCAATTTTAGTTTCATTGGTACGGTTTTCATACAAGAAAAGCAAGGCTATGCATGCTCAGAAAGAAAAGAGTACATACAAAACTAGTCAATACATCACTTCTGAAGTTGTATTCTGTCGTACGAGAATTTTTGCATGGTGAGTAACCTCTTCACTTTCGACATGAGACTAGCAACAAAAAACAGACGAATGGTCGTCTAAAAATCTGATCGTGTGTACGAGACCTAAGTCTATGGGCGTTAGATATACATCCATTTACCTACAAGCTTGTTCAGGTCCAGAAGAAAAATGGGAAAGGTCTATGCAGCTTTTCTGGACCCAAATGTGACACAAGTCCGTTTACATCCGCCACTCATATCAAATATGGGTCTAGAAATCTCTATTTTTTTAAATGGAGCTTAACACTGAACAGACACAGATGTCACAGAAGTGACATACTGTATGTCCAGTTCTGCTCTTATTCAGCACAGATCCCCTGCTGAATGGACCAGATGGCGCTTGAAAGAGGCCATTAGGGTAACTTAAAAAAGCACTCCTGATAAATACACAGCGACTTCCACTGCTGACCTTCTAAAATGCATTGACTGTACTTTACACTCATCTTTTAGCTTTAGTACTATATCGGACCTACTTCATACCAAACACATTTTCTCCCCAAGAAAGAAAGAAAAAAACACGTCCTTCTACTTTTCTGTACTCAGTACAAGCCTTATAAAGGAATACTGAAGTGTGCGGCTATGTGGGAATTACAAACAACCAGAGCTGCTTTCTTGGTTGCTTTGTTCACCTTCCTGTAAAAAAAAGGAACAAAAAAAAAAAACACCTTCTAATCAATTCTTAGCTACAGAAGCCTTAAGCAGTGGACACTTCACAGCTGGACAGCTTCAATGAACAGTATTGAGCTTTGTATTCAGGATGCTGACTGCCTTCCTCTTTCTCTTTATTGACAGCATCCGTCCGGCCCTTTCTCCATCTCTTATAGAAGATGTACAGCGGGAGCAACTATTTCACCTTGTTTTTTAATCAAAACTACCAGCTTGTTCATGCTGTTAGGTGATTTAAGACCTTGACCCCCTTACTATGCCTACATTACATGAATCAAGCCTCCGATCCCCTTGGTTTGTTTTACTTCTCTCCTGCTTTGCCTACCTAGTTCTGTATATAAAAAAAAAAAAAGATACACGGGCCAGATTCTTAGAAGAGATACGACGGCGTATCTCCAGATACGCCGTCGTATCTCTGAGTCCGGCCGGTCGTATCTATGCGCCTGATTCATAGAATCAGTTACGCATAGATATCCATTAGATCCGACTGGCGTAAGTCTCTTACGCCGTCAGATCGTAACTGCATATTTACGCTGGCCGCTGGGGCGTGTACGCTGATTTACGCGTCGAAATATGTAAATCAGCTAGGTACGCAAATTCACGAACGTACGCCCAGCCGACGCAGTAAAGTTACGCCGTTTACGTTAGGCTTTTCCCATCGTATAGTTACCCCTGCTATATGGTGTGCGTAAGTGCGGCGTACCAATGTTAAGTATGGCCGTCGATTCCCGCGACAAAATTTGAAAATTTTAAGTCGTTTGCGTAACTCGTCCGTGAATGGGGCTGGACGTAATTTACGTTCACGTCAAAACCAATACGTCCTTGCGGCGTATTAGGAGCAATGCACACTGGGAGATTTCCACGGACGGCGCATGCGCCGTTCGTGAAAAACGTCAATCACGTCGGGTCACAGAACATTAATATAAAACACGCCCCCCTGTCCCACATTTGAATTAGGCAGGCTTACGCCGGCCGATATACGCTACGGCGCCGCAACTTATGGAGCAAGTGCTTTGAGAATACAGCACTTGCCGGTCTAAGTTGCGGAGGCGTAACGTAAATCGGATACGTTACGCCCGGCCAAAGTTACGCGGATCTACCTGAATCTGGCCCACACGTGTTTTTGATATGGCTATGTGTTTATGGTCACAGTATTTAGCTAAATTCAGCATTATTTACCTGAAAAGAAATCCAGGTAACTTTCCATAGATTTATTTCTGGATGATAGTCTAACTTATCTCTGAAAAAATGTAATAAAATATTGCACTCAAAAGAAGGCATTCCATACTCCACAGCTCTGTTATTGAGAAAAGCCACCTGAAGAATCTTCCCATCCAACATAAACTATATTGTCAAAAGTATTCGGACACTTGCATTTACATGCACATGAACTTTAATGGCATCCCAGTCTTAGTTTGTAGGGTTCAATATTGCGTTTGCCCACCCTTTGCAGCTATAACAGCTTCAACTCTTCTGGGAAGGCTGTTCACATTTTTGGGAGTGTGTATATGGGGACGTTTGACCGTTCTTCCATAAGCGCATTTGCATGGTCAGGCACTGTTGTTGATTAGCAAATGATTAGCAAATGAGAGTGGATGTGGAATAGGGCAGTGGCGGTGTGTCCATAAAGGGCAAAGGAGCGCTGCCCCCCTCTCTCCTGCACCGCTCTATTACGGTGTCCTATTCAGGTGTCCGGCCCCTTGTCAGAAACGCATTTGTATGGTCAGGCACTGATGTTGGACAAGAAGGCCTGGCTCACAGTCTCCACTCTAATTCATCCCATAGGTGTTCTATCGGGTTGATGCCAGGGCTCCTTGCAGGCCAGTAAAGTTCCTCCACCCCAAACTCGCTCATCCATGTCTTTGTGGACCTTGCATTGTGCACTGGTGTGCAGTCATGTTGGAACAGGAAGAGGCCATCCCCAAACTGTTCCCACAAAGTTGGAAGCATGAATTTGTCCAAATCTCAACCTGATAGAAGACCTTTAGGATGAATTAGAGCGGAGACTGCAAGCCAGGCCTTCTCACCCAACATCAGCGCCTGATCCCACAAATGCGCTTCTGGGAGAATGGTCAAACATTCCCATAGACAGACTCCTAAAGCTGTTATAGCTGCAATGGGTTGGCCAACTCAATATTGAACCTTACGGACTAAGACTGGGATATCATTAAAGTTAATGTGCGTGTAAAGGCTAGTGTCCCAATACTTTTGAAAATATGTCGTATTTCCTATTGTATTGGATGCCTTTGTCCCCCTTCACCACATACTGTGGTTCCACCTGTTGACCTATATGTCAAGACAGAATCTGTCAAAAGTCCTTTGGATATAAAGGTGAGTTACTGAGTTATGGAGTTGGAACAAGTATGCAGCAAGTGGCTGTGCTTGATGGGCACAATGGCTGCGCTTGATGTTTTTTTTTTCAGTTTGTTTGCACCCCAACCAAAAATTTTGAGCACCAGCCGCCACTGCATTAGAGCAGTGTTCAGTGGGACATGTTGGACTGCATGAGAGCTTGTATGTGAGAGCCCCAGTGTGACTCTTTAATGTGATGGCAGCACAGTGCTTTTTAACTCATAAATAAATGTAAATAAGTGGAATGTGTATTACTGTATATGTAGCCTGATTAAATTACAGTAATAAATTAGGAGGGTTCAATTTGGCTATAAGGAGTGGAGATGAGAAACTAATATTAACTATTAAAACTAATACTGCAAACTTAACTTGGGATTGGGTAAAGGAGGTGCAATTTGGTACAGATTTGGCCATACATGGGTATTCCTTACTGTATATGAATATTATCATTTTATGTATGTATGTGTGAACCAGGCAGGCAATGAACTGAAGTGGTTAAAGCAGAGCGAGGTATTCACTGATAGTTGCCAAATGATCTGCTTGGATTAAACCAGCAGGGTCTCACAAGTCACATCAAAGGAAATATATTTTTGCTTCCAGCATATGTATAATGAACTGATAGGAGAGAGACAGCGGGCATCATCGGCCTGACCTTTGAAGGCATGCTTGATGTTTGCTAACACATGGGCGCTTGATCCAAAAGGTTACAGTTATAAGTGCTGGCAGCAGCTTGCCTTAAAACTGTAGGTAGACAATAAGAGGATGTCAAATAATGTAATAATAAATCTGTTTGCGTGAATATCAGCCACCTACACAATTAATAGGCATACTTAGAAATGTACCATAATGAATAAAATTGTAGTGACTGTATTTGGTAAACCATGAGCGTCTTCTTAATAGATAACTAAACCCAAAAACAAAAATGTAATATATTGCAGCTTACAGTCCTTAGATGTGGTGGTTACCAAATACATTAAATAGGTGTTGATTTTGCCAGAAATTTCATGTCATTGTCTGCACTGGAGAATATCTTCCTTCCTAGCTAGATTCTGTACATTACCAGTTACCCCTACCCCCATTCAATAGAGATGAAAAGATACAGAGATGTATATAGTCCAAATCAGCAGAGCAACTCAGGATGACAACATGGCTCCCTCCATAGATTCAATGGAGGGGTAATGTAGCCACCCAGGGACAGGAAGTGTGTGGTGAAAATAAAGCAAAAGATGCTTGGGAAAAAAAAATGCAGCCCATCACACCAAAGATCAGTAAGCTGCAATATATTACATTTTTGGTTTGGGGTTTAGACACACTTTAACAAAGGCTATTATGGGGAGAAAAGTGAATTTATGGTTAAAGCATTATTATACCTGAAACCAAAAACGTACAGCTTAACAATCCTTAATGGTGGCTCCATTCAGTTTCTCTTTCAGGCTTTTTTTCCCCTTGCTTTCACCTGGTGATCCTGCCAGAAGAACACTTTCCGCCTTAAGGGCCATACCCACAGGCCGAATATCGGGCAGCATCAGCCTATTCAATAGACACCTGCTGACATTCGTCCCGTGTGTGCGGCAGCCAGTCCGATAGAAGGCCAACTTCTGTCTAAGGGGCATGACTGAAAAAGGTCTGGGGATTGGGACACAGACTTACTGGCAGGATCATCAGGTGAAAATAAAGGAAATAAGCATAAAAAAAGAAAACAATTGCAGTCACCACATCTAAGAATTGTTGAGCTGCAATTTAACAGATCGCAAAAGATAGGACAAATCCCCAAAAATAGTCAAACAGATTAATAGTAAAAAAGTCAGGTCTTAGTATGTGTACAAAATAATCTAGAGTGGGTGACTGGGGACAAAGAGAAGGCATATTTATTAAATACTTTATTCACCTCTGTGTATACAAAGGAGCATTGGGGAGCTCATGCCCATAATGGGGGTGGTAGTGACACAGTGGCTCAAAATGTACCCGGGCCAAAAATATTCTGACAGAATAAAGGTGAATAAGGCACCTTGACCAGACAGCATACACCCACTAATCCTAAAAGATTTAAGTTCTGTCATTTCAAAGCCATTGTTTCTAATTTTTAGGGACTCTTTAATGTCTGGATTGGTGTATGGCCAATGTGGTGCCTATATTTTAAAAGGGTTCAAAGTCTTTACCAAGTAACTATAGACCTGTTAGTTTAACTTTTATAGTCGGGAATATACTGGAGAGTTTATTAAAAGACCACATAGATGAGTTATTGCCGGTAAAAGGTATTTTAACCACTTCCCTACCGGCCCATAGTAAAATGACGTCCACAAAGAACCTCTGCCGTTCTGAGTGGACGTCATATGACGTCCTGGGCTTTGTGGGGGGGATATCTGAATGATGCCTGCAGCTAGAGGCATCATTCAGATATCCTTCTAAACTGCCGGCGATTCTGAACAACGTAAGAACGATCATAGCGGCGGTTCCGCCGCTAGATCGTTCTTACAGGCGGCGGGAGGGGACATCCCCCCCCTCCCGCCGCCATCCGGTGCTTCTCCGGGCTCTCCCGTGCCATCGGGGGCCCGGAGAACGAATCGTCCGGCGCGCGCAGGAAGCATAGAGATGACTGGTGACCAGATGGTCACCAGTCATCTCTATAACCGTCGGAGGACCCGGGCGCGATGTGATGACGTCACGCCCGGGTCCCCGTAAGTAAACAAAGCCGCGATTGCGGCTGCTAAGCAACAGCAAGCAAGAGATCGGTGAATTTTTTTCACCGATTTCATGCTTTCCAGCCTGGAGGAGAGATGTGGGGTCTTATTGACCCCGCATCTCTCCATAAAGAGTACCTGTCACACACATTCCTATTACAAGGGATGTTTACATTCCTTGTAATAGGAATAAAAGTGATCAAAAAAAAAAAAAATTAAAAAAAAAAGTGTAAAAAAAGAAATAAATATAAAAAAAAAAAAGAAATAAAATTTATTTTTTTAACGCCCCTGTCCCCGGTAGCTTGCGCGCAGAAGCGAACGCACACGCAAGTCCCGCCGACATATGTAAACGCCGTTTAAACCACACATGTGAGGTATCGCCGCGTGCGTTAGAGTGCCAGCAACAATTCTAGCACTAGATCTCCTCTGTAAATCTAAACTGGTAACCTGTAAAAATTTTCAAATCGTTGCCTATGGAGATTTTTAAGTACCGAAGTTTGGCGCCATTCCATGAGTGTGCGCAATTTTAAAGCGTGACATGTTAGGTATCTATTTACTCGGTGTAACATCATCTTTCCTATTTTACAAAAAAATTGGGCTAACTTTACTGTTTTTTAATTTTTTTAATTCATGAAACAATTTTTTTCCAAAAAAAAGGCGTTTGAAAAATTATTGCGCAAATACCGTGCAAGATAAAAGGTTTCAATGACCGTCGTTTTATTCCCTAGGGTGTCTGCTAAAAAAACATATATAATGTTTGGGGGTTCTGCGTAATTTTCTAGCAAAAAAATTATGATTTGTACATGTAGGAGAGAAGTGCCAGAATAGGCCTGGTATGGATGGGTGTATAACTGCCCGGTATGGAAGAGGTTAAGCAACAGACAGCATGGATTCATGAAAGACAGAAGTTGTCAAACAAACCTGATTTCTTTTTATGAGGAGGTAAGTGAAACCTTGGACAGAGGCGTGGCAGTGGACGTGGAATACTTGGATTTTGCAAAAGCGCTTGATACAGTTCCGCAAACACAGCTAACGTGTAAGGTAAAGTCTACAGGCTTGGAAATATCAGTTTGTAAATGGATAGAAAACTGACTAAAAAAAACTAATTCAGATAGTAGTGGTTAATGATTCTTTCTCTGAATGGTCTAAGGGTTCGGTTTTGGGCACCAGTTCTCAAAAAGGATATCAGGGAACTGGAGAAAGTGCAGAGAAGGGCAACTAAACTGATAAGAGCCATGGAGGAGCTCAGCTATGAGGAAAGATTAGATGAACTAGATTTATTCTCTCCTGAGAAGAGAGAATAAGGGGGGATATGATCAACATGTACAAATACATAAGTGGTCCATATAGTGAACTTGGTGTTGAGTTATTAAGGTCATCACAGAGGACAAGGGGCACTCTTTATGTCTGGAGGAAAAGAGATTTAATCTCCAAATACGGAAAGGTTTCTTCACAGCTCAGTAGATTGCTTTAAAAAAAGCCTTGATTCTTTCCTAAATGTACATAATATAACTGGGTATTAACATTTAATAAAGTAATCTGTATTATAGGTAAAGTTGATCCAGGGAATATCCGATTGCCTCTCAGGGGATCAGGAAGGAATATTTTTCCCCTGCTGGAGCAAATTGGATCATGCTTTACTGGGGTTTTTCCCTTCTCCGAATCAACTGTATGTATAAGATTGTGTATAGGGGGTTGTATGATTTTTTTTTTTCCCTTTCATAGGTTGAACTAGATCAACCTAACTTTTTTTTTTTTCCTCGTATGCTATTGTATCATGCACATATACAAATAACCCTGTATGAACCCATGTATTACTCCATTTGCAAAGAGCAAACAAAAAGAAAAGGAAACATCAAAAATCAACCATTTCAAGTTTTTACCCCCCCCTACCCCCCCCCCCCCTGTCTCACCCCAGACATTCTCTTCAGACCTATAAGTCTTTCTAATTTTCTTCTAAGGGAGCGTTTTAAATTTCTTCCCTTAACTTTTCTGCGTAACTCCATGTTTTCTTGAAAAGCCTCCAGTTTTCCCATTTTGTGCTTAGTAAGATATTATTGCCCTCTAAACCCTCTTTCAGTTCTTCCATTTTGTATGTTTCTTCGACCGCATCGATCCATTCCCACATTTGAGGGGGGTCTGGATCTTGCCACCTTCTAGGGATTAATCTCTTAGCGGCGTTCAGGAGGTGCGGTGTCAGTGATTCCCTGTACCTTTTAATGCCTTCTTCTCCCCCGTGAAATAAAACGACCCATGGGTCCATCTTTATCTTTTTCTTTGTGATCTCTTCCACGCAACCCAATACCTTTTCCCAATACTTTTTTATCTTGGGGCATCCCCACCAAAGGTGTGCCATATTTCCTGGTGATCTGCAGCCTCTCCAGCAGTCCCCTGTCTGCCCCTCTTTAAAATTTTTTAATTTATCCGGTGTCATATACCAACCGGCAATGCATTTAAAGCACATTTCCGCCGTGCGGCTATCCACCGCGGAGGAGTGAGTCAGAGTCAACATTTTCTCTATTGTGGTCCTATCCCGCTGTGTACCCAGTTCCCTTTCCCATTTTTCAATGAATGGAGGAATACTCAGCTCCCCCGCCTTCGACAAGATCCTATATAGATGGAAAAAGAAAAATCGCGCTAACCACACCAATTGTAAACAAAATAAATAAATATGTGAAAAGGCAGCAAAAAACGTGACAAAGCACCAGTATATATGGAAAAGAAAATTTTGCGCCACTAATTAATAACATTCAAGTCCATTGTGAACAACACAAATAAATGAATAAAAAAGTGAATAAAAAAGTCCAAAAATTAATGAAGTTCTTGTGACAAACAACACCCGGTGCACCAATATTGATAGTGAGCCACCACCACACGGACAGAGGCTTACCAGATGGTAGGTAAATGTAAGCGTTGTAATACAATCCACAGCAGGATATCCAGATAGCATGAACACACACAGGTTGGGATCAGGGATACAGCTCATCCACGGAGGGATGCGGTTGGATCAGCACAGACAAAAACCTCTAAGACCTTTCCAGGGAACTCAGCAGCATATCATGTAAAAAGGAAAGCCGCACATGGTGTAATACGTCCAACGTAGTTTATTTAAAACAGATTAAAATCTACTTACATCCATAAAATGTAATAGCAGCATAAAAGAGATGCCGGCCGGCATGAATAGGAGCCCTTCCTCCTCGTAGACACGCGATGACGTCACTGCACGCCGTACCCAGACGCGTTTCGTTATACAATAACTTTTTCAATGGGATGGGCTCTGCAGTGATGCATCGTATTAAATAGCCAGGCCTCGCTTTGATCGCCAGGAACCGGAAGTGGCGAAAACGCCATTTTGGAAATGGGAAACTGTATTGTAACAGCGATTGAGACTGGAGGTCTCATAGTGGCAGCAGGGAAAAATGTATCTATACGGAAAAAACATGTGAATATTCCATAGAATTATTTAAATTGCAGGTGTGCATATCAAAAAATAAAAAAATAAAAATAAATCTTAATGTGACTTATCACAAATAACATTAAAAATTTAGTGCGGCCAAAAATGTAAATATATGTCTGTGACGATAACAGACAAGAGGCAGTCACTCCCCCTTCTGGAAAAAGCGGAGAATCACATGCCATAAACATCTAATTCGATGGATAATAAGCCTTTATTCAAAAAAAAGAAAATATTCATATCAAAACATTTACAGTGATCCAAAGGCCTAATTAATACGCCTAGGATATAGAAAGTGAATAAGTGCCACATATAGTTGGTTATAAAAATATTAATATTTATAACTAAATAAATTAAGGGAATAGTAAATGAATCATCATTCCCAAACTTAAATATATATAGATAAATAGAAGAAAAATATATATTAAATATAAACGTGTATATATATGCCCCTAAATCGGGGTGGGGGCCGATTTAGGGGCATATATATACACGTTTATATTTAATATATATTTTTCTTCTATTTATCTATATATATTTAAGTTTGGGAATGATGATTCATTTACTATTCCCTTAATTTATTTAGTTATAAATATTAATATTTTTATAACCAACTATATGTGGCACTTATTCACTTTCTATATCCTAGGCGTATTAATTAGGCCTTTGGATCACTGTAAATGTTTTGATATGAATATTTTCTTTTTTTTGAATAAAGGCTTATTATCCATCGAATTAGATGTTTATGGCATGTGATTCTCCGCTTTTTCCAGAAGGGGGAGTGACTGCCTCTTGTCTGTTATCGTCACAGACATATATTTACATTTTTGGCCGCACTAAATTTTTAATGTTATTTGTGATAAGTCACATTAAGATTTATTTTTATTTTTTTATTTTTTGATATGCACACCTGCAATTTAAATAATTCTATGGAATATTCACATGTTTTTTCCGTATAGATACATTTTTCCCTGCTGCCACTATGAGACCTCCAGTCTCAATCGCTGTTACAATACAGTTTCCCATTTCCAAAATAGCGTTTTCGCCACTTCCGGTTCCTGGCGATCAAAGCGAGGCCTGGCTATTTAATGCGATGCATCACTGCAGAGCCCATCCCATTGAAAAAGTTATTGTATAACGAAACGCGTCTGGGTACGGCGTGCAGTGACGTCATCGCGTGTCTACGAGGAGGAAGGGCTCCTATTCATGCCGGCCGGCATCTCTTTTATGCTGCTATTACATTTTATGGATGTAAGTAGATTTTAATCTGTTTTAAATAAACTACGTTGGACGTATTACACCATGTGCGGCTTTCCTTTTTACATGATATGCTGCTGAGTTCCCTGGAAAGGTCTTAGAGGTTTTTGTCTGTGCTGATCCAACCGCATCCCTCCGTGGATGAGCTGTATCCCTGATCCCAACCTGTGTGTGTTCATGCTATCTGGATATCCTGCTGTGGATTGTATTACAACGCTTACATTTACCTACCATCTGGTAAGCCTCTGTCCGTGTGGTGGTGGCTCACTATCAATATTGGTGCACCGGGTGTTGTTTGTCACAAGAACTTCATTAATTTTTGGACTTTTTTATTCACTTTTTTATTCATTTATTTGTGTTGTTCACAATGGACTTGAATGTTATTAATTAGTGGCGCAAAATTTTCTTTTCCAAAGATCCTATATAGTTTTGAAACAGTACCTTTAGATGTTTCTGTAGTACAGATTTTTTCCAAATCTGACAACTGGTCTCCTGACCTCAATGGATGTGGGAGACCCTGTATAAAATGGTTAAGCTGCCGATACCTCCACTCATTGATTTCCATTAAATTTTTATCAAGTTTTAGCTCCTGCAGTGTTCTAATGTGACCCTCACGCATTATGTCTCTTAATTGTGCGGTGTCTTTTTTTATCCAATGTCCCCCCACTTGTGTCTTACCCGGTGCAAAAAAATCATTGTTTTTCAGTGCTATGAGAGGTGAGTTATATTCCTTCTCAATTTTTTTATATACTATGTCCCATATTTTCAGTGCCTTTTTTGTTATCTCGTGTATGTTTATATCCAGTGTCCTAAATTTGGGGGGGTTCCAAATTATCTTATCTAACCTTACCTGTGATAATTCATTTTCTAAACTTACCCACCTTTTTTCTTTGTTGACTCTAGCCCACTCCACCACTCTTGTTAATATAACCGCATCGTAATATCTCTTAACATCCGGAACGGCGAGACCTCCCTTTTTTTTTGATCGCCTCAATGTTTGGGAGGATATCCTATGTTTCTTGTTCTTCCATATGAAATTCATAATTAATTTGTTAAGGGCCGAGAGTAGCGTTCTTGGGATGGCTATGGGGATCATCTGGAATTTATATAGGACCTTTGGCATAATGACCATTTTGCAATAGTTAATTCGTCCTATCCATGATATTGCTCTATTTTCCACCCTTTTTGTCTCTTTCTTAATTTCGTTTAACAATGGGATGAAGTTTAT
This sequence comes from Rana temporaria, assembly GCF_905171775.1. NCBI lineage: Eukaryota > Metazoa > Chordata > Amphibia > Anura > Ranidae > Rana > Rana temporaria. The sequence continues at coordinate 71,583,678 of NC_053493.1, forward strand.
CGCGTAGGTTTTTTTGATTGATTTTGCTACCAAAATCCCAAGATATTTAAGTTCACTGACCCAAGCGAAACGATGGTTCATTTTCAGGAATTTTTCTTCTGTCTTACTAACGTTTATGCTCATGATCTCCGTTTTGGTGATATTTAATTTAAAATTTGAAATTTCTCCATATTCATAGCAAAGGCTTAATAAGTTTGGGATTGATGTTTTGGGTTCGGTTAAGTAAAAGAGGACGTCGTCTGCAAAGGCTGCGAGTTTGTGTTCCTCCTCTCCTATTTTGATCCCTTTTATTTTTTGACTGTTGCGAATCTTGGCTAGCAGGGGTTCCATTGACAACACAAACAACAGTGGTGACAATGGACACCCCTGCCTCGTTCCATTTTTCATTTGAAATGTTTGCGAGAAGCTACCATTTATTTTTATTTTTGCCATGGGGGACTGATAGAGGGCGGCCACCCAGTTCATCATCCCCTGGTCAAACCCCATTTCCTTTAAAGTAGAAAGCATGAGCCCCCAGTCTACCCTGTCGAACGCTTTCTCTGCGTCTATCGACAGGAGTAGGCCTGGGGACCCCATTGTCCTCATTTTCCGGATTATCAAAAGTGTTCTTACTCCGTTATCTCTCCCCTCTCGCCCCTGTATGAAACCCGTCTGGTCCGGGTGCACTAATTTATTCATTTCCTGTTTAACTCTCCCGGCCAATATCCTTGCAAACAGTTTTATATCAGTGTTAAGCAGGGATATTGGCTGGTAGCCCGAGCAGCTTTCCTTGTCTTTGCCTCCTTTCGGAATAACAGTAATAATTGCTTCCGAGGCCGCCGTACTAAATTTGTACCCCTTCCCAAGGCCGTTAAAGTACTTACATAGCCTTGGTAGTAGTATCTCTTTACATTTTTTGTAATACAATACTGTGAAACCATCTGGGCCTGGGCTTTTACCTGAGGCTGAGTTTGTTAATGCTAACTTGATTTCATTTTCCGTGATTGGCCTATCCATCTCCCCGGCATTAATTTGACTAATTTTTGGGAGTCTTGCTTCTTTTAAGAAGGTTGTGATCTTATTTTCTTTCTCTCCTATCTGCCAGTTCTTTTGTTCAACTGAATATAATTTTTCATAATATAGTCTAAATGTTTCAGCTATTTCTTTTGTAGTATGGGAAACCCCTCCTTTTTCGTTTTTAATTTTATCGATATAATTCCTTGATTTCTTTTTTTGCACCAGCCGTGCCAGATGTTTACTTGTTTTATTTCCCCACCTATATCTTTCCCTTGCTATTGAGTTAAATTCTTTTCTTGTTTCCTGATCCATGAGATCTTTAAGTTTATTTCGTTTGTTAACAAGTGTTAGGTATACATCTTGTTGCTTTCCTTCTTTTTTGTGTTTTTGTTCTAAGCTGAAGATCTCGTCTATTAGTTTTACTTTTTTACCAATCGTTTCCTTTTTTCTCCTTGCTCCTTCCGAAATCAGAACCCCTCTTATCACTGCCTTGTGGGCATCCCATAGGGTTGTCGCCGAGATTTCCTCTGTCTCATTGATCTTAAAATATTCTTCTAGTTCTTTTTTAACCCTTGTTAGGCTGTTCTCCTCAATCAGTAGTTCCTCATTTAGTCTCCAGCTGTAATAGGGCCTCTGATTACCTGAGATTTTTATAGATATGCTAATGGGCGCATGGTCAGAGATCGTCATGGGCTCTATTCTCGTCTCGACCACATCCTCCAGCATTCTATGATCTACAAAGATGTGATCGATCCGAGAATAACTACCATGTACCTGGGAAAAAAAAGTATAATCTCGATGACTAGGATTAAAAATCCTCCATGTATCCACTAGTTGACTTCTATGTAAGCCAGCTTTGGCCTTTCTTAATTGTGTGTCCTGAGTAGGGATGAGCCGAACATACCCGGGTTCGGTTCGCATCAGAACGTTCGAACAGACCGCGGGTTCGCGCGAACATTTAGAACCCCATTGAAGTCAATGGGACTCGAACGTTCGAATTCAAAAACGATCATTTTAAAGACCAATATTCAATTTAATGTTGGTAAACGTCTTTCAGAACCCGGGTCTTGCCCCAGGGAACATGTATCAATCGAAAAAAATATTTTAAAAACGGACGTTTTTGCGGAGCAGCGATTTTAATGATGTTTAAAGTGAAAAAAAAAAATGAAAAATTCCTTCAAATATCACACCTGCTGTGTGTCTCTAGTAGTGGCACATGTTTAGAAATGTCCCTGCACAACATTAAATTATTATAAGAACAAAGTAATTTAATACTGGTTGCGCACGTGCTGTGTGGGAACAATATCTCGATTATTTTAGGGGTGGTGGGGGGGTGGCATTATCTTTTTGGGAAAGCAAAATTGTAGAAAAAAGGGCACCCTTCAAACATACTGTAATTGTAGCGCAACAAAGAGCCACGTGCAAAGTATTGCATCAAAAATTGTTATTAGGCGCCCTTGTTACACAGGGGCATAAAAATGTGTCCGTAGGCGCAACATAACACTGCAACCCCTCCCAATATCTGTAATTGGAGCGCAACAAGGAGCCACGTGCAAAGTATTGCATCAAAAATTGTTATTAGGCGCCCTTGTTACACAGGGGCATAAAAATGTGTCCGTAGGCGCAACATAACACTGCAACCCCTCCCAATATCTGTAATTGGAGCGCAACAAGGAGCCACGTGCAAAGTATTGCATCAAAAATTGTTATTAGGTGCCCCTGTTACACAGGGGCATAAAAATGTGTCCATAGGCGCAACATAACACTGCAACCCCTCCCAATATCTGTAATTGGAGCGCAACAAGGAGCCACGTGCAAAGTATTGCATCAAAAATTGTTATTAGGTGCCCCTGTTACACAGGGGCATAAAAATGTGTCCGTAGGCGCAACATAACACTGCAACCCCTCCCAATATCTGTAATTGGAGCGCAACAAGGAGCCACGTGCAAAGTATTGCATCAAAAATTGTTATTAGGCGCCCTTGTTACACAGGGGCATAAAAATGTGTCCGTAGGCGCAACATAACACTGCAACCCCTCCCAATATCTGTAATTGGAGCGCAACAAGGAGCCACGTGCAAAGTATTGCATCAAAAATTGTTATTAGACGCCCCTGTTACACAGGGGCACAAAAATTAGGCCTTAGGCCACGTGCAAAGTATTGCATCAAAAATTGTTATTAGACGCCCCTGTTACACAGGGGCACAAAAATTAGGCCTTAGGCACTGGTGGCGGAGCACAGAAAAACAAAATTTCTTACTAGCTAACAGCATGAAAAGTGAGGAGGAGAAGGATATTCCATCAGCAGCACAACAGGACAGTCACTCAGCATCAGCAGTCTCAAAGGGATCTGATATTTCAACACAAAATTCTTATTCAGTAACATCAGCATCAGGTGCTTGGTAGCCGGTGTTGATCCAAGCCTGATTCATTTTGATGAAGGTCAGTCGATCAACAGAGTCGGTGGAGAGGCGTACCCTGTGATCGGTCACAAAGCCTCCAGCAGCACTGAATGTACGTTCTGAAAGAACACTGGATGCAGGGCAAGCCAATAGCTCAATTGCATACTGTGCAAGCTCTGGCCAGTGATCCATCCTCAAGACCCAGTAAGCCAGAGGATTTTCCGTGGGGAAGGTGTCCAAGTCGGATCTTGCCGCTAGGTATTCCCGGACCATGTAAACCAGACGCTGGCGATGGTTGCTGGAACCGGTCAGACCTTGGGGCTGCGGACTAAAAAATTGTCTGAACGCATCGGTCAGACGGCCACCTTCTCCACCGCTCCTTCTCTGACTCACCGAAGCCTCAGCAAGACGTTGTCCAGGGCCAGGTTTTGGTAATCCCCCGGTTCTGGGAACGCATTGCACAGACCCTTCTGCAAGGCCTCCCGCAGTAGTTTCATCTTCTGCTCCCTCTGCGATGGCAACATAAGATCCGTTACCTTACTCTTGTAACGTGGATCAAGGAGAGTTGCCAGCCAGTAATGATCCCTCTCCTTGATAGCACGTACACGAGGATCCTTACGCAGGCTTTGCAGAATCAGGGAGGCCATGCAGCGTAGGTTTGCAGAGGCATTCGGGGCACAGTCCTCTGGGTCACTGAGGACGACAGGATCCTCAGCCACCTCATCCCAGCCACGTAAAAGTCCACGTGTTCCTTGGGACTGTAAATGATCCCTTGAAGACTGCTGCTGTTGATGCTGAGTGCTAGGCTCCACCTCCATGCTGCTGATACAATCCTCCTCCTCCTCCTCTTCCTCATCCTCCTCCTCCTCTTCCTGTGTTCCAGGTGGGCAAGCAGGAACAGTGTCTGGATAAAGGGGGCCTTGAGAGGTAAGGAAGTCCTCCTCTTCCTCCCTCAAGGGCCCTGTCCATTATTCCACGTAGGGTGTGCTCCAACATGTGAATAAGCGGGACAGTCTCACTGATGCATGCACTGTCACTGCTCACCATCCTCGTGGCCTCCTCAAATGGTGACAGGACAGTGCATGCATCCCTGATCAAGGCCCACTGGCGTGGTGAAAAAAACCCAAGCTCCCCTGAGCCAGTTCTGCTGCCATATTGGCACAGGTACTCATTGATGGCCCTCTGCTGCGTGTGCAGCCGCTGCAGCATGGCCAACGTAGAGTTCCATCTGGTGGGCATGTCACAGATTAGGCGGTTCTTGGGCAGGTTGTATTCCCTCTGGAGGTCTGTCAGCCGAGCAGTGGCATTATATGACCTCCGGAAATGCACACAGACTTTCCTGGCCTGCCTCAGGACATCCTGTAAGCCAGGGTACCTGCCCAAGAACCGCTGCACCACCAAATTGAGAACATGCGCAAAACAGGGCACATGGGTGAGTTTTCCACGTCGCAGGGCAGAGAGGAGGTTGGTGCCATTATCGCTGACCACCATTCCAGGCTTCAGCTGGCGTGGCGTCAACCACCTCTGAGCCTGCCCCTGCAGAGCTGAAAGAACCTCTTCCCCAGTGTGGCTCCTGTCTCCCAAGCACACCAGCTCTAGGACCGCATGGCATCTCTTGGCCTGCATTCCTGCGTAGCCCGTCGTACGCCTACGGAGCACGGCTGGTTCTGAGCCAACATCACCACAGGAAGAGGCCACAGAGGAAGAAGAAGAGGAGGGGGTGGAGGAGAGAGGTGTGTCACAAGCAGTTGTAGTGTTTTGGAGGCGTGGTGGTGGAACAACCTCCAAAACTACTGTGCCTTGACCTGCGTCCTTCCCAGCTGCCAGCAGAGTCACCCAATGGGCCGTAAAAGACAGGTAACGTCCCTGTCCATGCCTGCTGGACCATGAGTCAGCGGTAAGATGCACCTTACCACTGACCGCCCTGTCCAGCGAGGTATGGACATTGCCTTCCACATGCCGGTAGAGAGCCGGAATCGCCTTCCGTGAAAAAAAGTGGCGTTTGGGTACTTGCCACTGAGGTACTGCACATTCCACAAACTCACGGAAGGGGGCAGAATCTACCAACTGAAAAGGTAGCAGTTGAAGTGCTAGCAATTTTGCTAAGCTAGCATTCAACCGCTGGGCATGTGGATGGCTGGGAGCGTACTTCTTTTGGCGCTGCAGCAGCTGGGGCAGGGAAATTTGTCTGGTAATATCAGTAGATTGGCCGGATGTACTACCACTACTACGTTGTGACACACCTATTTCTACACCTTCGGTGCAGGCTGCAGAGAGGACTAGGGGTCTAGTGGGGTTTGAGGTCACAGAAGGGCAAGGGGAGGACCGCTTTGGTCTTTGGTGTGGGTCTTTCTGGTATGCCTGCCAACGAGCTGCATGGCAGGTCGACATATGTCTGGACAAGCATGTGGTGCCCAAGCGGGTGATGTTTTGGCCACGCGAGATACGCTTGAGACATATGTTGCAAACAGCAAAGATAGCATCTGATGGACAGGTTTCAAAAAAGGCCCACACCAAAGAACTTTTGCTGTACCGTTGAGACACAGCAGCGCCACGTAATGCAGTTGGTGTACTGCCCTTAAGCTGACCCCTGGAGGGCTTCCTGCCTCTTTGAAGATGTGCCTGTGCCTCGTCCTCTTCCTCCTCCTCCTCTCTCCTACCAGGCACCCAGGTAGAGTCAATGACCTCATCATCCCCTCCCTCCTCATCATCACTGGCGACAACCTGGCAGTATGCTCCAGCTGGGGGAACATCACTCCCAGATTGTTGTCCCTCTCGGCCACCCCCTCTCCCTGGGCTCACATCAATGCCTTCCTCTATCAGTGTTCCGTCATCGGAGTCTTCAAAACGCTGTGCATCTTCAGCTAGCATGTACCCAACACTGTGTTGAAACAGTTCGGGGGACTCCTCAGGAGGACACGGTGGGACTAGGGAAGGATTGTGTGATCCCATTGTGCAGAGGGTAGAGGACGCCTTGGCAGCTGCTTTGCCAGACAAACTATAATCAGTCTGTGTGAGAGAGGATGAGGAGGATGAGGACGGCTTGGTCATCCACTCAACTAATTTCTCAGCATGTTGAGGCTCAACACGGCCAGCTCCCGAAAAGAAGGACGAGCGGCCACGGCCACGTGCTGAAGAGGATGCACCACATCCATCACCAGCGTTACCTCTAGATGCAGAGCCTGCTTGCCCTCGTGACTCTCTGCCTCTCTTTGTCCTTCCAGCCATAGTTATGCATTCAGGTGTTATGTAACAAAATAGTCGCTGTCACACCGACTGCGTTCAGATGGTATTAAACAGCAACCACACAGTAAGAGCGACTTGGCTCAAGTGTAAAGTAACAAAATAGTCGCTGTCACACCAACTGCGTTCAGATGGTATTAAACAGCAACCACACAGTAAGAGCGACATGGCTCAAGTGTAAAGTAACAAAGTAGTCGCTGTCACACCGACTGCGTTCAGATGGTATTAAACAGCAATCACACAGTAAGAGCGACTTGGTTCAAGTGTAAAGTAACAAAATAGTCGCTGTCACACCAACTGCGTTCAGATGGTATTAAACAGCAACCACACAGTAAGAGCGACTTGGCTCAAGTGTAAAGTAACAAAATAGTCGCTGTCACACCGACTGCGTTCAGATGGTATTAAACAGCAACCACACAGTAAGAGCGACTTGGCTCAAGTGTGAAGTAACAAAATAGTCGCTGTCACACCAACTGCGTTCAGATGGTATTAAACAGCAACCACACAGTAAGAGCGACTTGGCTCAAGTGTAAAGTAACAAAATAGTCGCTGTCACACCGACTGCGTTCAGATGGTATTAAACAGCAACCACACAGTAAGAGCGACTTGGCTCAAGTGTAAAGTAACAAAATAGTCACTGTCACACCAACTGCGTTCAGATGGTATTAAACAGCAACCACACAGTAAGAGCGACTTGGCTCAAGTGTAAAGTAACAAAATAGTCGCTGTCACACCGACTGCGTTCAGATGGTATTAAACAGCAATCACACAGTAAGAGCGACTTGGTTCAAGTGTAAAGTAACAAAATAGTCGCTGTCACACCAACTGCTTTCAGATGGTATTAAACAGCAACCACACAGTAAGAGCGACTTGGCTCAAGTGTAAAGTAACAAAATAGCCGCAGTGACACCAACTGCCTTTAGTTGCTATTAAACAGCATGCACGCAGTAATAGCGACTGCGGTCAAATGCGATTTAACAGCACGCACGCAGTGACACCAACTGCCTTTAGTTGCTATTAAACAGCACGCACGCAGTAATAGCGACTGCGGTCAAATGCGATTTAACAGCACGCACGCAGTGACACCAACTGCCTTTAGTTGCTATTAAACAGCACGCACGCAGTAATAGCGACTGCGGTCAAATGCCATTTAACAGCACGCACGCAGTGACACCAACTGCCTTTAGTTGCTATTAAACAGCACGCACACAGTAATAGCGACTGCGGTCAAATGCGATTTAACAGCACGCACGCAGTGACACCAACTGCCTTTAGTTGCTATTAAACAGCACGCACGCAGTAATAGCGACTGCGGTCAAATGCGATTTAACAGCACGCACGCAGTGACACCAACTGCCTTTAGTTGCTATTAAACAGCACGCACGCAGTAATAGCGACTGCGGTCAAATGCGATTTAACAGCACACACGCAGTGACACCAACTGCCTTTAGTTGCTATTAAACAGCACGCACGCAGTAATAGCGACTGCGGTCAAATGCGATTTAACAGCACGCACGCAGTGACACCAACTGCCTTTAGTTGCTATTAAACAGCACGCACGCAGTAATAGCGACTGCGGTCAAATGCGATTTAACAGCACGCACGCAGTGACACCAACTGCCTTTAGTTGCTATTAAACAGCACGCACGCAGTAATAGCGACTGCGGTCAAATGCGATTTAACAGCACGCACGCAGTGACACCAACTGCCTTTAGTTTCTATTAAACAGCACGCACGCAGTAATAGCGACTGCGGTCAAATGCGATTTAACAGCACGCACGCAGTGACACCAACTGCCTTTAGTTGCTATTAAACAGCACGCACGCAGTAATAGCGACTGCGGTCAAATGCGATTTAACAGCACGCACGCAGTGACACCAACTGCCTTTAGTTGCTATTAAACAGCACGCACGCAGTAATAGCGACTGCGTTTCTGTGCAATTCAATAGCCCAGTTGCATTAACAGCGACTGCGCTTCTGTGCAAATAAATTGCACACGTGCAGTAACAGGTAATGCGTCTGTGTGTGCAATTAACTAGCACACGTTAAATAACACAGAATAATTATATTTAAAGTAAATCCCTAATGCAGGCAATACAACACGTTAGAGTGCTGCATGTAGAACAATCTCCTGCCTGATAGATAAACTAGCTGAGCTGTACAGTTTATAAATATATTGACAACGCCTAAGGATGTGAATATATTCTCTACAAACTGTACTTTTAACTATACTGACTACACTTCCTACTCTATCTATCTATCTATCTATCTATCTATCTATCTATCTATCTATCTGGTTAAGACACTGTGTCTCTATCTCTCTATCTCTCTCTGTCTGACTGACTGATCTTCTCTAGAACCGCCAACACACTACACTAGGCAGCCGTGCAGGCTGCCTTTTATAGTGGGGGGCGTGTACTAATCCCCCTGAGCCATAATTGGCCAAAGCCACCCTGGCTTTGGCCAATTATGGCTCTTCGTTTTTTGAGCGCTGTGATTGGCCAAGCATGCGGGACATACAGCATGCTTGGCCAATCATCAGCGCTCAACGCCCCAGTGAATTATGGGACGTTTTGCGTCACTCGAATTTGGCGCGAAAGACCCGTTTTGTTCGAGTTTCGACGAACGATCGAACGACCGATGTTCGAGTCGAACATACGTTCGAATCGAACGCGGAGCTCATCCCTAGTCCTGAGTTTCTAATGTCCGGTGTGACTTATCTACTTTCGGGTCCATACAAAAATTTAGGTCTCCTCCTAATATTATCTTTCCCCTACTAAAGTCTTTTAATTTCCCTAGAATTCCCAATATGTATTTCATCGGGGAGGTGTTAGGTGCATATACGTTTACAAGGGTATACTCTTCCTCCTCCAATTTTCCTCTCAAAAAGAGGAATCTCCCTTCTGGGTCCGTTAGTCTGTCCGTAAGCACAAACCTAGTTCCCCTAGCCATCCCAATTGCTACCCCTCTGGCCCTCTTGGAGATGGTGTCTCCGTAGTACCAAGTAGGGAAGTCTGGCGAGTATATCCTTACATTTGATCCTATTGTCAGATGGGTCTCTTGTAGGAAGGCGATATCTGCCCTATAGTATTTCAATTCTTTTAGCACCTTATGTCTCTTGTATGGGCTGTTTAGACCCTTTACATTATATGAGAGACATTTAATTACTGGCATCTTCGTTTTTTTTTTTTTTAATATGCTCCCTTCCATCGTCGCTAAATCGGGGTCTGCAGTTTTCCCTTCTACTAGCTACGCTCTCTTCTGGTTGTCTGGGTGAGACAGGGTATCGACCCTCCCCTCCCTCCCCACCTCTGACCCTCCCCCCCTTCCCCAATGAGACAGGGTATCGGCCCTCCCTCTAACCCCCCCTTTCCCCCCCCCCCCCCCCCCCCCTCCCCCCCTCCCGATTGGCCTCCTAAAGACCCCTGAACCAACTACCATATCTTGGTCCAGATCTCTCTGGGTGAGGTTTGGGATTTTCCTCCCCCTCCCCTATCTTTTGGACAGAGGAGGTGGGGGGCAAATTGCACTCATCCCCCCCCCTGTCCACCGTGGGGCCCTCTCGGGTCCCAAAGGCGGACGGGGGGAGGGAGAAAGAAAAAAAAGAAAAAGGAGAAAAAAGAGAGTAAAAAAAAAGGAATAAGGAGAGGTGATCTGAAAAAGACATGGTGTGCCTACAGACCGGTCCGGCCAGAGAGGGAAGGAGAGGATGGGGGGTCTCCAGATAGAGCCCCCCTCTCGTACTCCCCTCCCCCCCCTAACTCCAGCCCGGCAGATCCGGCACCCGAATGTCCAGTTTCCTGCAGAACTCGTTTAAGTCCTCGGGGAATCTCAATGTTGCAGATCTTCCCTCTCTTGTCCCGATCAAGCAGGCCGGGAACCCCCAGGTGTATTTGATATTCAAATCCGTCATCTGTTTTAGGAGAGGTTTTAACAGCCATCTCCTGGACAGAGTTTCTGGGGCAACATCGGTGAAAATCTGGAGGTTCACCCCTTCAAAAACTATCGGGGGTTGTCCCCTGAGCTTCTTCCAGATTTCTTCCCTGTCTACAAAGAATCTAAACCTTATTATAACATCTCTGGGTCGCTCCGAGGACATTCTTTTCGGGTTTCCTACTCGATGCACCCTTTCAGTCATAACTGGATTATCCGCCGATCTTTCCAGTAGTGAATTGAATATCGTCTGTGTTATCATCCTGAGGTCTTCCCCCTTCTTCTCTGGTATTAACCTTATCCTCAGGTTTTGTCTCCGGTTTCTGTTTTCCTGATCTTCTAGTTTATAGAGAATGTGCCTCTGTTGGAGTTGAATCTGATCAATCTGATTTTTTAGTGAGTTTGACTCTTGTTCTTGTTTCTCTATTTGTTCCTCTACTGATTCAAGTCTGGAAAGCATATGGCCCAAGTCAGTCCGTAGGTTCTGTATTTCGCCCATTATCGTGTTTTCCATTTTTTTCAGCATCTCTGCCAATTCACCCTTTAAAAGGGGCTGGGCGTCTGTTCTTTGTTCGTCCATCCTACTGCTTTCCATTGCCCCTATTGAGGACCCTTCATCCCTTGATTCCATAGATGTTTCTCTAGACGTTTCACTTTGAGGCTTCTTATTTTCAGTCTTTTTCGCTTTATGTGCTTGTTGTTGCAGCTTTGTTTCCCCCTGGGCGCCAAGCATTCTTGGGCTTTCTCCTCGGGTCACGAAGGGTCTTATTGAGCTTGTTGCTGTCGTGTTGCTTGGGGTGGTGTGAGTTCCACCCTTTGTTGATCTACTTATCATTCTGCTCATATTAATTGCCTTCCTTCTAATTCTCTTCCCCAGCTTGGCTTTTTGTTTCCAGCAGAAAAAAAAAAAAAAATTTTCCTTTCTCTTTTTTTAAACGGAGAGAAAAAAGAAAAAGCAGACTTAATATGGACGGGGGTACTCTGTCGGGTACTGGGGGCTTCGGGGTATTTTCCCTTCCCTTCCTTCCCCTCTCCCCCCTAATAATAAAGTAGGGAGGGAAAGGAAAAAAGAAAGAAAAGAAATAGAGGCCAAAAAAAAAAAAAAAACAGCAAAAAAGGGTATGTATTATCCTCCCTTTTACCCTACCGCCCCTCTCCTCTTCCCATAGGGTTCCTCCCCTATTTCACATATGTTACATATGTTTATTAATAATTTTGGTTATCACCAGGTCTGCTTCCGGGGGAAGTAATGTCCCTTTCTACTAGAGGAATTATTTAGCCAGTAATTTCCCTGTTTAGTGTTTACTGTAAGGGCAGTCGGAAGATGGTAATAGATCCACTTTAAGTTTCCTCTCAGTCTCTTTTCTGCCTAGTTACATGGCCTAAGAGAATGTAAGACCACAGAAAAGGGGGAGGGAGAGTCCCGCACCACCGGAGGTCCCCAGGTCCCCAAAGTCACCCCTCGTCAACCTAACTTTTAACACAAGTTTTGCAGTCCTGATTTCCAATGCAGGGACACTATATGCATGTTTGAGTTTGTGTGTTCATGTTCCTTCCAGGTGCCCCAGTTCCCACTCAAAATAACACTGTAATCTTAGAGGAGTTCCAGTCCAAATGAAAAAGTCAGCAGCTACAAATACTGTAGCTGCTGACTTTTATTATAGAGACACTTACCTGCCCCTGGATCCTGCAATGTCCTCATCCGATTCTTTGGCTATGGGTGCAGGCACCATGCACTAAGGGAAACCGGCTTCCAATTATGAATGCGTACGCTGCACTGCACATTGTGATTGGTCCCACAGTCTTTTGGGACCTTTGATATGTCCCAGAAGGCTGTGGAGGAAGGAGGGGGGGTCTGAACTTCTGCTCAGATCGTAGTGGCGATCTGATCGGAAGTGGGAGTGTGGGCACCTGTCAAATTAAGGTACTTGCTCCACCCAAAAAATGTTTTGTGCCAAATGTAAAGGAGGGGGGAGGAGGAAGAGCGAACTTTCCCTTTTGGTTGAAATTCCACTTAAACAAGCCTCAAGCCAAAGTAGCGCCAGTATGTATGTTGTTTGATTGGATGATGTTAGTGTAGCAGCCTGTACAGAGGAGGGGTAGCGATCCCCCTTCCTCCGGGACCCCACTCACCAGCCGAAGACCCTGTGCACATGTGCTCTCTTGGTATAAGTACAGTCACCCAGCATGCCTTGAGGCACCTTCCTCTGCCAATGGTCAGGGCTGTATCTACACCCATGTTCCCACTGTCCAATATGCCCCTTCCTATTGGGCCAGTGTTAAACAGACAGACAACATGAGCAGCAACTGAGCACACTAAACAGACCCTATGGCCCCTTTCAGACGTCCGCTCTGTCTGTCCGTTCATTTCAAGTCCGTTAACGGACTTGTAATGAATCCCTATGGGGACGCGTCCGTTAGCGGATGGAGCATCCGCTAGCGTCCGCATCAGTTGGGTTCCGCTTCTCCGAACGGAAGAAACCCTATTTTTCTTCCGTTCGGCGGAACGGACCGGATGCAGATGGACAGACGGACCGTCTGCATCCGGTCCCCCATAGGGGAGAGCGGAGCAGAGACAGGGCGGTCCCTGCACTGTGTGCGGGGACCGCCCTATCCGCCGACAGCTCAGCGGGGATCCCCGCTAAGCTTTGGCGGACACACGGAGCGGACCGAGAAACGGTCCGCTCCGTGTGAAAGAGCCCTAACAATGAATCACTGCTCCCTGTTAGGCATAGAGCACTTACATTAGAATGTGTACAGACCACCCCCAGAACAATAATTTCCTGCTTGTGTGATTGGCTCACCAATTTTTCCAGAAGTCTGCACTAAGATGCAAGTCAGATTTCAGGCATCCCCGGCAACAAAATTGAATTTTTGTGAAATACTCCAAATAGGAAATCACGGCTAAAGGGATGCAGGCCCAGCAACCTCCTGATTAGTGGCGTGCAGGTGTACAGCTGATTGATAATTCTGAAAACACAACCATTAGATTCATATTCCCACATGGATACAGACAAACACACAGGGATTTCTTCAGAATAACAAAAGGTAGGAGTCTGCAACAAAGTTTGTTACAATCCTTGTAATGTATGTAGCGCCCTGCTCCTGATGAACAGGCGTTGCCTTAAATTTAATAGGGGTCTGAGTTGTTATTTCGCTCAGACCAGAGTGATTAAGGGCAATTTAGTCTCTGTTCTAGCCATGGCTGTGCTGGGAGTGATCCACCATTGATCGCCTGGGGGTGTTATTACCACCCCAGGCCTAGGGGGGCAGCAGTGAGGTAATGGTACATCGAGTGTCCGCAAATTAGTGGGAGTGGTTGCCCCGCTGTGCATGCTGGGGAGGGGTACTTAAGAGGCAGACGCCATTGGTGCGGGGTCCGTTCGCACCTCGTGGCCCGCCTGGCCGGAGGTGCGTGTTCTGAATCCCAGCTCCAAGACCACGTTGGCCCGGGGCTGTGGCTTTGTCTGGTGGGCCCAGTTGTCTGACTGTGGCTCGTACCGCAGAGGTGATCCTGTGCTGTCCGTCCTGCGGGAGGAAGCCACTTGATGAAGGAGACCAGGGGAGGACCTATCCTGGTAAGGACCATGCAGGAGGCTGGTACCTTAGGAGAAGGCCTGGAAACTTCATCCAAGGATGCATCGTACACCGAGAGGCCTGACAGTGTCGCCTGTCGGGTCTAAAGGTTCAAATGAGAAAAGCTAAAGAGATCCGGGTGCTGAATCCTGTGGCAGAGGATTCCAGACCAAAATACCTCACCGAGATAGGTCTGTGGCAGAGACTGTACTTTATTTAGTGCGTCATCCCGCCTGCTAGGCCAGTAAGAGGGACCTATCCGGGTGAGCAATGCCCACTCTGGCTAGAGTGGCGACGAGAACTGTTTGCTGGAAACAGGAGTGTTTCCTTACTTTGTGACTGTGCATCTGAACCTACTTACCCTTCCACCCCTCCTCTTTTCTTCTAAAGTTCTCCAAAATAAACCCAAAGAGAAAAGAGGTACATTGTGTGTGGACATTGAAATTCTTTAGACTCTCCTTTCACCCTGGACAGCGCGAATAGAGGTAACATGCCACCCAAAATCTAAACCAGCAGCTCTTTCGAGGGTAGTGCTACACGTACACGTACGCCCAGATTCTTAGAGGAGATACGACGGCGTATCTCCAGATACGCCGTCGTATCTCTGCGTCCGGCCGGTCGTATCTATGCGCCTGATTCTTAGAATCAGTTACGCATAGATATCTGTTAGATCCGACAGGCGTAAGTCTCTTACGCCGTCGGATTGTAACTGCATTTTTACGCTGGCTGCTAGGTGGCGCCTCCGTCGAATTCCGCGTTGAGTATGCAAATTAGGTAGATACGCAAATTCCAGAACGTACGCCCGGCCGACACAGTAAAGTTACGCCATTTATGTTAGGCTTTTCCCGGCGTATAGTTACCCCTGCTATATGGTGGCATAAGTGTGGCGTAACAATGTTAAATATGGCTGTCATTCCCGCGTCGAAATTTGAAAAACTTACGTCGTTTGCGTAAGTCGTCCGTGAATGGAGCTGGACGTCATTTACGTTCACGTCGAAACCAATGACGTCCTTGCGGCGTACTTTGGAGCAATGCACACTGGGAAATTCCACGGACGGCGCATGCGCCGTTCGGGAAAAACGTCAATCACGTCGGGTCACAGTACATTTACATAAAACACGCCCCCCTGATCCAAATTTGAATTAGGCGGACTTACGCCAGCCGATTTACGCTACGCCGCCGCAACTTACAGAGCAAGTGCTTTGAGAATACAGCACTATGCGGCAGCATAACGTAAATCGGATACATTACGCCGCCGCAGAGATACGCCGCTGGACGAGAATCTGGCCCATAGATCACACAGAGGAGAATGTTTTTCTTAACAAAAGTGGAGTTACGCTTCAAGATTCAGCAGGATTCCGGCTAGCGACAGAGCGTCATCACGCTGCTTTAGCTGGGAAGGGACCCATTCCATAAGGACAGCAGGCAGCCTGTTTAGCAATCTCATTGTTGCCAATTTTTCTCTAGTGGCAGAATTGCCCATCTGACATCAGTATTAAAATTCCTCAGAAACATATACCATGTCAATAGTTCAAATGTAAAGAAAGAAGACAACCAAAATAATAGAACAAAGCCAAGTCTACAACGGAAATCATTTTTCTTTTATGCACCATAAAGACTCACCATCATTGACGGTAATTTAAAAACACTGTTTAATCACTTTATTCTGGAGAAAAACTGGGAATGCAGTAATAGAGATCCAAGTATTACAGAAAATTGTAGACAACCTATCAGCCCACAGAAGGTATTGACAGGAATTAAGGATCATATTAAAAGATTATGCAAAATGAATGTATTATGCTTATTATAATAAAATGAACAAAGCCCATGGATTGTGCTAGAGTGACATTTCCAAAGACAGAACAATGCCAAGGTTCAAAAATGGACGCAATTAAACCTTACTTAACAACTGCGACTGCGTTTTGATGTCGACAAATGAATGCAGAGCGAATTGGGACTAAGCTTTTTAAAGTGTAATATTCAGAGATATTCCTGAAGGGTGAACAAAAGATTCTCAATAATTGGTATCAATTTGTAGACAAAAGGTTTGTGAGACGTTCTTATCTAATGCTCTGTTAAATAACTGAGATAAAACTTCCTTCTGAAGTGAAGACCTTGTAGCAATACTGAGGGAAAGTTCTGGCCACGAAAACTAGCAAAACTATATCACATCTAATTAAATTATATTATATTGCTCACTATCTGTACCACTATCTACTACAGGGTGAGTATCATTCACCTTTCATGTTCTTTCAGATGGTTAGAGCAGGGTTATGACCTTTTATTCAGAAAGTGGAACAGTAAAATGCAATAATTGCACAGGGATAGCAATCAATTAGCACAAATGTTGCGTTTCACATGTACAGATATTTTTACAATGTGTATATAGAACTTTTTTTTTGAGAAAACTGCATTTAAAGTAGAATTAAAGGGATTGTAAAGGTTTGTTTTTTATTTTCTAAATAGGTTCCTTTAAGCTAGTGCATTGTTGGTTCTCTTACCTTTTCCTTCGATTTCCCTTCTAAATGTTTTTTTTCTTTGTTTTCTTTGTCTGAATTTCTCACTTCCTGTTCCTCCTCAGTAAGCTGTTCTGGCTGACTAACCCCCAGCCTGGTGTGGAGAAAGCCTCTTGAGGGGGGAGGGGGCAAGCTGGAGAGTCAGGATGCCCACTAACACACAGCTCCTTTCTCTATCTGCAAAGCAGAATGTCCTGACATTCCTGCTCGCCCCTTCCCCCCTCAAGAGGCTTTCTCCACACCAGGGAAAAAGCCTCGCATTACTGTGTGTAGTTACAGACAGAAGAACAGGAAGTGAAGATTTCTCAGAAGAAATAAGAACATTTAAAAGCAAAATCGAAGGATAAGGTAAGTGAAGGAGGACTGCACTAAGGTAAAGGAAGCTATTTAGGGGAAAAAATTTTACCTTTACAACCCCTTTAATGCATCCTATGCATTAAGGTGAAAAAACACCTGGCAGTCAACGCCCCCCCCCCCCCCCCGGTTTTACTTACCTGAGCCCCTTTATTCAGTCGGTGGAGACGTGCTCTCCCTCTCTCCACACGGTCCCAGCTCTTGATTGTTAAGATTGATAGCAGCGCAGCCATTGGCTCCCACTGCTGTCAATTAAATCTAATGACGTGGCTGCCGTGGGGCGGGGCCGAGTCCTGCTGTCTGTGTCAACAGATACAGCAGGACACAGGAGCATGCCCACATAGGTGTCCCGTAGGAGAGCGCTTCTCTGATGGGACACTCGTGAAGAGGAGGAGCCAGGAGTGCCACTGAGGGACCCCAGAAAAGGAGGATCGGGGCCACTCTGTGCAGGGCCGGCGCTACCACTAGGCGGATTAAGCGACTGCCTAGAGCGCACTGACGCCTAGGGCGCCCATCCGCTATTACTACAGTCTCCTCCTGCACTGTCCTCCACAAAATGCTGGCAGCGCCCTCAGCCCTGACACTGCAAGCAGCGCCGCCCGCTAGGCAGACCCCGCTAGGCAGACCCCCCCCCCCCCAGCGTGGCTCGAGTTCTCCGCTCGCCTCTGAGTGAGTCTGACATCAGCGTGTGTCACAACAAGTGACATAGATTAGGTCCCGTCCCGGCTGCAAATCCCGACCCCCCCCAGCCTGGGCGTCCTCCGTTGTTTTACTTTCATGTGATGTCTGTTCTGTGTGATACACATACAGTACTGACTGTGGGGGATGATGAGATGGAACAAGCCCTGCATGTACTTTAACTACGGCGGGCTTGCCGCTCCTCCTGGGTGCTCGGGGATCTGGTGTACAAGTACAGGCAGGCCAGCGCCACTCTCCTGGAGTAATCACCCGCCGCTGACACAGGTACAATGAAAGCACAGGCAGCCTGCACCCAGTCACAATAAATAAAACATTGACTGGCTTTTAATAGTGCATTGCACTGTGTACAGAGGGGGAACTGAAATGTGTGGGGGGGGGGGGACAGAAATGCAGGGGGTACTAATATGTGTGTGTGTGGGGGGGGGGGGCAGACGTGCAGGGGGTACTGATGTGTATATGTGTAGGGGGGGGGGGACAGACAGACAGACATGCAGGGGGTACTGATATGTGTGGGGGGGGGGGCAGACATGTGCAGGGGAGTGCTGGTATGTGTGTGGGGGGGCAGATGTGCAGGGGGTGACATATGTGTGTGGGGGGCAGATGTGCAGGGGGTGACAGATATGTGTGTGGGGGCGGGCAGATTTGCAGGGGGTGACAGATATGTGTGGGGGGGGCAGACGTGCAGGGGGTACTGATATGTGTTTGTGGGGGGGGGGGGCAGACGTGCAAGGGGGGACAGATATGTGTGTGGGGGGGCAGACGTGCAGGGGGTACTGATATGCGTTTGTGGGGGGGACAGATATGTGTGGGGGGGAACAGACATGCAAGGGGGTACTGATATGTGTTTGTGGGGGGGGGGGACAGACGTGCAAGGGGGTACTGATATATGTGCGTGTGTGTGTGTGGGGGGGGGGCAGCTGTGCATGGGGTACTGATATGTGTGTGGGGGGACAGACAGATGTGCAGGGGGGTACTCATATGTGTGTGGGGGGGGGGGGACAGACAGACGTGCAGGGGGGTACTGATATGTGTGGGGGGGGACAGACAGACATGCAGGGGGGTACTGGTATGTGTGCGGGGGGGACAGACAGACGTGCAGGGGGGGTACTGATATGTGTCTGTGTGGGGGGGACAGACAGACATGCAGGGGGGTACTGATATGTGTGTGGGGGGGACAGACAGACATGCAGGGGGGTACTGATATGTGTGTGGGGGGGACAGACAGACATGCAGGGGGTACTGGTATGTGTGTGGGGGGGGGACAGGTGTGCAGGGGGAACAGATATGTGTGTGTTGGGGGGGCAGGTGTGCAGGGGGGAACAGAGGGGGAACAAATGTGTGTGTGTGGGGGGGGGTGGGGCGTGCAACAAAGTGGACCACGGCTGGCGTGAGGAAGTGAGCTAGTGCCATCCACCATTTTTCTTCGGGCCGGGTCCAGAGGCACAGGTGCAAGCCTGTGGACCACGGCTGAAGAAATAGGTGCCGCAAATTTTTTAGTGAGGGGCGGAGCCATGTGTGTATTTTGAGGGGGGGGGGGGCGGCAAAATGAGGTTTCGCCTAGGGTGTCAAAAATCCTTGCACCAGCCCTGACTCTGTGCATAACCAACTGCACAGCGGAGGTAAATATGACATGTTTGTTTTTAAAAAAATGGACGCTGAATGCTGGAATTGGGGCGCTTCACCCAGGGGGCTATCTGATGTGGGGAGGAGCTGAAAGAGCCGCAGAGGGACCCCAGAAGTCGGTATTCAGGGCCACTCTGTGCAAAACGAACTGCACAGTGGAGGCAAATTTGACATGTTTGTTATTAAAAAAAAATTTGAAGCTTTACAATCGCTTTAAGACCCCCACAACCACTAATCAGCAGAAAGTGCTTTTCCAGGAGGACCCCCCTGTTAAGGCCGGGAAACATATATATGTTTATAACACATTCATTGGAAATATTAATACTTTTTTCTTACACAGAGCCATTTCCTCAGTATTCTGATACACTACAACAAACTTTTTCTACACCACTACAGTTTGACATTGTCGCACAGTTGATGCGACTGAGCAACTGCAGAGGTTTTATACACTTATAGCTGGATTCACGTAGATGTGCCTAACGTTAGGCAGGCGTAGCGTATTTCATTTCATATACGCTACGCCGCCGTAAGTTAGAGAGGCAAGTGCTGTATTCACAAAGCACTTGCGTCCTAAGTTACGGTGGCATAGCGTAAATGTGCCGGCCTAAGCGCGCCTAATTCAAATTGTGAAGAGGTGGGCGTGTTTTATGCTAATGAATCGTGACCCGTCCACGGACGGCAAGCGCCGTCCGTGGACATATCCCAGTGCGCATGCTCCAAATTAGGCCGCAAAGACTTATTGGTTTCGACGTGAACGTAAATTACGTCCAGCCCCATTCACGGACGACTTACACAAACGACGTAAAAATTCAACGCGGTTCCGACATCCATACCTAACATTGGCTGCGCCATCTTTTTGGTGGAATATCTCTAGGCCTGAAAACGCCTTACGTAAACGGCGTATCTTTACTGCGATGGGCAAGCGTACGTTCGTGAATAGGCGTATCTCGCTGATTTATGCATTCTAGGTATAAATCAGCGTACACGCCCCTAGCGGCCGGCCTATATAGACAGCTAATATACGACGGCGCAGGCGGTCATATCTTAGCTAGATTTAAGTGTATCTCAATTTGAGAATACACTTAAATTTACGACGGCGCAGATTCAGAGTTATGATGGCGTATCTACTGATACGCCGGCGTAACTCTCTCTGAATCTGGCTATATGTATTACACATAGCTATTAATTCGAATAAGGGGAACGACTCGCATATAAAGATTCTACAGTTTTCACATCTATATTAATATATGTGTTTTTTAAATGTGTGTTCAACTTTGTGTTTAGGTTACCTCCATGTACACATGTGAAGACACACCGATCGGCTTTGGGAGTTCCTTTCACTAATTGGTTCTCACCTGCGGATGGTCAGTGTCAATCACATGTCTCGGGTTAGAATCATATATATTTGAAGTGTGTTTTTCTTTATGCTAGCCATGATTAAGCACTGATTTGTAGTGTGAAACGCGTAGGCTGTTATTCCCGTTTTCTGCTTGTTTGTGTAATGCATTTTTCCATTTTTATATTAAAGACAACCGTACAGGTTTTTTGGAGTGCGGCTGTCCATCCTTTTTTCCTCAAACTAATTGAGGCCTGGTATGGTTCGGGGAGGAGTGTGGATTTCCCGGGAAGGGAATGCCCCTAAAATGCATACCAAACTCAAAGGGTCTGCATTTTTTTTTTTATTCCTGCTTTATGATGTGCTACAGAAAACATGACATTTAGAAAAATATACAGTGTAAGTTGCTGGCAAATTACACTTTAATGCTGGCTTCTTTACAAAAAGTAAAAACCCTCTAGAGTGGTCTGTGTTATTTTTTTAAAAAGAAGCAGGAAGGGAAATGTCATCATTTTTTATAACCATTTTCCTTTGTAAATGTTAGTGCATTAAAATCATGTCTTACAGCCAAATGGAATTTTGATTGCAGAACAGTGCTCCCCCGCCTTCGCCTTGCTATTATTTTGAGATGTGTCAGTGGGGGGCATTGGTGTTCAGTGGTGGAGGGGGCAAAAAATTATGCTAAGCAGGTAGAGGAAACAATAGGGCTGGCTGAGCAAGAGGAACAATAGTGGCCAATTGGGGATGGGGTAGAGTAATGGTGCTCATCAGTGGTGGGGGAAACAATAATTCCCAGTGAGGAATTGGGAGGAGAAATAGTAATATCGGTGCCAGTAGAAAACACTAACCTTGAACAGAAGCCTATACGCCACACTTATTTTAGACTGTGTGTTGGGGTCAGCAATATGGTGAATATAGGAGTAAATTATTCCATCGAATAACCAACGCTATTGCATTTCAGTCAAAAAATTACTTTACTCATAGGTTCAGCTCTTATGAGTCAGGCCATCTTTTGACTGAATTGTGTTAGTATTGGTTGCTCAATGGAATATTTTAGCCTTTGGAATTAATAAAGAAGAAGCTTTTATACTCACCTTGTTGCCAACATGTCTTGATTTAGACAGTGGAGAGTGGTACCAGGCAGGGGTTATAGGTCCTCTAGTTAGCCAGGGGGTCTGCAGTCTGACTCCCCCCCAAGTGGTCATTTCCCCAAAAGTATTCGGACTGAACCCGCGGTATGGAGACCTCAAGGACTTAGCCGCATGGTACTGGAAAGCTATAGTTAATTAAGTGAGTTAATTAAGTTAATTAAGTGATGTCCGCACTTAGTGCACGACCAGACCCCATTCTATGACTGGAAGGGAGGTGGCAGAGGAAAGCTGGACTGTTGAAGCAGGGATAGGCATGCACATGCTTGCTTGTTCTGGATTAGTGACTTTACAGTATTATTATATGATAGGTCCCCCATTCCGAACCCTCCTCCAGTCTTATGTTTACTTGTCCCTGATCTAGTTAGATATCACTCACTTGCTCGCACAAAAGCCAAAATAATTCTGATTGGGTTCACTCAGCAATACCATCACAATTAAAGGCTGGAGGGGAGCCAAGGGCAGGGGGGCTACCATAAACATCTACCTGCATCAGAGGATGCAGTTATATTTAAAATTTTGAGCCACTAACCCAGCCCATGTATGTAGATCAAGGAATGAGTCTTTACGTCATCCAAATTATGTTATAAAGATAGGCTCTCTTTTTTGGAACCAACTTTAAAATTATGCTTGGACACTCAAGAGCCCCCTATGACCTACATGCCTCATGTCTGCATTTTATGACTCTTGTACACAGATATTATTCAGTCCCAGTCCTGACTTTGCCAGTGTCGAGGTTCATTTGCTCCAATGAGTTGTGTGACAGCCAGCCAGCTTAATTCCCTCTTGCTGTGGATATGAACTGTGCTAAGAGATCCAGAGCAAGAGACAGAAAGACATCAGAACGGCAGGCTAATATCATACTTCAAAAGCAGCTGCTCCCTGTGATCTGGCTACTGTCGTTTTTCCTTGCAACATGGTGTGAAATGAAAGCTGTATCTTTGCGGATCTGCGAAAAGGGAGAGGAGAGGACGGGAAAGGACAAAAACCAGCACGTTCCTTTCAGCCACTGATCTTGGGTAGAATCGGCTGCCAAGACTGAAGGATGATGCCATCACAAGCATAGTCCATAGTGTCACTGCTGCCTGACGGAAGGGTCTTGGTGATAATCCTGAAACCTAAAGTGATTTTAAACCCTTACTTTTATTTTGAGAAGACAAACTCCACACTTACATTGTACTGTATGCATGTTGAATCTCTGAAACTTCCTCTTTTTTTATATTGTGGATAGCTATCAAGCCTCTGCCCCCACACCCATCTTCCATCAAATAAATCCTTTGTTAATTTAATCATGTGTTATGATGTAATTTGCTAAAGGACAAGGTGGTCCTTTTATGGCTTTACAATAAAGCCCAATCAGTTATAGCACCTGCTGCCAAGTAGTAGTACATAACTCTGTAATAAAACAAATTCCTCTATTCAAGATCCTAGTAAACAGCTAATTTATTGAAGATTCGCAAATAAATAAACAATACAGCAAGGTAAATGGAAGACAAGGACATAGCTTTTAGCATAATGAATGCTTATGGACATACATTTACGTATAATCACTTCTTGCAATATGTTGCACAGAAATGCTTATAGTTATGTTTGATAAGTGTGACTCATGTTACTGCTGTAGTATTAGTCACTGGGGCACTATGGATCTTCGAGATAACCATGTAACCATACATCACCAAGGACTATCTGCTGACATGGAGCTACAGGCTAAATAGCAGCATAATGTGCATGTCAGTAATAGGGCTTCAGTTCCTTTATTAATGTTGTGCCACCTCTCCTTCAATGCATTACATTTATCATTTTTATATTACTATTCCATTTATATCAACCAAACACATCTGAGCTTTTTTCACAAGGCTAGATCTATCTGTTTATCTGGAATGACAAATGTACGCAAGTTGTCATCTGTGAATATGGATAAACTTGCTGTGAACTCAGAAGTTTGTTCTTAAAGTTCCACTGGCATTGAACAAAGATTAGGGCTCCTTTCACACTAGGCGGACTCCATCGCTACGGGCCTGCTCCCGCCAGCTCAGCGGGAGATATATCCGCAGATCTCCGCTGAGCCGATGGATGACAAGCTCCTCTCTGCTCACTGAGCGGGGAGGGGTTTGTCGGGCGCCGCTGTCTCCTATGGAGTGATCCGATGAAAACGGACAGTATATCCGTGTAGCGCCTGTGTACTTTCGTACAGGTGCTATATTCAAATTTAGTGGGAGAATGAGAGAGT
Organism: Rana temporaria; assembly: GCF_905171775.1. Lineage (NCBI taxonomy): Eukaryota > Metazoa > Chordata > Amphibia > Anura > Ranidae > Rana > Rana temporaria. Next base: position 71,607,733 of record NC_053493.1, read on the forward strand.
TATGTTGCTCTCATTCTTTGATTTGACAAATTTGGCTGTCGCCATCTCTGGATTGTCCTGTGGGTCAGTTTGTGCCCCAGAGATGCAGTCTCATCTCTGGGCGGCAGGTGGCACCAGAGGGGTCCAGGCAGAGCCGCTTCTTCCCAGCAGCCAATTGGAGGAGTTTTCCCTCACGGGGCATGCTGGGGAGGGGTATTTCTGTGGCGGAGGCCGTTGTTCGGAGTTCTTTGCGGGATCCTGGTTCCTGGTGCGGAACCCACCTTTAGGGTGTGCGCACATCACGGGCCCCACCACTATGGCCTACCTGGCCAGGGTCACGTGCTAAGCGGAGTTTCTGACTCTGGGCTCTCATAGCCCGGAGCAACGTATGCTGCAAAGAGGCCCCAGTGACTTACTGGGTCCCCACTTCTATTGAGAAGATCCCAAGCTGGGTGCTGTTCGGTGGGGGATCGGTCTGAGGAGAACCCGGAGGCAGGTGATCCAACAGAGCTTGAACGAACCACCGGGGATCTGGGCACCGGACACTGGCAGGTCACATTCAAGTTGTTAGTCGGTGACCATAAAGACATACTGGGAGGATTTGCTCTACCGTCCTAACTTCCAAGCACTAGGCCTGTGGCAGAGGTCTCATCTGGACATTCAACTCTATTTAGAGCCAAGTCTGTGGCAGAGACTTGTTTTCTTTCCCAGAAGCTTTAAGTGGCGCTCTGGCTGCCAGGCCTGTGAGAGAGGTCTGTCCAGGGGCACTTCACCCACTCCGGGTGGAGTGGCGACACATACAAATACCATTGCTAAAGGGCAAGACTGCCTTTATTATCCATAGCCTGATACTGTGAAGTTGCTCTACCTTCACCAGCCTATCCTGTCTACCTCAAGTTCACATGTTGGTCGTGTTTGACCGGGAAAATAAAAGTATTTGAAAATGCAATCAATGGTCCTGGACATTCCATCATTACTCTCAGCACCACCATCACCCTTAGACACAGTATAGAGGTAACTTAAACACGCCGATCCCAAATCTAATCAGCGGCTCCTCCGGGGGTAGCGCTACATCCGTTTTCATCAGATCTTACCCGATCCGCATGGACGGATGGGGACATATCCCCATACGTCTGTTTTTAGCGGATCGGATGTCAGCGGACATGTCTCCGCGGACATCTGACGCTCCATAGAGCTGCATGGAACGACCATTCAGGTCCGCCGTCAAAACTGACAGGCGGACCTGAACGGTCCGTCCATGTGAAAGGGGCCTTAGGCAAGATCTATTGACATGTTATATTAAGTTGTCTCAGTTTGCACTAAAGTGTTGTTTATTGAATTCAGTTTGATGATCACAATAAGTTACATAGTGGTCTTACTACACCACTTGAACAGGATACTCATTGCAGCATTGTGGAGAGCTTCAATCTAAAGCCCATCTGCTAGTTTATCGTACAGTTTGCCAAGTGTTTATTTGGTCTACCACTCAGTATAAGTACCACAGAAATAGGAGCAACTCGATTCTAACCTCTTGTTGAAAAAGCTTGCCAAAAAAAATTTGGATTTTTCCCAGCAACATAAAGAACATAGGCCACAAGGGGAATATGGTAAATGGAGGCAAGAAGGGTTTTTTTTTCAATCATTCTGTGTGGGCCAGAATAAAGTTTATGAGGTACAACCCATACTACACCCATAGGGATTCGTGAAGATGTAAGGGAGCTTTATCAAATGGAGTTTGCCTTGCACACTTAGGGCCAGATTCACAAAAGGGATACGACAGCGTATCTGCTGATACGCCGTCGTATCCCTGTTTCTATCTATGCAACTGATTCATAGAATCAGTTACGCATAGATATTCCTAAGATCCGACAGGTGTAAGAGTTTTACACTGTCGGATCTTAGGATGCAGTACCGCCGTCGCTGCTGGGGGGAGTTTGCGTCATAAACCAGCGTCGGGTATGAAAATTATCAGTTAGGGCGATCCACGAAACTTTTTCCCGTCGTTACGTCGCCGCAAGTGTTAGTTTGCCGTCGCAAAGATAGGGCACCTTTTACAAAGTGTAAAATTACTATACCACGTAAAAGTATACCCGTCTTTCGCGCATCGCTTTTGAATTTTTTTGATTTTTTTTTTTTCCCGGCGCAAGTCTTTTTTTCACGTCACGATTCACAAAACGTCAGCGCGTCGTAATTTCGCGCAAAGCACGTCGGGAAATTTGCATCGGGAGCATGCACAGTACGTCCGGCGCGGGAGCGCGCCTAATTTGAATTGGCCCGCCTTGTGCCGGACGGATTTAGGATACAACGCCGCAAATTTCCAGGTAAGTGCTTTGTGGATCGGGCACTTAGACAGAAAATTTGCGGCGGTGTAACCTAAATCGGTTACGTTACGCTGCGCCCGGGCTACGTGAATCTGGCCCTAGGTGCTTGATTTACTAAAGGCAAATAGAATGTGTACTCTGCAAGTGCAATTGCTCTTGAGCTTAGTAAATGAGGTAAAGCTTCACTTTGCAAATAATACATGCAAGAAAAATAATCATACGTAGGAAGTTCTTTAAATAAAATTATCAAAGATCGAATATTTACCCTTTGCTGAGCACCATTCAAGGCCAGACACACTTGTTCCTCTGACTCAAATTAATTTTTATTGTTTGTTTTTGTAGACAGACAACTGTCAGATCTCTGCATGTTTTCATATGTTATGTGGTGCTTTAAATCACATTTTAGAGTAAAAGTAATAGTTTAAGAATCACTCCAATTGAGAAAGGTCTCTTGGTTGTGATTTTCAAGAGGCTATTGGATGCCTATACACAATTACCAGTTCACCCAACAAGAGAGCATCCCTGTCATGCCTTCCCCTAGTGTAGGCAGTCAGGCACTATAGATAGCTTCTGTGTTCTTCACCTATAGCAGCCCCCTTTCCCATAAGGCAAAGGGGCCTACTGGAACTTGGTTGCCCTCGGGTCTTAAACACAGCGCTATAGTTCCTGACTGCCACGCCAATGCAGGAGCGAACTGAGAACAGAAAACAGGTACTTGCGGTTGGCAGAATGGTCAGTGACAGTCTGGGTTCAGAGCAGGATGAGTTCTGAGCGTAGTCGATATAAAATATGAGGTCGTCAACAAGGGAATCCAAACTAGCAGGCACAGGAACAGGGTATACAAAAAAGTGTAGCACTTAAGCAATATAAATCATAACAATGAACATTGTATATGTGATATATAATAAATCACTGGGTAAATGAATATGTGCAACACAATGTTACAAATGCATAGAGTCCATGTGAATGGATTCCACCAAGTGAATGATGAATTAATCAAAACATGGAATAAATGAAAAGTGCAACACAATAAAGTCCATGTAGAGGAATAGAAGTTGATCAAAACATGAAATGCTGATTTCTTCCTTATGTGAAAATGACCACCACCAGTAGAAATGAAGGCTTACCGGAGCTAGTGGACTTATGGTGACGTATGTCGCCAGAAGTCAAATCAGGCTTGTAAATTACGGTTCACAATCATGAAAGCAGAATGTATGTTGATATACACATCTTGTTCTCTGATGGATAATACTTCAAAGGATGGGAGGACATACGATGGAAGGAACATTCCTAAATGATATCTCTCCGATGGTATCAGTAATAAGAAGAGATAGGGGAGAAAAGTGCCCACATAGTGTAATCTTGTTTCATTTAAAAAATAATTTATTAAATCAGCTATTACACTCACATGTAGGCTGTAAAATCACGCGTGTATACACAGGTGTGGCGGCAGTGGAAACGATCCGATGCGTTTCGTGTACCAACACTTCATCTGGGGTCGGAACAGGGTAGACATGCAGGAATCTTGAAGCATGTGTTACACACACTAGCACCATCAAGGCTCTGAGGGTTTGGATGGCTTAAAACAGGCTTCTTCTTCACCCAGAGACTGGCTACATCGATCACTTTGCAGGTGGACATGCAGACAGCGAGAATGCAGCTCAGCCCAAAAAAAAACAGGATTCTAGAATGAGACCAGAAGCTCTCATGGAACAGGAGCGCTACATGCTCCTGACAATCCCTTACTCAGTGGTGAAGTAACACTCAGGTTATACCCATGATTGGTCATCTCAGAAGATGGGCTTGTTGACAAGGACCTGAATAATTAGAACTCCTGTAACTTCCTGTAATAGCATGTCAATGATGCTACACTGTTCCTGAATTCAGAGAAGAGTTGCCACTCTCATTTGGGATGTGCCTGCTTGCAATACAGTGGAATGAAATAAATGTTTCAGGGGGTCTGGCTATGTCACTGCTGATTCAGAAGCCTGTAGTTTGTCAATCAGCACCTGACCACACCTAGTCCTGCTTACTTCTTTCTGGCTGAAAGCCCCCCAATGCAAGCTGCTGTGTGTGTGTGTGGGGGGGGGGGGGTGAGACACAAATGAACATGCAGTCTGCAGATCATAAGACACATGAGAGGAAAGGAGACCATAGCATAATTCCGTATAGAGAAAATGTATTAAAATAAGTAATGTACTTACAAAAAATGTATGTTAAAAGCATGTAACACAATGCTGGCCGGAATTATGCTATGGTCTCCTTTCCTCTCATGTGCCTTATGATCTACGGACTGCATGTTATGTGAGAGCCTAACATCCTCAATACCGGAAGAAGTCCTGTCTGGGTTCCCTAAGTTTCCAATCCCCAGACATGCCTAGTGGTTGAAGGTGATATTACCTGAAATTCACCAAAGTAAATCATTAGATTTTTCTTAACCAATGGAAAAGAAGCCATACCTTTTGGGCAGAGCTTATTGTAATATTTATGATCTTATGGTCTGAGATGGTATTTAGAGGCAAGAGAGATGCCATGAAAGTACTCAAAAACATTAAAAAACACCTGACTACCATCAATCATACACGCACACACATACACAATTTATCAACTCACACTTTTACATTCATGATGATTCCTGAACACCTTATGCTTTGGAACTTGCAAGAAGTAAATCCTCTTTAAGTGTACCCATCTTGTAAGCCACGGCAGCCATTCTAAAAACTCAGGAAACCAGCAATTCAGACCAGTAGCTGTTTTGGAACGGGTAATTATGTCATGTTGATTTTTATCTCATATTCATTTGTGTTCTCTTAAATATTGATTTATTGAGTATTATACAATTGATAATTCTCCAGAATCAATAACCGTCTTGTAGATTTTTCTCTAAAGATTACATTTTCAAAATATTTTTCATTTTGCATAGTTTCCACACTAGTGACATAAAAAACGTCTAATTTTATTTCACTTTGCTAACCACTTACTTACCTGCAGTATAGTAAAGGTTGGATTTGTGAAATACAGACGTTCTGTTTAATTGTCATTTTACAAGGTTATTGATTCTACAGGGAAGTTTATCATTGCTGTACCATGTCAAAGGTACTACAACCCCATTTAGCAGGTGTTTCAACTGATATTCAAGCTGTTATGTAATGCAATCGGTATTTAAAATTGTATGTAATGTTTGTTTTTGTCAACCAATATATATAACTATTTTGTATGATTCTGGTGAATAAATGTCATATTTGTAGACTGTGGTCATAACAGATTGAATCTGTATCTTAAAAATATCATCGTTAAAAATTAGTTAAATCATAAATACTGTGCAGGAAAATTTTCCTTAATAAGCACAACCCCAACCTGGGACATAGTTTTGGAACTCGCACCCTGTACTGTAGGATACAACTAGACTTGAGCACTTCAACGTAGAGCTCTGAGCCCCAGTGATAAAAACCAAATTGGCCAGTGGGAGGGATTTGGAGAGATTTAAGAATCTATTGGCTTCCTTTTAGTTAGGATTTCCACATAGATTCAAGGTTCAGATGCAGAGACACTTGCTCCTCTTATTGTTTACCGTGTTGAATATCAACAGCTTCTTCAGGGATAAGTGCTATATAAGCAAAGAACAGGTTAATTTTAAGGTGCGCTCCAGTCAAACATGAACATTTTGCATTTTGAACTGCTTTCGTCAAAATCCTTCTACCTGTTATGGTAGCTAAATACCTTGTTAGCATATTTGCTTACCTCCTAAATAACCTTGAGTATGAACCACTGAATATGAAGGCCAGTGTGTTTTATAATTTTAGCACAACCCCCTTTGTCAACCCACTGCAACTTTATCTATACACACTGGAGCATGAAAGGGAAGTTGCACAGTAAAAAATCATGCAAGAGTGGTCTTTTGTCTCAAACAGAAGAACCAGGAAAAGCCTGATGAGCATTACTGCAGCAGCTTATATAATCATTTTTACAGGTAAATTTAAAAAAGTCCTTCTAACTAGCAACGGTGCAATGTTTCTGTTCACTGACGAGTTTTATTTGTTGCCTAGAGTGGCTCTGCAAACAATATAGATTTGTAATGGCAGATAAAAAGTTAGCGGCAGATTAGAAGTCATAAATTCTTTTGCTAGTTTGCAAATATATGTAAGCAGAGAAAGTTGCCTTGGGTTTTATTAATCTGATGTATAACAGAACATTCTGGTGTAAAGCTTTGTGGAATTAATTTTTTTCTTTCGTAGAAAACAATAGAATGGATTTTTTTTAAGAAAAAAAAGGAAAGGAAGAAAAGAAAACAACCCAGGGTGTAGACTTATCTGGTATAGGCATCGGCTGAAATAATAGCTTCCTTGCTCCCCCTGCTGAGAGCCAAACAATGTAGTGCTCAGCCAAGACGAAGATGCCATTAAAATGAAATTATAGTTTGCAAGCAGCTCTGTAATTGCTGCGAGAAGGGCTTACTTCGGGATTGCACCAAGCTTGGCTACATTCAAGACTTACTGTGCTTGTAAAATACAAATAAAGTTTGTCACTTTTAGTTCACAGGGATCTTGGAAATGAATGTTGATGGTGCCCCATTTATTAAAACTAGTACAGAATTAAGGTGTAGTCCCTTGCAGCCAATCATCATTTTTCACACTCAGTGAAAAGAGCTAATTTCCCTGTAAAACAATAGTAAGGTATAAAAGTTTCAAAATGGGAAAAGTAGACCATGCAGTAGACTCACTTAATTACAGCTTTGTATGCTATATTTCTGAAAGCATACTTTACCAGACTGAACTATCTTCCAGCGTTTCCAGGCTGGTTGCTCATATCTGATTCTTTACACATATCTGGCAATAGAAGCAGGTGAATGGAGCTGCAGGCATCACTTTACGATGGACAGTGGTCTGGACCTGGACAGAGGGACAGCTCTACCTAGACTACCAGCCAGCCAGTAATCTGTGCAGGTCCCCTGTTTCTCTGAAATGATTAGTTCTTTGGACCACATCATCTCTAAAAAGTAGGGCTGTGCAAATGAACTTTTAATTAATCGATTAATCTTTAATTTTTTTGATCGATCAAAATCTTTTTGATCGATTACAATTCTTTTGATTGGTACTCACCTCTCCACCGGCTTCTGGGCCTTCAGGGAGTTCCGTCGGAGATCCAGTAACGTCACGAACACCGTTGGGGCTTGTCGTGTCCATCTGAAGGGCTCCTTTGCTGTGCCTTCATATCTGCATGCCAGCGGGACCTTACTATCTGCCACACGCAAGGGCTGTTACACTTCCCTCTATCACTTCCCTCTATCAACCTGGGATTCTACAACCATTCACTGGGAGTTGTGATAGTTCCCTTCATGGGACATCTACATGCCGACGGACTGTTAACCTCTCCTCATCTGGATTAAGCAGTGGTATCGTTGTACACATTTTTATACCAGTATCATACTTGGCTACATGTTTTTATGACTGCTTTTGGTACCGTTTGGTATTACTCGCACCATTTTTACAGTTTATGTAGCTACATCGATTTTATCTCCAGTGCAATATTTATTTGGTTACTTACTTGAAGACTATAAAAGTTTTAATGCTATTCCCATTGAGCGTGGCCTTTGTGTGTTTTTGTATCCTGCTATCCATTTTTCCAGTGGTTGGTAGCTACACTGGGAATCAGCCTGCAAGGAGATCAGCTAAAAGTAGTTGGATCTGTATGTGCGTTATAATTAATCGAAATTAGTCGATTAATCGCTAAAAAAAAAAAAGATTAATCGAACAGAAAATTTTTGATCAGTAACAGCCCTACTAAAAAGCAATGATGTCACCTGCGTGTCCTGCCCCCAGGATCACAGAAGGACAGAGGTGGAATCTCTTATGTGCATACCTGCTCCACCTTCTGGATCCTGCCCTTTGCCTGCCTGGGGCTAAAAGGTACAGGGGCACGCTGATGGGGACACTTGATTTAAGGGAACACTAGGGGGCACACTGATGGGGACACCAGATGTAAGGAGGCACACTGAAAGGGACACTTAATGTAGGAGGATTTTTTTTGGGACATCTGATGTAAGGGGGGCACTCTGATGGGGACAACTGATGTAAGTGGGCAATCTGATGGAATCATCTAAAGTAAATGGGCACACTGAAAACTGACAGTAAATGTTATTGAAATATAATGGAAATTGTACATTTTTATTCATAGATGTAAAATTTCTACATATACGCTAGGATCTGAGTCATACCACAAACATGAAGTTTGGACCTCTGGCCAGATCTCCTTGAATTTTAATTTGATACCCCTGCTTTATAATAATCCAGGATCATTCACATCTCTGGCAGGCTGGACATTGATAGCTACACTTGTGGTATTGCTAGCCAAACTTTCACCACGATCAGTGTTTTAGCAGGTTATCCCATGCATTCCCACAAGTCCTTACGTTCTTCCTTGTGTCACCCTTTCCCACAGCCAGTCAGGTAGAGATGCATCAGGAGATACAAGTGTTATATAAACTTGTTGTACAGGGTTGTTCTCACTAGATATTACCATAATCTCATAATCATAATTCAACCTACATCATAAAAAACTATCAATAAATTATGTATTACGTGCTGTTCATACTCACTCAGTGACTATGAGATTTGTTTTCTGTACTCTGCAAAAAAACTGTTTGATTCTGCTGTTCTCTATCGCCACCTTCTGTCCCCAAATCAGCTAGGGATTTTGCAGCTGTGGTGGAAACTCTGCACATGCTCTGTTTTCAGTGAGTTTCTATGCTGAGCATCTCCTCCCTATCACTGAGCAGCCCATGTGACTACAGAGTCACTTCCCTCTTATTCTAAGACACAGGCTGGAGGGGCGTGACACAACCTATGACTGTCAGAAATCCACCTACATCATGTTATTGCCAAAAAATTATAAAGATTGGTTTATAATATATACAACAGGTAAAAAAGGTATTGAACCCGTCACCATTTTTCTAAGTAAATATATGTCTAAAGGTTCGTACACACGGTCGGACATCCAACAAAATTTCCCTTGGATTTTTGTCTTAATTGATTTGTCCGATCACACCCATAGCATACACACGCTCGGACTTTTCTGCAAACTTTTCTAACACTTTCCCAACATCACGTGGTTTTACTTGCTCTTTACCGCCACCCTTTGGTTAACTTCTGCTATTGTTGGTTGAGTTTAACATTGGTTCTGAGCATGCGCATTTGTACTTTTTCCAAAAGTCCGATGGTTTGCTGTACACACGGTCGCACTTTGCACAATCGGACTTTTCGGAACAGAAAGTTGGTCCGTTCACAGACCCAACTTTTTGTCCGATTGAAGCCGAAAAGTGCCGGATTTTGAAGTTGGTTGGGCAAAAGTCCGACCGTGTGTACGGGGCCCAACCAACTTCAAAATCCGGCACTTTTCGTATTTGTCCGACCGTGTGTACGTTCCATCGGACCAACTTTTTTGGCTTCAATCGGACAAAAAGTTGGGTCTGTGAACGGACCAACTTTCTGTTCCGAAAAGTCCGATTGTGCAAAGTGCGACCGTGTGTACAGCAAACCATCGGACTTTTGGAAAAAGTACAAATGCGCATGCTCAGAACCAATGTTAAACTCAACCAACAATAGCAGAAGTTAACCAAAGGGTGGCGGTAAAGAGCAAGTAAAACCACGTGATGTTGGGAAAGTGTTAGAAAAGTTTGCAGAAAAGTCCGAGCGTGTGTATGCTATGGGTGTGATCGGACAAATCAATTAAGACAAAAATCCAAGGGAAATTTTGTTGGATGTCCTACCGTGTGTATGAGCCTTTAAGGTGCTATTGACATGAAACAACTCATGCAATCTATACATACAAAGAAACCAAAACAAATAAGTGCAGAAATTAAGTTATGTGTAATAAAATGGAATGATTGAACACATGAAAAAAGGGAGGTGCAAAAAGGCTTGGAAAGCCAAGACACCAGCTGAAATCTATAAGAAATGAGAAAGCAATCCTGCCCCTTGTCAGTGCAGATTAATATCAGCTGGTTCAGTCTTAACTGGTGGCCTATAAAAAGGTTTCTTATTACCAAGTTGTCCCACTAGAAACACCTCATGCTAAATAAGCATGGTCAACACGCAAGACTCTATTGCTGAAGAAAAAGTATGGTGAAGTTTGTTTAACGTTTGCTACACAACATTTAGACAAACCTGTAAAACACAGGGAGAATATAGTCTGGTCAGATGAGACCAATTTGAACTCTTTGGATGCCATAATACACACCATGTTTGGAGGTCAAATGGCACTGCACCTCACCCGGAAAAACAACCCCATACCAACAGTGAAGTTTGAAGGCGGGAAGGATGAAGGATGAATAGAAAAATGTACCAAAACATTCTTGATAAAAATCTGCTGCCATCTATCAGGATGATGATGAAGATGAAACGAGGGAGGACATTTCAGAAAGACAATGATCCCAAACACAAAGCCAAGGAAACTCTCAATTGGTTTGGAAGAAAGAAAATAAATCTGCTAGAATGGCCCAGCCAATCACCTGACTTCAATCCAATTAAAAAATCAATGGAAAGAACTAAAGATCAGAATTCCTAGGCTCACGAAACGTTCAAGATTTGAAGATTTGAATACTGTGCAGAAGAATGGGCCAAAAATCACACCTGAGCAATGCATGTGACTAGTTTCTCTATACAGGAGGCGTCTTAGGCCCCGTACACACCATAGAATCCATCCGCTGAAAAATCCCAGCAGATGGGTTTCAGCGGATAGATCCTATGGTGTGTACACACCAGCGGATCTGTTTCCGCGGATATTTCTCCCCTGGGATGGATTCCAGCAGATTGAATATTTGCTGACATGCCAAGCATATCCATCTGCTGGAATCCATCCCAACGGATGGATCCGCTGGTCTGTATAGACTCACCGGATCCATCCGTCCGAAGGGATCCCCCGCATGCGTCGTAATGATTCGACGCATGCGTGGAATTCCTTATATGACAGCGTTGCGCACGTCGCCGCGTCATAATCGCGGCGACGGCGCGACACGTCATCGCCAGAGGATTTCAGCGCGTATTTCAATGCGATGGTGTGTACACTCCATCGCATGAAAATCCGCCGAAATCCTCGAGAGGATTTATCCGCGGAAACGGTCCGCTGGACCGTATTCGCGGATAAATTCTCTTGTGTGTATGGGGCCTAAAAGCTGTCATTACCAACAAAGGATTTTGTACAAAGTCTTGAATAAGTTTCAGTTAGCATGTTCAATACTTCTCATGTCATTCCATTTTATTACACATAATTAAATTTCTTAACATATTTGTTTTAAATTCTATGTATATATGGATTGCATGGGTTGTTACAGACATGTAGTGAAATTATATTTTTTTTCTTCATGTTGCAATATATGTGTGCAGCTGTGATAAAACGAACAAGTTAAGGCACCCTAAATAAACATCGAAAAGTGAAAAGCTGCCCCTTTAAAAAAATTGATGGATAACACTGTTCAAATTGTGAAAAAATACAACTGTAAAGGTAATGGCGATTCACCATACAAAGTCATGGTTGAAATAGCAAACCTCTATAAACCACTGAAATTTGTTCAAAACATACAATAAATATGAAAAAACGTAAATGAAACTTAAAGCGGAGGTTCACCCAAAAATCCACTTTTTGACATTAGCTATAGCATACTGCTAACATCTGCAGTATGCTGTTTGTTTTTTTGTTTTTCTTGTACTTATCGTTATATGAGCCCTTGTTATCCGGCTCCGAGCGGGGAATCCTGCGGGGAATAAACGTTTCTAAGCGAAGAGGAGATGATTGACGGCTGCTAAGGCGCGTCACACTTTCCGAAAAAAAACGAAGTCACACTCGGGCGTTTACGGCGCCTGCACCTGCCGTGTAGAGCTGACTGCGCATGCACCGTAAACACCCGAGTGTGACTTTGGGTATTTCCAGAAGGCGTGACGCACTTTAGCAGCCGTCAATCAACTCCTCTTCGCTTAGGAACGCCTATACCCGGAAGTAATCCCCCGCTGGGAGCCGGATAACAAGGGCTCGTATAACGATAAGTACAAAAAAAAATACATTAAATGAATACAAATCAATAGTCCAATGTGACTGTGCCCAACACCAATAATAAAAATGTTATTCCGCATATGTGTGTCTTCTATTGCTTCACCACGAGTGTTCTAGGGATAGATGGCAACTCACCGGAAGTGTTTGACCCCTTATTACAGGTGAATGAATTGTACGACTTCCACCATACTCCTCCAATTGTCTATCAGGCTAAGCTATGAAGATATGTACTCCACCAGGGACACTGAGAAGAGTGTACTATGTTTATTATATTAAAAACAAGTTAAAAACAACTTAATTGAACTCACATATAGCAGTGTCGAGCTTAACACTTGGGATCTACAGCGTGTGTGAATAAAGTATATTGGTGTAGCTCTGGTATGCTCCCCACACCTCATTCTCAAAGCTGGGCCTGAGTGAGCATCACATGGTCACATGGGTCCCGGAAGTGACGAATACACCCATCCGACGTACGTTTCACAGTACTTGTCAGCTGTTTATCAAATCTATATTTTAACTACTTCCTGCCCAGCCAATGTAAATAAATGGGGGGGGTGCTCTCTAGTTCCAGGAGGATGTTCTTGTGTGTCCTCCCAGAAGAACACCGTGTAGTGGATACATCAGATCAACTTTGAGTGTGTGTTCCCATAGCAAATGGGTTGCTGTGGGGACACACGAAGAAGAGGAGAAGCCAAAATCACAGACAGGGGACACAAAAAGAGGAGGATCAGGGCCGCTCTGTGCCATACCATGGCACAGAGCAGGTGAGTTTAACATGTTTGTTATTTAAAAAAAAAAAATAATAACCTTTAGTAACACTTCAACCATTTTCCTACGGGGCAATTTAGAACATTTTCATAAACATGTTAAAATCTGTATTTTTATGCTAGAAAACTACTTAGAACCCCCAAACATTATAAATTTTCTCAAAGCAGAGGCCCCGGTGAATAAAATGGTGACTGTTGCAATGTGTTATGCCACACTATATTTGCACAGCCATTTATAAAATGCACATTTTCAGAAAAAATATATTTAAATGAATTTTAGTGCACACAAACACAATATGATACCCAAATTTTAGGTAAAATATAAAAGATGATGTTGTATTGAGTAAATAGATACCAAACATGTCAAGACTTAAAATTGTGCATGGCTGTGAAATGGCGTCAAACTTCAGTCCCTAAATTATATCTAGGCAGCACTTTAAAAGCCTTTTTTAGGTTATCACTTTAGAGCTACACATGAGCTCTGGTGCCAGAATATTGCTCTGGCTACAATTATTTGATAATTTCTTTGTCAGTGGGCAAACGTACACAATCAGCACGGGATCAATTTTTTCCCCTCACTGTATTTATATATATATATCATCTCTGCGCTGGGAGCAATTAAAACATGTGCAGATATGGGCCTATGTCCTGCTCCTTTAAATTTTCTCCCCACTTTGGTTGAAAACAAATGTTCTTAACCACTTAACGACCGCCGCATGTACATATACGTCCACAGAATGGCACGTACAGGCAGATGGGCGTACATTTACGTCCCTGCCTTTCCACGGGTCGGGGGTCCGATCGGGACCCCCCGGTACATGCGGCGGTCGGAAATCGTCTGGGAGCGATCCGGGATGAGGGGGCGGCTATTCGTTTCTAGCCACCCCCTCGCGATCGCTCCCCGGAGCTGAAGAACGGGGAGAGCCGTATGTAAACACGGCTTCCCCGTGCTTCACTGTGGCGGCTGCATCGATCGTGTCATCCCTTTTATAGGGAGACACAATGACGTCAGACCTACAGCCACACCCCCCTACAGTTGTAAACACACACTAGGTGAACACTAACTCCTTCAGCGCCCCCTGTGGTTAACTCCCAAACTGCAACTGTCATTTTCACAATAAACAATGCAATTTAAATGCATTTTTTGCTGTGAAAATGACAATGGTCCCAAAAATGTGTCAAAATTGTTCGAAGTGTCTGCCATAATTTTTGCAGTCACAAAAAAAATCGCCGATCGCCGCCATTAGTAGTAAAAAAAAAAATATTAATAAAAATGCAATAAAACTATCCCCTATTTTGTAAACGCTATAAATTTTGCGCAAACCAACCGATAAACGCTTATTGCGATTTTTTAACCAAAAATATGTAGAAGAATACGTATCGGCCTAAACTGAGGAAAGAAATGTTTTTTTATATATTTTTGGGGGGATACTTATTATAGAAAAAAGTAAAAAATATTGCATTTTTTTTTCAAAACTGTCGCTCTATTTTTGTTTATAGCGCAAAAAATAAAAACCGCAGAGGTGATCAAATACCACCAAAAGAAAGCTCTATTTGTGGGGAAAAAAAGGATGTCAATTGACGCAGTGCCGAATCGCAAAACCTGGCCTGGGCCTTTAGCTGCTTTTTGGTCCGGGGCTTAAGTGGTTAAAATTTTAAATTTCAAGCTTTATTCAGGAAGATTATTCTGTAACATCCTAGTATAGCACTGCACCCTCCTCTGCTTTTACTGCTTCCTGGGTCAGATCCCTGCTCACTGAACAAAGGTGATCATGATAATTCAATGACCAGGAAAACAAATTGCTTAATTAGCAACTGCGTTGCCTCGTACACAGAACCGCTTTTTCCGTTGGGAAAACTGCCATGACAGCTTTTGGCCGGGAAAACCGACCGTGTGTATGCTCCATCGCAGTTTCCGCATGCTCAGAATCAAGTATGAGACGACATCGCTCGTTCTGGTAAAACTAGCGTTCGGAATGGAGATAGCACATTCATCACGCTGTAACGGACTGAAACGCACAAAGACTGAAAAGCGTGAATAGTCTCTCACCAAACTTTTACTAACACGAGGATCTGCAAAAGCAGCCCAAAGGGTGGCGCCGTTTGACTGGAACTTCCCCTTTATAGTCCCGTCATACGTGGTGTACGTCACTGCCCTTTGGACGGGCAGTATTTGGCCTGAACGTGTGTATGCAAGGTATGCTTGAGAGGAATCCCGTCTGGAAAAACTTCGGGTTTTTTCCTGCTGAGAAAAACGGTTATGTGTACGAGGCACGTGTGTGTCATCCTGCTGGTTCTGCAATAGGAAAGAAATTTGTAGATCACAAGGCTGTCTGTACAGAGTTACATACTGTTTATCAAATAAAATAGTAAACACACAGTATATCTATTTCAGCTGTGTATTAAGCTGTTTTCTTGGAGTTTCATTTTAAAGCACCCTTCGGCTCCACTCTGGGACCTTTCAACACTGATCTTAATGGAATTGCCAGCTGTCGCTTTAAACAAGCTGTTATCAAGCCTCAGCAGGCTTTTAGCAAATGTCAAGCAGTGCTGAAAAATGTTAACAGCTTTTTAAAAAGGACAGCTTGCAGGGCAAAAGTTCTACAGAAAAATAGCAAAGGGTGTCCATAATATAAAAAACGTGGAGTTCCGATTTAACACAAAGTAGATCATCAGGCCTAATGACTGAGTAACATATTATTTTACTTTTCGAGACCATAGAGCAGCTTAGGTTTGGATTTATAACGAGGCCAGAAAAGTGAAAAGAGATAAGTGAACTATGTGCTTTATGACAAGTGGGTTGGTAGATCGTTAGAGGCCACCTTCTGTAGACACCATATGGTATCTTTAACTCAATTGATTTTTTTCTGTTTTTATCATGTGTGCTTTTATCAATAAATCTCTCCCATGTTTCAAAGAATTTTCTGGTTTCATTTTCTTCCCCAAGGACATTTATATAACGTAATTTCAGCTTTTATAGCTCTGAGTATCAAGCAGGTGCTTCAACAGAGAGGTCCAAATAATGAGGCTCACCTTTCAAATTATGAGCCCAGTGGGCTAAAACCTGTAGCAGATATGTGCCGGAGGTGAACTGGTGCAGTCCGAAACAGTTTCTTCTAAACAGCTGTTCAATGGTCTCTATTAACTAAACACTAAGGGCTAGATTCAGAAAGAATTTACGCCGGCGTATCTATTGATACGCCGCATAAATTCAAAGTTGCGCCTGCGTATCTTCTTTCTGTATTCAAAAAGCAAGATACACCGAAATTAGGCTAAGATCCGACTGGCGTAAGTCTCTTACGCCGTCGTATCTTAGTTGCATATTTACGCTGGCCGCTAGGTGGCTCTTCCATCGATTTACGCAAGGAATATGCTAATTAGGTAGATACGCCGATTCAGAAACGTACGTCCGCCCGGCGCATTTTTTTACGTCGTTTACGTTAGGCTTTTTCCGGCATAAAGTTACCTCTGCTATATGAGGCGTACGCAATGTTAAGTATGGACGTCGTTCCCGCGTCAAATTTTGAAAAATCTACGTCGTTTGCGTAAGTCATTCGGGAATAGGGCTGTACGTAAGCTACGCTCACGTCTAAAGCATTGACGATTTGTGGCATAATTTCGAGCATGCGCACTGGGATTCTTTCACGAACGGCGCATGCGCCGTTCGTAAAAAACTTCAAATACGTGGGGTCACACTAAATTTAACTAAAACACGCCCATATCATCCACATTTGAATTAGGCGGGCTTACGCCGGACCTCATACGCTGCGCCGCCGTAACTTAGGGCACAAGTTCTTAATGAATACGGAACTTGCGCCGTAAGTTATGGCAGCGTAACGTATCTGGGATACGTTATGCCAGCAGAAAAATACGCCGGGCTTTATGAATCTAGCCCTAAGCCTTTGTGTTACATAAAACATGGGTTTGAAATAAAAGGGCAAAAAGCTAAATACACAGGTGAAATACATAAAAAATAAGCCATTTCATCTGCCAAAGGATTTGTAATTCACCCAATCCTGAGATTTACACAGCTCTGCAACATAACGGATGAGCTCTGTATTAAGGTGAAAAAACACCTTGCAGTCACCGGCCCCCCAGCCCCCCCTTTTAAGAAGCCCTGAATTTGCCTCGGCGGGGACACGCTGTCCCTCTCTTGGCGGCTATGAATGCCGAATGAATGACTCGGGAGTGAGCCCGCAAAGTAACTCCAGGGAGAGCGCTTCTCCTAGGGGGTTATCTGATGCAAGGAGGAGCCATGAGAGCCAAAGAGGGACCCCAGAAGATGATGTTCAGGGCCACTCTGTGCAAAACTAACTGCACAGTGGAGGTAAGTATGACATGTTTGTTATTTTATTTATTTTTTATAATCAACCTCCCTGGCGGTATGATTCTGTCTGGAATTACGTACCAAAAGCGGTACAATTATTTTCATGGAAATTTGGTGATATGTATTATAGGCCTGCAATTCTTAGTAATTACTTACTTAAACCTGACCAAAACAAGACTCTAGTAGACATTCCAGATGTGATAAATTTGAAACACAAACACATGAATTATAATTAATCAATAATATAATTTTATTCAATAAAGCAATGAAAAATAAAGAAATTAGTCAAAGAAAGAAATTCAATACACATCCATAGTGTGAAACAGTTTGAAACAGGGAACTAGACAAAGTCCGACATTGCAATCTGGGCAATAGTACCTTGATTCTTTTCGGACTTTTTTCCCATTTTCATCCCTCTTGGAACAGCAAACGACGCACATCCTGGTAGGCGCTAACTTTCGTGCGGTTGGCGGTAAAAAATTCTACAAAATGACGACCTGTCAGGCGTTCTGGATTCCCAACGTCAACAGAGCGTCGTCCGGGTCTGTTAGCAGACACTGATGGCATCGGGTGGTTGATAAAAATCTGCTCAGACACTTTCCATATAAAGTCAGAATGAACAAGAGGTATGTTCGTGTTTGCTTTATAAAGAATATAAGCGTTCCAAAGACATTGTTCAAGGAGATGCCTGAAAATATTTTTATAGTACTTCTTTTGTTGTTTTCGCATCGCCGGGTAAAATGTCATTGCCTGATCGGCTCGGTCGACACCTCCCATTGTGTGGTTATAGTCGATCACGACTTGTGGTTTCAGCACATCTTTTCCGTGTTTTGTGCGGACCATGGCAGTGGAGGTATTGTGCACAGTGCTCATGAGACACACGTCCTTTTTGTCTCGCCAGCGCATTGCCATCATTTTACCCTTTTGAAAGGCAACCATCTCTCCTTTTTTTAATTTCTTCTTGCCAAACGTAGATGGCATGTCACGCCGGTTTAGCCTAACGGTACCATACCCATCCGTTTTATTGAGGAGCAAAACCTCATAAAGTTCCGGTGACGTATAAAAATTGTCTGTTGTCACGCAATATCCCTGGTTCAGTAATGGGTCCAGCAGTGAAAGGACAGACGATGTGGCCATCCCATAGCGGTTGTACCTCGGATTAAACTTTGTACCTTTCCCGGTGTAAATGACCGCATTCCATATATACCCGGTGGATGATTCACAGAGCATATAAAATTTGATGCCAAAGCGCGCTCTTTGGATCCAACTCAGGCGTCCCTTGTAGGCCATCAGACTTTCGTCCACACTGACATCCCTTTCTGGCACATAGGTCCGCTGAAAGTTGGCGACAATCATCTGGCACACCTCCCAGATTTTTTTTAGCTTTGGCGCAGGATGCGTGGCCTCGTCAAATTCTTCGTTGTTGGCGAAGTGCAAGTTTTTCATAATTAGTGAAAAACGATACTCGGACATCAAAGTGCCAAAAAATGGAGTGGCCAGCATCTTATTGGTGGTCCAGTACCATTTCTGGAGCGGTTTGCCCACCACCCCCTGAAGGATGAGGAGTCCCAGAAAATTCCAGATGTCCTCCTCAGTGACCGGTTCCCATTTTCTGGATCTGGAAAATCTGCCACACAGCGTAGCAGATTGCTGATCGTGGTAGCGATTGGTCTCCGTCACAATTTTTAAAATTACCTCCTCAGATAGAAAAAGTTTCAGGTACGCCAGAGGGTTGTCGGCCTCCACATCAACCTTCATCCCAGGAGATCCAGTGAATCGGAACCTCGGGGGCGCTGCCTGGTCCACATCGCTGTCTATAGGGCACCAAGTGCGCACATCACTCAGGTCAGGTGCGGGATCATCGGCGGTGTCACTTTCTGGATCAGTGTCAGTGTCAGATCCAGATGATAAATCTCCCCACGATTCACTGTCGCTCTGATCTGCGATCAACTCCGTGTCGCTGCCGCTATCGCTGTCGCTCAGCTGATCCAAAAGCGCATTTGGAGGACAGCGCTTTTTTGATGCCATTTTTTATAGGGTTTTATATGGTTTTATATGTCACAAATGACAATGGCAAGGGGCACTGAAAGGGCACTGTGTCAGTTTTCAAGGTGATACAGTGTAATCCTCTCAGATTACATTGTATCACCACCTTTTTATGTGTTTGTGTTTGTGCAACTTTTGAATTTCCCTCCCAGTTCCGCTCCCATGCACCATTGCGGTGCAGGGAACGGAACCAGGAAGTCAGATGAGCGATGGACGGCGCGGTGGGGGTCTCGGCGGCGATCACAGCAATGATAGATCATCGCTGGATCGCCTGGAGAAGGTAAGGAACGCCACTGCGCTCTCTGCACATCCACCCCGAGCGTGACTCGGGTTTACCGATCGCAACATTAAAAACCCACCCCGAGTCACGCTCGGGTTTACCGCTAAGGGGGTTAAGGTTGTATTTATGAGCGAAGACCTGAATTAAAGGGTAACTAAAGGTTATTTTTATTTTTTTATAACAAACATGTTATACTTACCTCCTCTGTGCAGTGGCCTGATCCTCCTCTTCTGGGGTCCCTCAGCAACACTGTTCTTGAGCCACTCTCCCTAAGGGCACCCGTGGGGCACGCTCCCGTGTCCTGCTGCTGTGTCTATTGACACAGACAGCAGGACTCAGTCCCGCCCCCTGGCTCCTGCAGCATTGGATTTGATTGACAGCAGAGGGAGTCAATAGCTGCGCTGCTGTCAATCTATCAAATCAGGACCTGAGCCACCGGCTGGAGCTGGTGTGCTCGTCCCCATCGCTGGAAAGACCGGGTTCAAGTAAGTAAAAGGGGGGCTCTGGGGAGCAGCTGCAGCACATGAGGTTTCTCACCTTAATGCATAGAATGCATAAAAGTGAAAAACTTTGAGGGTTTACAACCCCTTTAATGTGTGTATTTTATACAGCGGGTAACATAAGTATTGAACACGTCACCATTTTTCTAGGTAAATATATTTCTAAAGGTGCTATTCACATGAAATGTTCACCCCATTTGGGTAACAACCCATGCAATCCATACATACAAAGAAACCAAAACAAATATGTTCAGAAATTAAGTTATGTGTAATAAAATGAAATCACACAGGAAAAAAGTATTAAACATGCTAACTGAAAGTGATACTAAACCCACTTAATTTACATTGTCCCTTATCTTTCTGTATATGGATGATGGCACTGCAATGGAATTACCCACAAAATTACCCCATTTTGGAAAGCAAATACCCCAACGTATATTCTTTGAGGCATAATGGGTCTTTTGAACGGTTCATTTTTTTTCACAAGTCTTCAGAAAACGTGGAAAGAAAATGAAAACTTTTTTTTTTACACAAAGTGGTCAATATATAAGATATTTCTAACACACAGCATGTACATAGCATAAATTACACCCCAAACTACATTCTGCTACTCGTCCTGAGTATGGCGATACTACATGTGTGAGACTTTTTCACAGCCTTGCCACATAGAGAGGTCTAACATGCAGGGAACACCATCTAGGAGCATAAATTACACATAATGGGCCTGATTCCCAAAAGAGATACGCAGACTTAACTGCTGTTCAGTCTGTGCCTAACTTTGGAAACGATTCTCAAAAGGCTTTTTCCAAAGTTAGGCAGAAAATCTGAGGCCTCGTACACACGACAGAGTTTCTCGGCAGAATTCGCCGAGAAACTCGGTCAAAACCCGGATTCTGCCGAGAATCTCTGTCGTGTGTACACTTTTGGCTCGATGGAGCCGCCGAGGAACTCGACGAGAAAATAGAGAACATGTTCTCTATTTTCTCGTTGTCCTCGCTCTTCTATGGGAGAAGCCGGCCCGCCGAGCTCCTCGGCGGCTTCATCCCAAAACTCGACGAGGAACTCGACGTGCCAAGCACGTCGAGTTCCTCTGTCGTGTGTACGGGGCCTGACATGTGTAAGACACTTACACGGTCAGATCTTAGGATGCAGTACCGCATCCGCCACTGGGGGCATTTCTCATTGAAATGCAGCTTTGAGTATGCAAATGAGGACTTAAGCAGATTCTCAAAGCATTTCATCATTGTGATTTCTGCGTAAGTTCCGAATTTGCTTGCGCAAAACTAGGGCTGGTTTTACAATGTGTAAAGTTAGTCACACCTTGTAAAGGCCCATTCAAGCGACGGCATTTGGTATGCATTCCTGAGGGAGAACTCCACGGCAATTTTTAAATTCAAAACCGGCATGGGTTCCCCCCCAGGAGCATACCAGGCCCTTAGGTCTGGTATGGGTTGTAAGGAGACCCCCCCACGCCGAAAAATCGACGTAGGGGGTCCCCCTACAATCCATACCAGACCCGTATCCAAAGCACGCTACCCGGCCGGTCAGGAAGGGAGTGGGGACGAGCGAGCGCCCCCCCCTCCTGAGCCGTGCCAGGCCGCATGCCCTCAACATGGGGGGGTTGGGTGCTCTGGGGCAGGGGGGCGCACTGCGGGCCCCCCCACCCCAGAGCACCCTGTCCCCATGTTGATGAGGACAGGACCTCTTCCCGACAACCCTTGCCGTTGGTTGTCGGGGTCTGCGGGCGGGGGCTTATCGGAATCTGGGAGTCCCCTCAAATAAGGGGGCCCCCAGATACCGGCCCCCCACCCTAAGTGAATGGATATGGGGTACGATGTACCCCATATCCATTCACTTGGAGGCAAAAAGTAAAAGTTAGTAAACACACAACACAAGGGTTTTTAAAATAATGTATTATTCTGCTCCGGATGCCCCCCCTGTCTTCTTTATTAGCTCTATTACCAGGGGGGGCTTCTTCTTCCACTCTCCGGGGGTCTTCTTCCACTCTCCAGGGGTCTTCTTCCACTCTCCGGGGGGGGTTTCTTCTTCCGCTCTCCGGGGGGGGGGCTTCTCCGCTCTCCGCGGGTCTTCATCTCTCTTCGCCGCTCTCCGGTGTTGACTCGGCGCACCCCGGTTCTTCTGCAGATGTCCGGTGCCTTCTTCTTCAGCGCTGGCTGCCTGCTATCTTTGTGTGTTAGCTCAATTAGTAACAGGCAGCCGGCGCGGTCTTCTGTGACGTCACCTTCTTCTCTTCTGTTCTTCTCCCCTCTTCCGATGTTGCCTCGTCGCCTCTTGTCACTGTAATGATGGAAGCGCGCCTTGCATCCCATTTATATAGGCATCACCGTCCCGTCATGCTCCGGCAGGTACCCACGTGGTGGGTGCCTACCCACGTGCACCCACCACGTGGGTACCTACCGGAGCATGATGGGACGGTGATGCCTATATAAATGGGATGCAAGGCGCGCTTCCATCATTACAGCGACAAGAGGCGACAAGGCAACATCGGAAGAGGGGAGAAGAACAGAAGAGAAGAAGGTGACGTCACAGAAGACCGTGCCGGCTGCCTGTTACTAATTGAGCTAACACACAAAGATAGCAGGCAGCCAGCGCTGAAGAAGAAGGCACCGGACATCTGCAGAAGAACCGGGGTGCGCCGAGTCAACACCGGAGAGCGGCGAAGAGAGATGAAGACCCCCGGAGAGCGGAAGAAGAAACCCCCCCCGGAGAGTGGAAGAAGACCCCCGGAGAGTGGAAGAAGACCCCCGGAGAGTGGAAGAAGAAGCCCCCCCTGGTAATAGAGCTAATAAAGAAGACAGGGGGGGCATCCGGAGCAGAATAATAAATTATTTTAAAAACCCTTGTGTTGTGTGTTTACTAACTTTTACTTTTTGCCTCCAGGTGAATGGATAGGGGTACAATGTACCCCATATCCATTCACTTAGGGTGGGGGGCCGGTATCTGGGGGCCCCCTTATTTGAGGGGACTCCCAGATTCCGATAAGCCCCCGCCCGCAGACCCCGACAACCAACGGCAAGGGTTGTCGGGAAGAGGTCCTGTCCTCATCAACATGGGGACAGGGTGCTCTGGGGTGGGGGGGCCCGCAGTGCTCCCCCTGCCCCAGAGCACCCAACCCCCCCATGTTGAGGGCATGCGGCCTGGCACGGCTCAGGAGGGGGGGGGCGCTCGCTCGTCCCCACTCCCTTCCTGACCGGCCGGGTAGCGTGCTTTGGATACGGGTCTGGTATGGATTGTAGGGGGACCCCCTACGTCGATTTTTCGGCGTGGGGGGGTCTCCTTACAACCCATACCAGACCTAAGGGCCTGGTATGCTCCTGGGGGGGGGAACCCATGCCGGTTTTTTCTTTGAAAATTGGCATGGAGTTCTCCCTCTCAGGAATGCATGCTGAGCGACGCTGTCATTTTTTTTTATAATTATTTGTTTTCCCGGCGCGTATATTTTTTTTCACCCGTCGCAACTTAAGTGTCCCGTCGCAATTCTCAAAGCCGCCCGGCGTTAATTACGTTCGCGCGCTGCACGTCGGAAAAATGACGTCACACGCATGCGCAGTACGGCCGGCGCGGGAGCGCGCCTCATTTAAATTTTAAACGCCCCCCGGAGAGGAGGACCGCCTTGCGACGGCGGCACTTAAGTTACACGGCCTGAAATTTCTAGGTAAGTGCTTTGAAGATCGGGCACTTAGGTAGAGATTTTAAGTCAGTGTAACTTAACTGCTGAAAGTTAAGTTAGGCAGCTTTTTTGAGAATCAGGCCCAATATTTCCTAACAACCTATTACAATTCTGCAGGCCCCTGAGCACCAGGACAGTGGAATTACCCAGAAAATGTCCCCATTTTGGAAAGAAAACACCCCAAGGTATATTCTATGAGGCATGTCTTTAGAGCATGTAATTTTTTCCAAAAGTTTTTGGAAAACTTGGAAAGAAAATTAAAACTTAATTTTTTATACACAAAGGGCCAGATCCACAAAGAGTGGGCGTAACGTAAAAATTCCCATTTAAGTTACACTGCCTTAAAATTTCTACCTAAGTGCCCAATCCACAAAGCACTTACCTAGAAATTTTCGGCTGTGTAACTTAAATTCAGCCGGCGCAAGGCGTTCCTCTTCAAATGGGGGCGATTCCCATTTAAATTAGGCGCGCCCCCGCGCCGGCCGTACTGCTCATGCTCGTGACGTCATTTTCCCGACGTGCATAGCGCGAAATTACGTTACGCCAAGCTTTGTGGATCGCGCCGGGTCAATAAAGTTGCGTCGGAAAAAAAAAAAGATATAAAAAAAATTTAAAACAAAAAAAAAAACGCGTTGCTGGACAGAAGGGTCTGCTTTTACAAGGTGTAAACAGTTTACACTTTGTAAAAGCAGCCCTAATTTTACCATTGCAAACTAAAACTTACGGAGAAAAAACGAAGCTGAAAAGCTTTGTGGATCTCTGTAAGTGCTAATTTGCATACCCGAGGCGGCATTTCGGTGCGAAATGCCCCCAGCGGCGGATGCGGTACTGCATCCTAAGATCCGGCAGTGTAAGTCCCTTACACATGTCGGATCTTCTGTCTATCTCTTGGAAACTGATTCTGTGGATCAGTTCCAAAGATAGAAACAGGGATACGACGGCGTATCAGTAGATACGCCGGCGTATCCCTTTTGAGGATCTGACCCAAAGTTGTCAATTTATTTGATTTGTCTAACACATAACATGTACATAGCAAAAATCACACCCCAAAATACATTCTGCTACTCCTTCTGAGTATGGTGATACCACATGTGTGAGACTGTTACACAGCCAGGCCACATAGAGAAGTCCAACATGCAGGGAGCACCGTCAGGCGTTGTAGGAGCATAAATTACACATTTAGGGCCAGATTCACATAGAACTGCGGCGGCGTAACATATCGTAGATACGTTACACCGCCGCAAGTTTTCATCGCAAGTGCCTGATTCACCAAGCACTTGCATGAAAACTTACGCTGGCGGCCTCCGGCGTAAGCCCGCGTAATTCAAAGAGGCATGTGCCATTTAACCTCTTGACCACCGCCCCATGTCAAAAAGACATTCTCCTTTTTAAAGTTGAATATCTCGATAACGGCAGCAGCTGCTGCCACAACCGAGACATTCATCTTTTCAGGGGGCGGTGGTGTACACGATAACGGCGGTCTCCGCGGCGGATTCGCCGCGAGATCGCCGTTATCGGTGGCGGGAGAGGGCCCCCCCCCCTCCCGCCGCTCTCCCGCGCCCTCCGCCGCTTACCGGAGCCGTCGGTAGCGGCGGAGGGGATCGGATGTGTCCGGCAGCTGAGCGGGGACGGGACTGAAGGAGAAATCTCCTTCACCCGTCCTCATAGCTCTGCTGGGCGGAAGTGACGTCAAAACGTCAGTCCCGCCCAGCCTCTTAAAGAAACATTTTTTTTTTTGTCATTTGAAAAAATGACATTTTTTTTTTTTTATTTTTTTTTTGCATTTAAGTCTAATTATGAGATCTGAGGTCTTTTTGACCCCAGATCTCATATTTAAGAGGACCTGTCATGCTTTTTTCTATTACAAGGGATGTTTACATTCCTTGTAATAGGAATAAAAGTGATCAATTTTTTTTTTTTTTTTTCAGTGTAAAAAATTATAAAACTAAATAAAAATAAATAAGAAAACCAAAAAAAATTTTTTTAAAGCGCCCCGTCCCGACGAGCTTGCGCGCAGAAGCAAACGCATACGCGAGTAGCGCCCGCATATGAAAACGGTATTCAAACCACACAAGTGAGGTATCGCCGCGATCGTTAGAGTGAGAGCAATAATTCTAGCCCTAGACCTACTCTGCAACTCAAAAAATGCAACCTGTAGAATTTTTTAAACGTCGCCTATCGAGATTTTGAAGGGTAAAAGTTTGACGCCATGCCACGAGCGGGCGCAATTTTTAAGCGTGACATGTTGGGTATCATTTTACTCGGCGTAACATTATCTTTCACAATATATAAAAAAATTGGGCAAAATGTATTGTTGTCTTATTTTTTAATTCAAAAAAGTGATTTTTATCCAAAAAAAGTGCGCTTGTAAGACCGCTGCGCAAATACGGTGTGACAAAAAGTATTGCAATGACTGCCATTTTATTCCCTAGGATGTCTGCTAAAAAAAAATATATAATGTTTGGGGGTTCTGATTAATTTTCTAGCAAAACAATTGTGATTTTCACATGAAGGAGAGAAGTGCCAGAATTGACCTGGTGGGCAAGTGGTTAAATTAGGCGCGCTCCCGCGCCGGACCTACTGCGCATGCTCCATTTTGAAATTCCCGCCGTGCTTTGCGCGAAGTGACGTCATTTTTTCGAACGGCGACGTGCGTAGCGTACTTTCGTATTCCCGGACGTCTTACGCAAGAAACATTTTAAATTTCGACGCGGGAATGACGGCCATACTGTATACAGCACATACGTGGGCTGTGTAAAGTTAGGGCAGGTAAAACGACGACTAAAATTGCGACGGGAAACTAGACTAGCGATGACGTACCGAACGCGAAAAACCGTCGTGGATCGCCGTAAAACCTAATTTGCATACCCGACGCTGGAATACGATGCAAACTCCACCCAGCGGCGGCCGCGGTATTGCATCCTAAGATCCGACAGTATAAAAAATTACACCTGTCGGATCTAAGGGCTGTCTATGCGTAACTGATTCTATGAATCAGTCACATGGATACTCTGAGAGATACGACGGAGTATCTGAGATACTCCGTCGTATCTCTGCTGTGAATCTGGCCCTCAGTTTCCTGACAGTATATAAGGACAGTCCTAATTTGTTATAACAGTTTTATCTCACTGACCAGTGATTGATGAAAAAAAGAAAACTGGAAAAGTTTGGGCTTGAAGAAACCACAACAGTTCCCAGCAGACAACAGAATAACTTGTACTATGTTAGTCTCCTACCAGACCCAGAGTGTCCTCTTCTGGGTTTCCAGACATGTGCTGGGATTCTGTTAATGGCCTAAGGGTGGAAACAAATTGCTGTTATTTCTTTATTTCAGTCCTGCTCATATAGTTTCACTTTTCCTTCTCTACAAGCGGTGGGAGTGCTCTGTAGTACAGTCTGATCATACCAGGCATCCAAATCAAACTTCATATCCTCTCAGTGACAAGGTCCTGCGCGATGAGGTCAGCTATGGCAGGGTTCCATTCAGCTTGCAGTCCAGTCTTTTCCCCACACATCTGTTTACTTCTCTCCCTTTCCTCCCTTGTCCTCTTCCTTCTCTCTTGCATAAGCCAATCCTAGTCCCCCTGGATTGATCCAGACCCAGCCAAGATGAATGTCCCTTGCACTGGAGACACTGCATAGTACTGCACAGCACTGCACTGTACTAGCACTCTAAAAAAGTCAGTGTGACCTTCAAATTAAAGATATTCCATTCCGGAATCAGTTAACAACCCTTGTTTGTATGCAAGCAGTCTATTAAAATAAAAATACCTTTTTTGCAGATGTTGCGTTGACTATACCTTTTTCTCTACAGACTAAAATAAAAAAGTCTTACTAATGTAATATAATAATATATGTTTGTATTGTTTTTCTTTTGTTTTTTGTAGTTTTATTGGCAAAAACAACCTGTGCTTCTCTACTGAATTTATCACAAGCTGACAATAAAACTCAACAGTCCTTTTATTTTTTGGAAAACCTTATATGCTTGAACTGGTAAAAGTAGCGAAGTATTTTACTATAATGACCACTGTTTCAGTCTCTATGTTGTGTTATTTACAGGAGCTGACATTTCAAGCTCTCGTCTTTGATGAATGTTATTGGGTGGTAGAATGGCAGCACTCATAGCAAATCTAAGGCGAATGGGTGAAGGGCAGGCATAAAAGGACTATTTAGTGCTAAAGCTTCTATTACTAGATGTATCCAGGAGCATGCTAAATTGCCTGTGCTACAAGAGGGCACTCTACAGCATCTGCCAATATGAGGCTGTTCCCTTTAGTGCTCAGCCTAGGATCTGTCTTGTCACATCCTGAATGCAGAGTGAGTGAAAACTTACTGTACAGAAGAATATAGGATCTTGGGATATATAGTACAAAGAGCTGAAATCTACATTGACTCGGATCGTTGTGGACTACAAGTTCCAGCTGACTGGGAGAAGAGAACTGTCACGATCGCTACCGTGCCAAACAGACAGCGAGGCGTGGTCACGCCCCAAGTGGCTCTGGGTGGGATTGAACCCAGGACTTCTCCATTGCTGCTCCAGGTCTTTGCCTCTGAGCCACTTCTCAAGTTGATATTCTGCTTGCTGTCCATCAAAGCCTGGTTCTGAACTATGTGCTGATTGCCTGTCTTTGGATCTCCCTGCAATCTGCACCTGCCTATGCTGGTCCAGCTGAGGCAGGTTACCCAATCAACCAGGCTATAAAGCACTGCCTCAATCTGAGGGATTTGTCAGTTCATTGTTCTCTGATGGTCCTGTCTGTGCCAACGGTTCCTGTGTTCCTCTGGTTGTCTTCAGCTACAAGACTGACCCCGGCTTCTGACTTTTTGGCTTATATACCCTGGAATGCTGCTGTCTCCTGCCCTTTGACCCCGGCCTGTACTTACGGATTTTCCCTGCCTTCTCCAGCCCTTGACCCACGGCTTGTGCCCCGGACTTGTCTTTGGTTCCTGTCTGCAAACCCTGAACTTTCCGTCAGTAGTTACCTGACTCTCTCTGGAATCCTGGACCACGGCTACACATCGACTATCCTTGGCAAATCCCTATCAAGCCCCCGTGCACAGACTCACAGCCCAGGTAGTGTCTTACCTTATTACTGTGGGCTGTGTGTATTTGTAAGGGTGAGCATACAAACCTGCAATATGGACTCCACTCAAGGTAAGCCCTTACAAGAACAGAATGCTTGGAGAAGTGATAAATAGCCTGTGTTGGGGAGGAGTCAATCTCTTGGGACCATGGCCTGGATTCGAAAGCAGTGACAGTCGGGAGAGCGTGGCTATGCTGCGGCCTATGCAGAGAGAGTGAGAGAGTCACCGCGAGCAGGTGTGGGCGCACCTGCTGTCAGCAACATTCGATTGTCTGGTGACAGGCGAGAGGTCACCAGCATCACCTGCATCGCAGATTCAGCTGGACTGCATCATAGAGTGACACGGGGATCGAGCGCTGTCCCTTGAGCCCAAATTCTGCAGAGGTTTGTTGCAGAATCTCAAAGCCATTTCTCTTGAGCAATATATTGCTGGGATTCATAGGCGTGCGCACAGGGTGTGCCAGGTGTGCCCAGGCACAGATTCCCTCTACTGCCCTGACTCCCATATTTTCCCCCGCAGCGCTGCCAGCTTCCATCCTCTCCTATTGGCTGTTGCTGCTGGGATGTTTTAGGAGTGGGGAAGTGGCCAGTAAATATGTAATTTACCTGCCCCTTCCCTTTCTGAATGAACACCGTGAGGGATTGTAGTGTGTGTTTGGGCATTGGGGTGCAGACCCTAATGCAATAGGCTGAGCACACCTATGCTGGTATTGGTGAGCACACCCTAATGCAATAGGCTGAGCACACCTATGCTGGTATTGGTGAGCGGGCACATGCCCATCCTCTTTACACCCAAGGACACTGCTTTTAGACACTTATTCACTTTACAAAGCCCTGTAAAGAGACACCTACAACTATTTGTTTCTACACTGATGGAATGTTGTAATTATCAAACTTGCCAAGTCACATTGGGCCCGTTTAAAAGATCTAGCTGACGACTTAAGACTACTATCTTGAAGGACTACTATATATTCCTCCCCACAAGGGAGTGGCTCTTTTGGTACCTATCTAGGCCTGTAGCAACCAGGAACTCTCTTTATTTAGAAACCAAGGTCGTAAACTTTATCTACAACTCACTCAACTGCATAAAATGTCTGTGTTAAAGGGGCTGTGGTATCAGTAGGTTAAAGGGAGTAGTCTGACTCCAGAGTGGTCCTTCTCCTTCCCTTTTCTGCCTGCAGACATAGACCTTGATCAGTTAATACTTTCTGTTTTATTGCTTCTCAAGGTATTTTACTGGCAAATCATTTGTTCATTCTTATAAAGAGTATAACAATAACCTTATTTCTCTTATCTGATCCATTTTAATGTTGATTCTATTTACTGCAAAACCCTAAGTAAACTTATCTGGTTTACTGTGGACAATTCTGTGTCTACATCCATATTCCTTAGCTGAAATGTCTGAACCCAGGGTGTCAGAGGTGTCAGAAGGTGTCAGGGGACTTGCAATGTCAGGGCAACCATTGGGGTACCATATCGTTAAGCAGCCCTCATGGGAGTAGGGAAATGTGAATGGTTCATGTGAGAGGGAATTGGTACAAGATTATGGTTATATGTGTAGCGCTACCCCCCCCCCCCCCCCCAAGTAGCTGCTATCATTCACTGGTTCTTTCCCACACAATACATTAGGTAGGTTGCAGAACAGGTATAACTAGTCAGGTTCATGGCTGGGGACCAGGAAGTATCTTTTAAGGTGCAGTACAGAAAGGAGGATTACTCACAGAGTCCTGGTATATAATCAGTCTATAGGAGCAGCCCCTTGTAGCGTAATGCAGTGTCCAGTCACAGGGCTCCAGAGGCAAGCAGCCCCTATCCTCCTCAGCTCAGTAATCTATCCCCTCAAGAGGGGAAGAGATGATCTCCTCAGGGCTCCACACTATGTAACAGTTCTCCCAGACACCAACTGGGCACACCTCCCAGGAATTGGCTGGGCCCTGCTCAATATTTTGACCAGTCATTTAAATTCTTCCTCCCTAAACTCTAGAAACGTCTTCTAGAAGTAGGGGGAAACAATCAAACTCCCAGCCAGTGCAGCCTTGAGCAGACAAAACCAAACAATTGTTGCTTTTCAGGCTATAGTAAGAGCCGAAGACTAAATTTGCCTAGCATCTTAAAGTATAACTAAAGGCAAAACTTTTTTTAGTTTTGGATAGAGTGGAGAGGGATTAAACACCTGTCAGGTTTTATTGCTGTCTGTGTCCCCATTAAGGAGGTTCATCCTCTCAATTTGTTCTGTTTACCGTTATCATTGAAAGTGAAAGGAAAAGAAAATCACACATTTTGGGTTGTTCCCAGAAAAGTAATAGCAGGGAAATCTTTCAACAGAGACACTAGTTCTGGTGACTTGGGGATCACCAAGGAATTTTCTTTTATTTGCAAGGATTTCTTCTCACTTCCTGTTTGGCTATGGGACAGGAAATTAAGGGAAATTTCCACAATGGGACATAGATGGAGAATAAAAATCTAAAAGGGGTTATACCCTTCCCTTGCACTATCCAAAACAAAAAAAAGTATTGCCTATAGTGCTACATCTAGGAGGGTAGAATGAACATGTACTCACTTAAAGCGGGAGTTCACCCATAAAAAATGTTTTACCCTTAGATTGATGCTCATTTTGTCTAGGGGAATCGGCTAGTTGTTTTAAAATCAAAGCTGTACTTACCGTTGTAGAGAGCGATCTTCTTCGCCGCTTCCGGGTATGGTCTTCGGGACTGGGCGTTCCTATTTTGATTGATAGTCTTCCGACAGGCTTCTGACGGTCGCATCCATCGCGTCACGAGTAGCCGAAAGAAGCCGAACGTCGGCGCTGCTCTATAAGGCGCCTGCGCACCGACGTTCGGCTACTTTCGGAAAATCGTGACGCGATAGATGCGACCGTTGGAAGCCTGTCAATCAAGAAGGAATGCCCAGTGCCGAAGACCATACCCGGAAGCGGCGGAGAAGATGTATCTCTAAAACGGTAAGTACTGCTTCGTTTTTAAAAAAACTAGCCGATTCCCCTAGACAAAATGAGCATGAATCTAATCTTAAATTTTTTTTGAGGGGGAACTACCGCTTTAAGTGTGCTGGTCAGGTACCTCACTGGTAGTAGTCAGTCACCTTGTGCTGATCTCACGCTTGTGATCCTGAGAAGACCCTGCACTGGACAGCCAAGGGGAAGTGTCCCTGTCACTCAGTGACTGGGGACTGGAGTGGACTGGACTGGAGTGTGGGTGGCAGCAGTTTCATATAATGGCAGCCTGACTGATCAGGCCAATTTTGCAATGCCGTGGATCAGTTATAAGAGGTGTTGGGTATCAGTTAAGTGTGCAGTCTCAAGCAATAGTTATCAAAAGTCTTTTTACTTCTACTCTTGTCTTATTTTAATAGATGTGTATAAAGAACAAACAGGGGTAAAATGTGTGTGGGAACTCAACAGGGAGTATTTTTTCACTCCTCTTCCACAAAAGAAAAAAAAAAACGTTTTATCCCTTTTAAAGACCAGAGTTAAAAATGTGCAAATTGTGACAGATATTTACACTACAAATGGCATGGAAGGGTTGAATCGGACCTGCTGACAGAGCAGATTTAAAGAAATTTGCTCATTTCTATTGATGAATTACCCAGCGCTCAAGTTTCTATTGTATCTAATGTGCTGTATGTGAAAAAAATGTTCATGCAGCTTGTCATTGTCATGTCACAAAACTTTGATGAATAGGCTCTTGAGTATTCTGCAAAGGAATGTGCATACCAAGTACGTTTTCCAGGGAAAGTTTAAGAGCTTTCTCTAACAGAAAAAAAATATAGTTATTGGTCTGTATATTTCCTCTGGGGCTTGTCTTAGACAAACTGAGGCTTTGGGAAAGAAGCAAGCTGGGGTCTTCTACCTGCTGCATTACAGATTACTTTGTAATTTACATGTACCTGCTGGTGTAGAGAGTATCAGCCTAGGTTCACACTGCTGCGAATTCAAAATCGCTGTAAAATGCGTGATTTTACCGCGATTTTCGCGGCTGCGATTTTGCCGCGATTTCGGCCGCAATTTAATGTAAATCGCGGCCTGAAATCGCAAAAAGTAGTACAGGAACTACTTTTTGAAATCGCAGATGCGGCGTCGCACTGATTAGGACAGTGCCATTGCCGACAATTGCCGCCGATTTGAGATGCGATTTGACATGTCAAATCGCATCTCAAATCGTTCCAAATCGTACCCAGTGTGAACCAGGGCTGATGTTGTTTCTAGATTTAAAGTAGTATTAACCACTTGCCGACCACCCTATAGCAGGGCTGTCTTAATAACATCATGGGCCCCTGGGCAAAGTAATGCTCTGGGGCCCCTACAATGGAGACAGTGCAGGTACAGGGGCCCCCAATTTTGAGGCAGCGTGGGCTCAAGGACCAGCTTCTTTGGTGAAAGTGCAGGGGCTCCCTATGCAGCTGGGGCCCCTGGGCAGTGCCCAGGTGTGCCCTCTCAGTACGTTTTACTGCTACAGGGCAGCCACGCTGAGCAGGATCATGTATAGATATGTGATTGTGCACTTCTGGGTAACGGGCTCGAGTGTACGCTGCTGGCGGCTTGCCCCCACTCTGATTCTACACAGCAGGAGATGATCAGCAGGTCCCGTGGACCCAATGTCCGCCGGCACCCGCTGATAATTCGGTAAACAGGAAGAACGGAGATCTGCTTATGTAAACAAGTCAGATTGCCCTTCTGTCAGTAAGGAAGGCAGGGATCACGTGTTCCTGCAAACCATGGATCTATGCCTTCCCCTAGTAAAAGCACCTCCCCCACTGCATTGAAACACCAGGCACACAGTTAACCCTTTGATCGCCCCTGATGTTTCTCAGTGTCATTAGTACAGTGACAGCGCATATTTTTAGCACTAATCACTGTATTAGTGACACTGGTCCCCAAAAAAGTGTCAGTTAGTGTCCAATTTGTCCGCTGCAATATGACAGCCCCGCTGTAAGTCGCTGATCACCGCCATTACTAGTAAAACATAAATAAAAATTCATAAATAAATCCCACAGTTTGCAGACACTATAACTTTTGTGCAAACCAATTAATATACGCTTATTGGGATTTTTCTTTTACCACAATTTGTAGCAGAATACATATTGGCCTAAATTGATGAAGAAATATGATTTTTTACATTTATGTTTGGGATATGTATTTATAGCAGAAAGTAAAAAGAGGGTTGTCCCGATACCGATACTAGTATTTGCAATGCTCCGATGCTTCACCCGATACCTGGGCAGTCAGGGTGATCAGTGCGGTGGGAGAGTTACAAGCACTGATCACCCTGTATAGGTTTCAAAGTCTGACAGCCGGTCCCTCCCCCCCTCCCCTGCGGCTTTCTGTTGCTTTTGTGAAATCAGCGGTGATCGGTGCTTGCAACTTTCCCACACCTGATCACCGCTGACTGCCCCCTCATCCTCCTCCAGTCCCCCTTCATTCTGCTGCTGTCCCCCTCTGCTGCTCCATGTCCCCCTCCATGCTGCTTCGTGTCCCCTTCCATGCTGCTCCGTGTCCCCCGCCATGCTGCTCCGTGTCCTCCTCCATGCTGCTCCGTGTCCTCCTCCATGCTGCTCCGTGTCCTCCTCCATGCTGCTCTGTGTCCCCCTCCATGCTGATCCGTGTCCCCCTCCGTGCTGCTGTCCCCATCTCTTCTCCTCCGTGCTGCTCCGTGTCCCCTTCCATGCTGCTCTGTGTCCCCCTCCATGCTGCTGTCCCCCTCTCCTCTCCTCAGTGCTGCTCTGTGTCCCCCTCCATGCTGCTCTGTGTCCCCCTCTCCTCAGTGCTGCTCTGTGTCCCCCTCCATGCTGCTCCGTGTCCCCCTCTCTTATCCTCCGTGTTGATGTCCCCCTCTCTTCTCCCCCTCTGTGCTGCATTCCCCCTTGATCTATCAGGATAGAGAGAGGAGGTAGGTGGTAGGTGATCACTGACTCTGTCCATTCACATAACTGAAACATTGGAAACTGTGTTTACAATGTTTCAGTTTATGAATGGAGAGGAGCCGCTGTCTTCTCTCCATTCATTTTCAGCTAAGCTGAGGCTGCTGAGAAAGGGAGTGGGGAATCTGTGTTCCTAGTCCCTTTCCCTGTCTCAAAGGGGAGATGTCAGAGGTCTGTTAGGACCCCTGATATCTCACCAAAGCCCCCCAACAGGGCTAATAAAAAAAAATAAAAAAAAGAATTGCAATAAATAATAAAAAAATGTATTGTAAAAAATAATAAAAATAAAAAAAAAAAACACACTGACACTGTCCACCCCCCCCCCCCCCAAAAAGAAAACATTTGTAAACAAGAAAATACAAATTGTAAAAAATTAAAAAACAAATTGTAAAAAATAAATAAAAATACTGACACATGTGCCACTGTCACATGAGATTAAAAAAAAGTATCGATATCGGTGAGTACTTAAAAAAAAAAAAGGTAATTGTACTTAAAAAAGTGGTATTGGGACAAACCTAGTAAAAAAAAATTTTTTTGATCAAAATTGCGCAGAAAATAAAAAAAACGCAGAGGTGATCAAAAAACACCAAAAGAAAGCCCTATTTGTGGGAAAAAAAGAAAACATTTTTATTTGGGTACAGCGTTGCACCACTGCTCAGTTAAAGTAAAGCCCTGTACACACGGGCCAGAATCTCATCAGGAAAAAACGTCGGCGACAAGAATTTCTTGTCGCCCGAGTGTACAGACACTCCATTCAAAAGAACCGAGTGACGTCATCGCATACGACGAGCATGCACTCGTCACATTCGATGCTGTCGCCGCCATCTTGCTGCACCCTACCTATGCCTAGGAAGCTACCGCGCATGTGTCAAAGTCATTTCGAGCATGCGCAGGTTTCCACGGCGACAGGTAAGTATACACACTCTTGGGTTTCTCGGCAGGAAAACACTGCCGGGAATCACACCGAGAAAATAGAGAGCAGGTTCTCTATTTTTCTCATCGAGATTTTAGGCAGTTTTCTTAACGAGAAACCTGAAAGCCTCGTACACACGCTTGGTATGCTCAGCAAGAAAGCTCTGCCAGCGGTTTTCTTGCTGGTTCTTGCCGAGTAAACCGAGCGTGTGTACGAGGTTTAACGCAATGCCGTATCACAAAAAAAGGCCTGGTCAGCTGAAGTGGTTAAAGAGTATATTACCCAAACATTTCATATTTCAGATATGTGGCTGTTGTACCATGAACTTGAATTATAATGTATTCTGTTATCTTTGCAATGATTCCTATGTGTGAAATACCTGGTGTAACGGAAGGGCCCGTGGGACCCAGAAGCTCATGCTTCAGCTTCCTGTGGTATACTAAAGTGTATATAAGAGCCTGTATTTCTCATTAAAGGCATTCCCTGTTTTGAACCTCAAACAGAGCTATGTGTCTCGTTAATGGGGGGGGTATTCTTTGGGTCTTGTGCGCCTGATTGTGGCGTGTCGGTAGCTGCCTTGTGTCCTGGAATGGATTATCCTAAACGGCTTTAACCCCTGTTCCATTTGGGGTGCCGTTACACCTAGTGACCCTGCCAGTCCCCCGCTTTCCTATTTTAAAGAAGAGCACATCCATCCCAGCATTGTCAGTTTTCTGTCTGTGCTGGAAGAACAGCCTGCCTGTCCTCCAATGGCCAAGGCTTGTGCTGACTAGGGATGAGCCGAACATACCCACGTTCGGTTCGCACCAGAACGTTCGAACAGACCGCGGGTTCGCACAAACATTTAGAACCCCTTTGAAATCTATGGGACTCGAACGTTCTAATTCAAAAATGATCATTTTAAAGACCAATATTCAATTTAATGTTGAAAATTGTCTTTCAGAACCCGGGTCTTGCCCCAGGGAACATGTATCAATGGAAAAAAAAGTTTTAAAAACTGTCGTTTTTTTCTGGAGCAGCGATTTTAATGATGCTTAACCACTTGCTTACTGGGCACATAAACCCCCTTCGTTCCCAGGCGAAATTTCAGCTTCCGGCACTGAGTCGCTTTAACTGACATTTGCGCGGTCGTGCGACATGGCTCCCAAACAAAATTGACATCCTTTTCCCCCCCCCACAAATAGAGCTTTATTTTGGTGGTATTTGATCACCTCTGCGGTTTTTATTTTTTGCGCTATAAACAAAAAAAGAGCGACAATTTAAAAAATATATATATTTTTTTACTTGTTGCTATAATTAATATCCCAATTTTTTTTTTTTTTAAATATTTTTTTTCTCAGTTAAGGCCGATACATATTTTTCTAAGTATTTTTGTAAAAAAAAATAAAAAATCGCAATAAGCGACTGGTTTGCGCAAAAGTTATAGCGCCTACAAAATGGGGAACCGAATTATGATTTTTTTTCATTATTTTTTTTTTACTAGTAATGGCGTCGATCTGCGATTTTTATTGGGACTGTGATATTGCGGCGGACGTATCGGACACTTTCGACACAAATTTGCGACCATTCACTTTCATACAGCGATCAGTGCTATAAAAATGCACTAATTACTGTATAAATGTGACTGGCAGGGAAGGGGTTAACACTAGGGGGTGAGGAAGGGGTTAAATGTGTAGCCTGGGTGTGTTCTAACTGTGTGGGGGGAGGGGGGTGACTGGGGGAGGTGACCGATGCTGTGTCTCTATGTACAAGAGACACAGATCGGTCTCCTCTCCTCTAACAGCACGTGGAGCTCTGTGCTTACACACAGAGCTCCACGTCCCTGCTGTTACCGGCTGTGTCACCGACGATCGCGTGTACCCGGCGGACATCGCGGCCGCCAGGTACACGCATCGGCTCCCCAGCGATGCGGCGGCACAGTGGTTACCCGCCGCGCTCCCCCCAGTGGCGTGCGCGGGTAATGCATTTCAAATTACATCCAAAGACGTCCAGTTGGCACCTGAGAAACGCGCTGTTGACGTCTTTTGTCAATAGCAAGGGTCTCAAGTGGTTAAAGTGAAAAAAAAATATGAAAAATTCCTTTAAATATTATACCTGCTGGGTGTCTATAGTAGTGGCACGTGTTTATAAATGTCCCTGCACAGCATGAGATTACTATAAGAAAAAATAACTTTAATACTGCTTGTGGCTTTAATGTAATGTTTGGTCCCTGCAATATGGATAGACATCATTGAAAAAAATAGCATGAGTTTCCCCGCCACCACTCCCCCCAGTGCCAATCCTGACCTCCTTGGGGCCCTAAGCAAAATGACATGACACATTAAAAATGAGAAGCGGGGGGCGCTGACGACAGTGAAATGCGACATGTGACATGTGACAGCTAATGCGTTTAGGTGCTATCAAACAGCAAAGGTGCAGTTACACCAACTGCGTTTAGGTGCTATTAAACAGCAAACGTGCAGTAACAGCTAATGCGTTTAGGTGCTATTAAACAGCAAAGGTGCAGTTACACCAACTGCGTTTAGGTGCTATTAAACAGCAAACGTGCAGTAACAGCTAATGTGTTTAGGTGCTATCAAATAGCAAAGGTGCAGTTACACCAACTGCGTTTAGGTGCTATTAAAAAGCAAATGTGCAGTAACAGCTAATGCGTTTAGGTGCTATTAAACAGCAAAGGTGCAGTTACACCAACTGCGTTTAGGTGCTATTAAAAAGCAAATGTGCAGTAACAGCTAATGCGTTTAGGTGCTATCAAACAGCAAAGGTGCAGTTACACCAACTGCGTTTAGGTGCTATTAAACAGCAAACGTGCAGTAACAGCTAATGCGTTTAGGTGTTATTAAACAGCACACGCGCAGTTACAGCAAATGCGTTTAGGTGCTATTAAACAGCACACGCGCAGTTACAGCAAATGCGTTTAGGTGCTATTAATCAGCACACACGCAGTTACAGCAAATGCGTTTAGGTGCTATTAAACAGCACACGCGCAGTTACAGCAAATGCGTTTAGGTGCTATTAATCAGCACACGCGCAGTTACAGCAAATGCGTTAGTTGCTATTAAACAGCACACGCGCAGTTACAGCAAATGCGTGTATGTGCAATTAAATAGCACACGTCCACTAACACTGAGTACTATGTTTAGGTGTAAACTAAACACTATGCAGGCAATACAACACGTTAGAGCACTGCATCAAGCACAATCTACTGCCTAACAATAGGAATAGCTGATCTAGCTAAGCTATACAGTGTATAAATATATGTACAACTCCTAGGGATGTATATATATCCTCTACACACTGTAAATTTAACTAAACTGACTAGCCTTCCTGCTCTATCTATCTATCTCTATCTATCTATCTAGTAGAAAATACACTGTGTCTCTCTCTATATCTCTCTCTCTAACTGTCTGGCTGATCTTCTCTTTAACAAAGCCAGAAGACACTACACGCGGCCGCCTTGCAGGCTGCCTTTTATAGTGTGGGGCGTGTACTAAACACCCTGAGCCATAATTGGCCAAAGCCACCCTGGCTCTGGCCAATTGTGGTTCTTCGTTTTTTGCGCGTTGTGATTGGCCAAGCAAGCAGGGTCATGGTGCATGCTTGACCAATCATCAGCGCGCAACGCCGCAGTGAATTATGGGCGGACGCGCGTCACTCGAATTTGACGCGAACGACCCTTTTTGTTCGAAATTCATCGAACGTACGGACAGACGATGTTCGAGTCGAACATACGTTCGTTTCAAACGCGGAGCTCATCCCTAGTGCTGACACACCAGCCTGCATAGCTCTTCACTGGGAAGATCAGTGTACTGCTTTCTTCTTGCTGTCTGCTGACACACCTTTCTGTAGACTCCACCCCCAGCTCTCTAAGCCCCTTATGCAGCTGAGAAAAGAGGTCATGTGATCACTTATAAAAAAAATAAGTAAAAAAGTAAAGCTATACACATGTCCTGTCTTGCATTTCTGTTTTAAACTGAATGGGTTGTTTTGTAAAAATGTCTTCTTTTCCCCAGTCGTCTTCCAAGTCAGCCCTTGAGAGATGGAGCTCCTCCTCACAATTTAGGAAACACGTTGCCAATAATTTTTCCTCCCTTTAAGAGGCGGTCCCTCAGGTCCCTGGTCAGTCTTAGTGTTTCCTCCGTCCGGAGGAGACATGTTGCCAGAGGACCTGAGGGGGCTCCATCTCTCTAGGGCTGACCAGGACAGGGGTCCAGCTGGGACAGCACTATGTGTAAACACTGCGGGCGCAGCCTTACACGAAAAAAAAAAAAAAAAAAACGAGCAGGGGAGCCTCAGAGCGGCAGGGGGTCAGGTGACCTTACCGGAGCCGTGCAGTGTAGGCGGAGGAGGACGGTGTGTGGCCACGGGCAACCCTCGATGTGCAGAGGTGTCCCGGTTTGGAAATTCTCCTGTGCCGAGGCGTGGAGTAGGCGCCATTTCCTCGTCCCCTTGGCGGCTTCGGCGGGAGGGCGTGTCCTGCAGCTGACGCCGCTTGACCCGGAAGACGCAGGCGCGTCAATTCCGGGGCGGGATGACGTCATCGGCGTGCGCCGGGGAGCTGGTCATTCCCCTTAAAGGCGCGGGAATTTCAAACAGGCCGGCGGTGCTATACACGTGCGATACGGCTGCAGGGGACAGCAAAGACGCTACAGTGTGCCAGGATGCTGGAAGAGGAGGACATATCGTCGGGCCAGGCTCCAGGAGGCGAAAGCACCAGCAGGATGCAGGTAGGCACCAGTGTGGTGGCCTTTGTATTCATTTATATGGGACAGCAGCTAGATGGTGGTGGCACTAGCTTAGCTGGGACTCACAGGGGTAGTGTCACTGGGTGTGCACTAGAAATGATGGTGGATGTAATCTCACCGCCATGGGGCCCCTGTGTTTGTCTTTTTATACAGGTAAAAACACCTAAAGAGCCAAAGTCCATTCCCAAGAAGCGGTGTGCTAAGTGTAATACCAAAATGCCGGTGGAATACACTGAACCGCTGTGCCAGACTTGCATGGACAAGCTGGTACAAAAACAATCTGACGCAGTTTATGCAAAAAATTTTGGATCCGTGAGGGAAGATATGGCTAACACCTTTAAGGATCTCAAAAAATTTCTCTCAGAAGTCAAAACCCCAGTAGTTCCTTCTGGAAGTCCCTCTCCCATGGCCTCTCCCAGATCTGAAGTCGCATCGGGGTCGCATGAGTCTGTGAGGGAGCGAGCAGGCAGCAGCGCAGCTAGCGTTTTGGCCAGCGATGACTCTGAACCAGAACAAGAGGAGGGGGGTGAAGAAAGAAGGAAGGCACCAAATTACAAATTATCACTAGAAGAAGTGGATGATTTACTTGGGGCCATTTATGAAACCCTGGAAATTGAACATGAAAGGGAGGAACCTTCCAAGCATGACCTAATGTATCAGGGTCTGAGGAAGAAAAATTCCAAGGTGTTCCCAGTGCATCAGGTGATGTCTGACACCGTAATTAAGGAATGGAGAGATCCAGAGAAAAAACCTTTCTTTGCAGCAAGTCACAAAAAACTTTTCCCTTTTAGTGACGATCCAAAAGAAGTTTGGAACAAAAATCCAAAACTGGATGCACCACTTTCAAAAGTGTCCAAAAATTCTGCATTGGCTTTTGAAGACATGGGTCATCTAAAAGAGGCTATGGACAAAAAGGGTGATATTATCCTAAAAAGAGCCTGGGAGACAAGTGTCGCTAGCTTAAAACCAGCGCTAGCTACCACCTGTGTTGCAAGAAACATGGAATTCTGGCTAACCCAGTTACAGGAACATATTAAAAACGGTACACCTAGAGAGGAAATCTTGAAGACACTTCCAGTACTCTCTAAAGCAGTGGGTTATATTGCAGATGCTTCTGCAGAATCCGTAAAACTGGCAGCAAGGTCAGGTGGACTAGCTGTCGCAGCTAGGCGTGCGATTTGGATGAAGACCTGGACAGGTGACGCTGCATCCAAAAATAGACTTTGCAATTTGCCTTTCACAGGAGACTTGCTGTTCGGCTCAGGCCTAGATGAGGCTTTGGAGCGAACAGCAGATAGGAAGAAGTCCTTTCCTACGGAAAAACGAAAATTCCAACAAAAAAGATTTTTTCAGGGGAAAAGAAATCGACCACAAGAGGGGAAGAAAGAATTCCCAAAGAAAAATTGGACAGGTCAAAAGGGAAACCAAAAGAGTAACCCACTCTTTGGCACTGCTAACACAGCTGCCAAACAATGACAACCAGATGCCAGTAGGGGGAAGACTGGCTGCCTTCCTACCTCAGTGGCAAAAGGCGACAGCCAATCAATTTATTTTGGAAATAATCACAAAAGGTTACTCGCTGGAGTTCAGTTGTCATCCTCCAGAGAGATTCCTATTGACGAAGCTTCCCAGAGATTCGGAAAAAGCAAAAGCTCTTCCTCTGTTGCTGGGGGAAATGGTGGACCAAAATGTCCTTATCCCAGTTCCAGAGAAGGAAAAAAGAAAGGGTTTTTACTCTCACGTATTCATAGTCAAGAAGCCCTCCGGGAAGTTCCGTCTAATACTGAATCTCAAACCTTTGAATCAATCGATTCAATACAAAAAATTCCGCATGGAATCCATTTTTTCTGTCAAGAACATTCTGCAACCAGAAACATTCATGGCGACCATGGATCTCAGGGACGCATATCTTCACATTCCAATCAGAGAAGAATCCCAGAGATACCTAAGGTTAGCTGTAGAAATAGACGGGAAGGAATACCACTTTCAAAGCAGAGCTCTTCCGTTCGGGCTGTCCTCATCACCAAGGATATTCACCAAAGTGTTGGCAGAGGTTCTAGCCCCTCTAAGGTTAAAAAAGATGACAGTAATTCCTTATCTGGACGACCTACTGTTCGCAGCTCCATCAGAAGCACAACTGATAGGGAATCTCAACGAAGCTCAACGGTGGTTGAAATCCCTGGGTTGGATCCT
The DNA here is from genome assembly GCF_905171775.1 of Rana temporaria. Lineage (NCBI taxonomy): Eukaryota > Metazoa > Chordata > Amphibia > Anura > Ranidae > Rana > Rana temporaria. Next base: position 71,650,557 of record NC_053493.1, read on the forward strand.
AAACTTGGAAAAGTCAAACCTTTGTCCCACCCAAAACATTCGGTTTCTGGGGTATCTACTCAGTTCTACAGAACAGAAAACATTTCTTCCACAAGAAAAAATTCAAAACCTCATCACGAGGGTAGGTTCCATTCAGAACAATCTACCGATCACAATCAGAGAACTGATGTCGGTTCTGGGACTGATGACGTCATCAATTCCGGCAGTCCAGTGGGCCAAATTTCACCTAAGACCACTTCAGATTTTTCTCTTAAAAAATCAAAGAGGAGATCTGGACAAAGCTGTGTTGCTCCCAACATCAGTAAAAAGATCGCTATGGTGGTGGAGAACCCACACAAATCTAAACCAAGGTCTGGCTTGGTCATTCCAGGTATCCCAGAAGTTGACCACGGATGCGAGCAGTTGGGGTTGGGGAGCTCACCTGGCGGGGCAACCTGCTCAGGGGAGATGGTCCCCAGAGGAAACCAAACAATCCTCAAATTGGAGAGAGCTCATGGCAATAGCCAAAGCCATGGAGGTTTTTCAGAACCAGCTGAGGAGTCACCATATCCTGGTACTGTCAGACAATGCCACAGCAGTGGCTTATCTAAACAAACAAGGGGGCACAAGAAGTCCCTCTCTAAGTTGCATCTCCAACCAGATATGCCGGTGGGCAGAATGGAACTTACTTTCACTAAGTGCAGTTCACCTGAAAGGGGAAGACAATCAAGTGGCGGACTTCCTCAGTCGCCAGGAGATCTCCCAGGAGGAATGGGCATTACATCCAGAGGTTTTCAAAGAGATTACAGTCCGCTGGGGAGTCCCAAGTGTAGACCTGTTTGCTTCGAGAAAGAATGCTCAGGTGAAGTATTTCTTCTCTCTAAACCAGCAAGACCATCCGCTGGGAATAGATGCTCTCCAGAACCCCTGGAACTTCAGGATGTGCTATGCCTTCCCTCCAGTTCATCTGATCCCAAGAGTAATAAAAAAGTTTCTTCAAGAACAAACGAAACTCATACTAATTGCACCATACTGGCCCAAGAGAGCCTGGTTCTCCCAGCTCCTCAGTCTCTCAGCGGAAGAACCATGGCTTCTACCTCACAGGACAGACCTGATGTGTCAGGGTCCACTAACCGGCCTAAAGCAAGAACATTTCAAGTGGGCGGCCTGGTTACTGAAGAGGACCTTTTAAGATCAAAGGGACTCTCAGAAAGGGTAGTAAAAACGCTTCTGAGTGCCAGGAAGCCGAACACCAGAGCCATCTATAGAAAGGTTTGGAGAAGATTCAACAGTTGGTGCACTGAGAATCAAAGACAGAGAATGGACACTCCAACGGTCCTTGAATTCTTACAACAAGGCGCTGATAAAGGGCTAGCGCTCAGTACACTGAAGGTACAGGTGGCAGCACTTTCAGTGTACCTAGAAAGGACACTACAAAAAGACCCTTTGGTCTCTCGGTTTTGCAGAGCATTGGCAAAACATAAAAAACCCAAAATCAAAAAGTGTCCCACATGGGATCTATCGGTGGTGCTTAGGGGGATCATCAAAGGTCCATTTGAACCACTTCAAGAAACATCCTTGAGATTACTAACCTTAAAGACGGTTTTTCTTGTGGCCATTACCACGGCAAGAAGAATTGGAGAAATTCAAGCCTTATCAGTAAAAGAACCTTTTTTAAAGATCTATGATGATAGAATAGTTCTTCAAACTGATCCGGGATTTGTGCCAAAAGTGGCATCAACTTTTCACAAGTCCCAGGATATTGTGTTACCTTCTTTTTGTACTTCTCCAAAAAACGACAAGGAACAAAATTTAAGTTTTCTAGACGTCAGACGGTGTCTACTTCAATATCTAGAAGTAACCAATGAGTTTAGATTATCAGATAATTTATTTGTGTTGTATGCCGGCCAACAAAAGGGCAAACAGGCGTCCAAAAATACGATCGCCAGATGGATTAAGGCAGCTATCCTGGAGTGCTACAATGTGATGGAAAAAACACCTCCAGAAGATCTTAAAGCTCACTCTACAAGAGCTTCAGCAGCCTCGTGGGCAGAAAAAGCAGGGGCCACTCCAGAACAAATATGCAAAGCTGCAACATGGTCAAGATTTTCGACTTTTGTTCAACATTACAGGCTGGATCTGATTTCCAGCCAGGACCAGGCTTTTGGGAGGAAAGTCCTCCAGGCTGTTGTCCCGCCCTAGATCTGGTGAGTTCTTGATTATCCTCTCAAGGGCTGACTTGGAAGACGACTGGGGAAAAAGCAGAGTTAGATTCTTACCGGTAACTCTGTTTCCAGTAGTCTTCCAAGGCAGCACGATCCCACCCTTGAATGTCTAACCTTGTGGGGTTGTGTTGTGTATTCTATATCATTTCAGATTCCGGCCTTCGGTTCTCGGGGATGACTGACCAGGGACCTGAGGGACCGCCTCTTAAAGGGAGGAAAAATTATTGACAACGTTTTTCCTAAATTGTGAGGAGGAGCTCCATCTCTCAAGGGCTGCCTTGGAAGACTACTGGAAACAGAGTTACCGGTAAGAATCTAACTCTGCTTTTTCAGTTCCTAATTACTTCTGTATACAGTATAAAATATAGAAAGACTCAAAGAATTGGACATGTAATTGCCATCATCCCTTAAAGACATAGGAAATATGAAAAAACTCTTATTTGGGATTTTTAAGGCAATGAAGAATAATTTTGATTTTTATATAAAAAATATATTTTATTTGACATCTACACATTATAGAAAAAAGTTAAATGAAAATTCAACATGTTGCATATATTGTACAAAATATTAAAACATTACATATATATTGGAAAACAAAGGGGTAATTCCCACTACTTGTCCTGTGACCACCAGTAAAAAGCCGAGGGTAACGAAGCAGGTATATAAATCCCATCAAAGGAATCTATATGCCTGCTTACCAATTACCCAGTAAGTAACATTTTTCCTTATTTAAGTGTCTGCTTTTGGGCATGGATATCTCTAAATAAGAGGTTGGGATAATATATCTTTGGACACATTTTTTGTCAATTTTTTACAACAGTCTTTGGTTCTCTTCTGTGGTTTTGAGTGCCAGACATTTGGATTATATCACATCCAGCAGTCCTGTATAGGACAAAGAGTATTTGATGTGGATATCAGCCCCTTTCACCACAATATGGGAAATGCCTCTGCTATTTTCATTTTTCAATATGAATTAAAAATGTAAGTTTTTAATGATATATATCAGGTGTCAATATTTGTGATGTATATGATATTTATATAAAAACTCAAACATTGCATTTTGTTTCTTTTTAGAAGTGGTACAATATCCCTGAGGAAGATTCAATTGAAAAATGGTGAAGATAGCTTTAGGTCTACTGTCCATGTCCCTTGATGGTGTTGCTTCCGGGTATACCAACCTGTCATCCAGCACTGCAGTCTGTGTCCACACTGCCGGTGATCTGTCGAGAAGTGCCCCCTATCGAATAGTGCCCACGCATGCGCAGGATGGGGCTATACTCCAGCTGAGTTGCTGATCAGCTGGAGTGACGTGCCAGGGTGCAAGCGCACATCGTAGGAGGTATCTCTCGATGGGAGATACCACTTCACGGGCACAATTGAAACCTATACAAACAGCAGGGGGAGACCATAGTTCTCACAATGTGCCTCGCTGTTGCAAGGCGGCTTTACAGTGTGCTAATGGTCCAGTTTCCCCACTGTTTGTATAAGTTTAAATCGTGGCTGTGAAATGGTATCCTTCACTGAAAGATACCTCCTACGATGTGCACATGCGCCATGGTTGCATCAGCCCAGCTGATCGGCAAATCAGTTGTGCTATGATGTATGGCGCATGCACAGTTCGTCCCGGGCACTATTCGATGGTGGGGCACTTCTTAACAGAACACCGGCCTCTCTTTTAATGACCTCATCTTGCTGTGAAGTAATTTGGAGTCTGAGCACGCCAATAAGAAGCGTTCACATGACCTGGGCAGCCCAACAAAGGATTCAATGAAGAAACATCATGTGATCATGTATTTAGATAAAAAAAGAGTAAAGGGTAGCTTTAGATTAGGATTTTCATTTTAACCGCTTCCGAACCAGCAACCACAGTTATACTGCGGCAGGCTGGTCCTGGTCCCCATGCACAAGCCATCGTAGCTTTACGTCTGCTCTTTAAGGTGCCTCCAGCAATTGCTTGTTACAGAACGGGGATGTGTGTGTGTAAACACACACATCCCGGTTCTCTCAGGGGCAAGGAGACTGATCGTGTGTTATATGAACACCGATCAATCTCTTCCTCTAGTCAGTCCCATTCCCCCTACAGATAGAACACACATTAGGGAACACATTTAACCCCTTGATCGCCCCCTAGTGTTAACCCCTTCCCTGCCAGTGACATTTTCGCTGTATAAATGCCAATGGTCCCAAAAATTTGTCAAAAGTGTCCGATGTGTAAGCCATAATGTTGCAGTTACTAAAAAAATAATGATAATAAATATGCCACAAAACGACCCCCTATTTTGTAGACGTTATAACTTGTGCGCAAACCAATCAATATACGCTTATTGTGATTTTTTTTACCAAAAATATGTAGAAGAATACATAACAAAATGGGATATTTATTATAGCAAAAAGTTAAAGATATTGGGGGGTTATGTACGAAAGGCAAATCCACTTTGCACTACAAGTGCAAAGTGCACTTGAAATTGCACTGAAAAGTGCACTTGGAAGTGCAGTTGCTGTAGATCTGAGGGGAAGATCTGAAATGAAGGGAAGCTCTGCTGATTTTATTATCCAATCATGTGCAAGCTAAAATGCTGTTTTTTATTTTCCTTGCATGTTCCCCTAGGATATACAGCAACTGCACTTCCAAGTGCACTTTCAGTAGTTTCCACTTGTAGTGCAAAGTGGATTTGTATTTCGTAAAATAACCCCCATTGTGTTTTTTTCAAAATTGTCGCTCTTCTTTTGCTTATAGCGCAAAAAATAAAACTGCAGAGGTGATCAAATACCACCAAAAGAAAGCTCTATTTGTGGGAAAAAAGGATGTAAATTTTGTTTTGGTACAGCGTCGCACGACCGCGCAATTGTCAGTTAAAGTGGCTCAGTGCCGAATCGCAAAAAATGGCCCGCTCATTGGACACCCAATTCTTCCGGGCTGAAGTGGTTAAACAAACTCAGCAAGCGGTGGGGTGTGTGTGTGTGTGTGTGTGTGTGTGGGGTGGGGGGTTGGTGGAAGGAGTTGGGAGTTCAACTTCCTACAGAAGAGATACTGGAAAAACCAGCATGTGTTTCCATACTATGCTTAGCTTAATGACTCACTAACTGCCTTGAAGTCATTAATTCCCAGTGACTATATAAGTGGGATATTCATTTTCATAGCATGGCCACTAAGTAACGTGGCTTGTTTAAGTAAGGACAATGCTGACTCCAGTTGGAAAGAAGCATATTTAATGTAGATTAACAGTGGCTTCTACAATGTCTGAGTCAGTTCCATAGGACACTCCAGGCTAGAAATTAGCCGGGGCCCCCCGTGTAACACAGTGTTGCAGGAAGAGAAGGGATGTTTAATCTGACCTCCCCACAACCTGCGTTCATTTCTTGTAAAATTATCCTGAAACATCATCGCTGCAACATTATTGTTGAAATGCAATATTGTTGAAAAGCAAGTAAGACTTTCATGAAATGAAAATGTTCCTCCAGAGCACGTTTTAATATGAGCTCTGCTTTCTGAATCTAATTACAATAAGGAAGTCAATTACTTTTTGTTATTAAACTGTTACACTACATTTCATTGTCTCCTCTTGTTGCTGATCTGTCTCTAGTCATCCTTCTTTGACCTTTTTTTAATACATTTTTTTTTTTTTTGGAAAAAAATATTATATTGTTGCCTAGGTTTATGCATAAGTGGTAATTTACCAAAAATATTATAATTAGAAATGAGAAAAAGTCATAGAGAAAAAGTAAAATGTGTCAATTGTTAGAATGAAAGGTGCCATAGGTATAAAGTGATATTATTGGTTGTGTTTTTGTGATTAAAGAAGACCACCCATAATAAATTCAACTATGCTAAGCCCTGTTTGCATGCAAACTAACCACAAAAAACAAATGCTGATAAAGTTTAGAAAGAAAAAACAAACTGTTCTACAAATGTCATACACATGTTAAAGTGGAGGTTCACCTTAAAAACGATTTTTTAACATTAGAGCCAGCATAGTAAGGGCATACTGTATACTTTCGGCAGGTTTTTTTTTTTTTTTTTCTCCGTACTTACCTTTATATTCTGATTTGGTCCAGGGCTTCCGCGTTCTGATGAATACGGGACTGGGCGTTCCTTTCCCTGCCTCAGGGTTCCGATGACTGCGGGACTGGGCGTTCCTATCCTTCCGTTCGATGATTGGCAGCTTGTGAAACAGGTGACCTGTCGCACAACGCGTGTCACCAGATTTCCGGAAATAGCCAAGCTACGAGTCGGCACTATACGGCGCCCGCGCCTGCCGTGTAGAGCTGACTGCGCAGGCGCCTTATAGTGCCGACTCGCACCTCGGCTATTTCCCGACATCTGGTGACGCGCGTTGTGCGACAGGTCACCTGTTTCACAAGCCGCCAATCATCGAACGGAAGGATAGGAACGCCCAGTTCCGCAGTCATCGGAACCTGGAAGCCCTGGACAAAAACAGAATATAAAGGTATGTACGGAGAAAAAAAAACGCCCAAAGTAAATGCCCTTACTATGCCGGCTCTGTAGATGTAATATTACATTTTTTTTTTTTGGGTGAACCCCCGCTTTAAACAAATGAAACATTATACTCCTGTTTTGCACTGTGTTGTAGGTGCACACGTCTATATCAGGAGTGAAATAAACAATTTTCAGGATTCAGTTGATTTCTTTTCCATTCGCCATATACTGGTAACAAAAAAGTATACAGTAGTTTGGCTCTTCCACAGCTTTCATTAACCTCCAGTGGCACCTGCCTTACACTAACTATGTTTAAAAGTGTCACTGCCCCCCTCTTGCTATCTATACTGCCTGACCTGTGTAAAAAGAAAAAAAGTTGTGGGTACTTACCTATTTTCAGTCAGCTCTGCAGCTGTAGAATAACCCTCTGACAAGACTTTAAGGGGCAATAGCTCCAAAAATTGGCGTATGCAGACAATAAATTATAAAGTATTATTTGTTTAATACAAAATCTAAAAAACATCATTACATGAAGATTTTTGTCAAAACTACATATTCAATTGGTATAATGGATATGATAACATAATTAAACCACTTATTTAGAACACTCTTGTACAAATGAACACAGTTTGAGCTTCACCGTGTACATTTGTACAAGAGTGTTCTAAATAAGTGGTTTAATTATGTTCTCATATCCATGACATCAATTAAATATGTAGTTTTGACAAAAATCTTCATGTATTGATGTTTTTTAGATTTTGTATTAAATTAATAATTTGAACTACTTTTTGTATAGCTCTGCAGCTTTAGGGGAGAGGAGGGAGCAGGCAACAACGGCTGGGAATTCCGGGAGCCATGATATCACCCATAGACTCCTAGACTCCTAGACTCCTAGCCATGTTACAGCCAGGGATGGACTGGCCATTGGGACTACAGGGAGTTTCCCGGTGGGCCGATGGCTCAGTGGGCCGGCTTGAGTGACAGTGGACTGCTGCCCCCCTCCGCTCCTCTGTCTCTCCCTCCCCGCAGCGCTCACCTGGGGGGAACAAAGAAGCAGGGGGACGACAGAGGAGCATGGGGGGAGGGGACAGACAGCTGACTCAACAGTTATGGCCTGGGAGTTTCTCACTTCTGCCTAATCTTGTCCCATGGTGGGGGGCACCGAACTGATTCTTTGCCCCGGGTAAAATAATGTCTAGGTTCCCCACTGGTACTGCCTATAAGAGTACCAGTACCAGCCATTCTACTCTAATAAAGTAGAACGGCTAGTGGCTAGTGAAGGGCTGGGCTGGGTGGCCGGGGGGGGGGGGGGGGGGGTTGTCCAGCTGCAATGGGAGAGACCTGTCAAAGTGGGCCAGTCTGGATGAAGTCCAGGGCCAAATTTCTGTCCCAGTCCAGCCCTGGTTACAGCTTCCTTCTCTACTCTGCAGCAGCTGCTCACTGACACAGGGGACCTGGAGCTGCGGATCATTTGACCTGAGACCGGATTGAAAGGTACACGCATCTTTTATACACAGGTTAGGTAGCAGGAGAGAAGGGGGTATTCTTAAAGATAGTTAATTTGCCCATAGAAAGACCAAAATGTGGCCAGTTCACCAGGGACTGGCCAAATTTTGATCAAGCTATGGTCATTTCCGTTTGACAGAAGATGATCTAACAACTGACTTCTGTTGAACAAGAATGTTGGAAAACTTTTGCAAAACGCAAGTTGCAGCCAATTAGCTACAGCCGCTGATCAGTGTACTTTGACAGCAGAGGAGTCCTGTTGTCAAAATACAATGGCACTGAGAGAAAGATTCCTACAATCACCAAGTGGCTGGGGGAATCAGTTCATTTATTTTTTTGGTCAGTTTGCTGGCTGATCGAAAAAAATTTATCATCTATGGCTGGGGTGAAGCCGGAATTTGACTTTAGATATAATTCAACTGACAATAGGATCTAAAGATATGTGCACATCACAACCTAGGATCTCTTTAGAGCTCCATGGAAGCCCCTTAATACTTAAGTGGAACTTCAGTAATTTTTCCAACTTTCCATCTAGTAAATCTTCTGCCCTTGTTGTTTAACTTTGGATAGTAAAACATTCCACTTTAAGTAGGGGGTTATTTCAGTTTACTTTGGCACACCTCTCTGTAACCTCTCGGGTTATACTTTCTTATAAAAATGAATGTCTCTATGGCTTATGGTAAAATGCCAAGGGGTATAGGCAGAATCACAGAAACAACTTTTGCGAATATAATACAAAGCCTTAGAGAGGAGAGCCTTATGATTAAACTCCCAGGTCTACAAACACACAGCACCAAATGTAATTCCTTAAGACATATAGACAGGGCATACCGTATAGTGTTTGTCACATTATATACTGTACTGTAAAGGCCAGATTTTACAAGAGAAAAGTGCACAAAAATTCAAGAAGTGACCGTACATAGCTTTTCTATATTGATTTCTCTGGTTTTTGACAGCACACATAACTGTCATTATAATACGAGTCCAGCTTGTGATTGTCAATCAATCATCCTTGATTGCAGCAATCTTCTCCTTCACAATCATTAGTCATTGCTTTTCCTTCCTGTGCTGATACTTTGTATTATAGTACAGCTTTCAACTGAAGAATTTCAGAGTTTTTTTTTATCTTCAAAAGTTTTGAGTAATTTTGTCAATAACTTGAAAGAAACTTTTGTGTTCAGCCATATATGGCCATAGATATGAGCCAAAGGATATCTCAAAACAAATACAAAGGCCTAGACAATTTGTCACTTCAGGCTCCTGCAAGAAGGGCTAACATATCCAAGAGGATCTGTTGCTGCTATGAGCCAACCTTATGTTGATGTAAAATGGATAAATGCAGTAAAATGTGTGAGCGTTGTCACTTTAGAACAGGAAGTGTGTTATTGCAGGCCCACCAGTAAAAATATAAGGAAAAAGGTGTGAAAAGCAAAAAACAATGCAGTCACTACAAGGATTGGTAATAACCTAGGTTTAGATACATTTAAAAAAACTGCATTGTCTTAATAGGTAGTCTGTGCAATGGAAAACTAGCTCTGAATATAGATTAGATTGCATGCTGCCTCCAAAAAACATAATTTAGCATTTGTTTTGCTAAAATAATTTGATGGCACAAGGGGTGGGGATTCTAAAAAAAAAGTATTTGCCTAAAGGAACATAATGTCAAAATACTGCCAGGAACTGCTCAGAGAGACTTTGGGTGGGAAACAGCATCCAAACCCTGATTACAGTGACTTTGGTCCTGAAGGGTTTAAGGGGAAGGTCAAAAAGAAAGGAAGGAGTCAGCACATTGCATGTGAAGTAGAGTTGAGTGGTTCACAACTTTGAGCAAGTGTGGATGGTCTGGCAACATAGATGTTGTTTTGCTGAGCTCTTGTGGACTTTTTGGTACCCCCAAAGCAGATAGGAAGCCTAAACCCAAGCATGGGACTGGTATATATGCGGTGAGCCTTTAGGTTGTTTTGGTTGTACCAGGATTATGCCCAGTTCGCTTTTTTTGGTTACTTGTTTTGAGAGTCCAATAAAGACTGTTAATTTTACAAGCTGCTGTCTGGTGATCCAGGGCTCTGCATATTACACCTGGAAGATCCTGCTACAGCGGGGAGACCCTGCCCAATTTCTTGATACTGAAATTCCATTGAGGTGGTTCCCTGTGTCATCAGGCCTTGGATCCCTCCAGTTGTTACCAGAGCTACCCTGTACTTCACCTGAGAGGGACCCTGTCTATGATGGCAATCACAAGTAGCTGTGTTCTGTACCGTTTTACTAAAGTTGAGATTACCAGTTGGATATAGCTTTTATTTAATAGAGAGTATGATATTCATGTTTGTGCAGATATTATAGGTCTTTGCAGTTTTTTATTTATTTGCAGTGTACAGTATGCATGCTTTTTGCATAGACCAATTTACTTGCGGGTATAATTTTTGTTAAAAAAAAAAGCTTCAAGGCAGAGGCATGTGTACAGCCCTGAGTGGCCACATGTTCTCCTTTTGGCGGTAGATTTCAGGGGTGGTAAAACCATGGCTCAACCAGAAGTTTTTATGTCCACCAGTCACTTGTGTGAACAAGGTCTTAGAATATTTTTTTTAATCCTTAGAGATCTTATATGGAGAAAAACATAACAGCATTCAACTGATGAGGGTGTACTCCCATCCATGGATATATTATATAGTTGCACAACTGAAACATTTTTGGTCTGGGATCCAGCCTCTATATCATTTGATAAGTGAGAGAAGTAGATCTGTTAAGCCCTGTACACAAGATCGGTTTCTCCAATGAAAACAGACCGATGGACTGTTTTCATCGGACAAACCGATCGTGTGTGGGCCTCATCGGTTTGATTTCCATTGGTGAAAAAAAAAATAGAACAATAGTCAGCTTCATCGGATATCCGACGAAAAAATCCATCGGATTAGATTCCATCAGATATCCGATCGTGTGTACGAGGCTTTAGAGTTTTTTTATTCTACGGATAGCACTCCAATTGTTTGTTAATACTTGGAGAATGGTTGGTTAGGATACTGCAAGGTTTGAGTGATCTGCCTTAATGAAACAATGGAGTATTAAATGCTTTGAATAATTTTATTGTAGTGATCTACATAATCTAAATATTTTCAGCAGGCTTGGTGCCAGAAGTCTCTGCTGCTCCTGCTCAGCTTGCTCAATCCCAAGGACAGCTTTCAGTGGATGATGGTCACCTGTAAAAGTGGGGCCCTGCCGCCCCAGGATGTGTTTTGAGGACTCCTCCTCTCCTTTAGCTAACCTGTTATGTTAAAATGGATGAATGGTCAGAGATTTTAAGGGGGATTCCGTCTGTCTTGATATCATATATAGATGTTCTAAGTTGATAGGATATTGGAAAGATGGTGTCCAATATACAGTATATATGTTGCATGAAATCCATATACATGCATTATGATGTAATTTGACATTACAGAAAATCAAGTTAATTTGAGATTGGGGCTTAATAGAGCATTTCTTGCTAGAAAATGTATTCCACAAAAGTAGATTATATTGCCACATCCACCATAGGTGAAGGAATGGATATTGGCAATTTGAAATAAGATCAACTCCTATTTTTAATACAAAAGAGCATAAATAAGGTTCAAAAGATTTTCAGTTACCGGAAAGCCAAATTGTTGAGAATATGAAAGATGCTGCAAGCTCAGGAATATATTAGTAAAATTTTGCATAGGAAACAAATTGTTTTGGACCAGAGGGACAGGATAGATTAGAATGTGTAATGTTTTGCTTTAAATACGTAAATATGGCACGGGTATGTAATTTGCAATACACACTTTGTGCTAAATGTTGTCCACATTTCTCATCTTTGAGGTATTATATGTTCTGCTATTTTGGCACAATAATTGGAAGTGTTATCAATTACAAAAGGCTTGTTGCATTGTGAGGGTCTGGCTCTTCCCTGAATGCTTGCCTCTTTTCCCTCATGTTCCATTTACAATATCAATGTAAAGTGTTTATTATCCAGATATCCGACTGCAGCAAAATGGCTCCCCTAAGCAAATTGTACGTAGCTGTACGGCTGCCGCGTTAAGGGGTATAGGGGTCGCGATGCCGCATTACTGAGGAGACAATGCACGTGCCCTGGCGGCCGCGATGTCCACCGGGCACCCGCGATCGCTTGTGACAGAGCAGGAATGTGGATCTGTGTGTGTAAACACTAGGGATGAGCTTCGAGTTCAAGTCAAACTCATGTTCGACTCGAACATTGCCTGTTCGCCGAACAACGAACCATTTGGGGTGTTCGCGGCAAATTCGAAAAGCTGCGGAACACCCTGTAAAAGTCTATGGGAGAAATCTAAAGTGCTAATTTTAAAGGCTTATATGCAAGTTATTGTCATAAAAAGTGTTTGGGTCCTGCCCCAGGGGACATGTATCAATGCAAATAAAAGTTTTTAAAACGGCCGTTTTTTCAGGAGCAGTGATTTTAATAATGCTTAAAGTGAAACAATAAAAGTGAAATATTCCTTTAAATTTCATACCTGGGGGGGGTATAGTATGCCTGTGAAGTAGCACATGTTTCCCGTGCTTAGAACTGTCTCTGCACAAAGTGTCATTTCTGAAGGAAAACAAGTCATTTAAAACCACTCGTGGCTATAATGAATTGTCGGCTCCCGGCAATACAGAGAAAAGGCATTGAAAGTAAAAAAAAAAAAAAAAAAATGCGTTGGGTTTCCCCAAATTCAATTACCAGGCCCTTTAGGGCTGTTATAGATTTTAAGGGGAACTCCAACCCAAAACATTTTTAAAAATGGTGTGGAGTTCCCCCCAAAAATCCTAGCTCGGCGGCACACAGGCACTGTGTGAATCGAGCGAGAACACCACTCGATCACACAGAGGAGAGGCATCGCAGGATCCAGGGACAAGGTAAGTAACTCCCTGCCTGTGGACTCTGAGAGGCGATCCCGAGTCTGGCTCGGGGTTACCGCTTTTGGTTCTGAAATTCCACCTCGAGCTAGACTCGGGAATACCGCCAGGGGGGTTAATGCCTTGATCGCCCCCTACTGTTAACCCCTTCCCTGCCAGTGACATTTATACAGTAATCAGTGGTTATGTATAACACTGATCCCTGTATAAATGTCAATGGTTTAAAAAAAAGTGTCAAAAGTGTTCAATCTGTACGCTGCAATTTCACAGTCTCCCTTAAAAAAATCGCAGATCGCACCCATTAGTATTAAAAAAAAAAAAATGCCGTAAATCAATAACCTATTTTGTAGGCGCTATAACTTTTGCGCGAACCAATCAATATACGCTTATTGCGATTTTTTTTACCAAAAATATGCAGATTACATATCGGCCTAAACTGAGGAAAACATATTTTTTTTTAATTTAGGATATTTATTATAGCAAAAAGTAAAAAAGATTGTGTTTTTTTCCAAAAGCCTAAAGTGAAAGCGGTACCTGTCATAACCAGATGCCCGCTAGCAGACCTTCTTCTTTTGGGTGGAACTCCGCTTTAAGTAGCTGTTTCTTGCATGTGGCTATAGCCCACCAAATAATGAAGTTGGTAAATTAATGGCAACCAGGAATTTCAACAGTGACAGTGCCTATATTTTTGCCATGGCATGCCTACTAGAAGTATTTTTAAAGTGATTTTCTACTAAAATAATCAAAGTTGAAAATTGTACAAAAATTAGTGACTGCTCATTTTTCCTTCTCTGTTAAATAATGTATAGATCCTCATTAGCTGATTTGCACAGCAATCTTATACTTAGGGGACTGAAATCCTTAGAACAAAATGTTCATTCACGTGTTTCCTTCTCATTAAACTAGCTGAAAACCTGAGACATTAAAAAAGACAATTTAAAGTGGAGAAAATTATTCATCCATGGATTTTCTATCCCAACTTCTTTATATTTATTTTTACGATTTTAAATTACGGTAACTACAACATTTTCCAAGAGCAATATGCTATATATACTGTACAGTATATATATATATATATATATATATATATATATATATATATATATATATATATATATATATATATATATATATATATATATATATATATATATATAATATCACTCCAACTCAGTTACATTTAAATTGTTGCTAATTATTATAGATAAAGTGTAAACCCTTTTTCACAATACCTACAATGAATTTGGTTTTTGATAAAAATCAGTCCACGCAAAGCTGAGATTTTTAGATGTAGAAGGGTTGTATTAGACACAAGTCATCTTTGAGCACTCTTTGGAAAAGACTTTCACATGTATTGCTTATTAAAGTTGGGGTAATTAAATCACAGAAGCCCTCAAATAAAGACTCAGAGTTACCATATTTTTCGCCCCATAAGACACACTTGACCATAAGACGCACCTAGGTTTTAGCGGAGGAAAACATGAAAAAAATATTCTGAACCAAATGGTGTACTAAAATATTTACCAGTGCCCATGAAATGCAGCCTGATCAGTGCCAAGTAAATGCAGCTTTACCAGTGCTAATGAAATGCAGCCTTACCAGTGCCGATGAAATTCAGCCTTACCAGTGCCGATGAAATGCAGCCTGACCAGTGACGATTAAATGCAGCCTGAGCAGTGCCAATTAAACTTAGCCTGAGCAGTGCCAATGAAATGCCACCTTACCAGTGCCAATGAAATGCAGTCTGACCAGTGCCAATTAAATGCAGCCTTATCAGTCCCAAGAAATGCAGCCTGACCAATGCCCATGAAATGCAGCCTTACCAGTCTAATGAAATGCAGCCTGACCAGTGCCCATGAAATGCAGCCTTACCATTTCCAGCAAATGCAGCCTGACCTGTGCCAATGAATTGCAGCCTTACCACACAGAGCTCTGCCATGGATTCTAATATCCCATCGCCCACTGTAACAAAGTCCTGCCTGCCTCTTATGATACATATCACATTGATTCAATGCATCGTTGGATCAGTGTTCCATCTATCTAGGAGGTGGGACTTTGTTACAGTCCTCCACCTCACACAGACTGACATTCCCTGGCGAGGACATCATTACATCCGCCTGTCACTCAGATTGAAGACAGAGCAGTCTGCCACAGCCTTACTCCATTTGGCTGCTCGGACTGCTCTGTCTTCTGACTGTGGCTGAGTGACAGGCCCAGCCAGGAGATCACCAGGTGCTCGGTGCTTCTGCCACAGAGGAGCAACACAGGCGGCCCAGTATTGTAACATGGCAGCGACGGGGGTTCAATATTCACTCCATAATATGCACAGATATTTTCCCCCATTTATTGGGGGAAAAAAGTGTGTCTTAAGGAACAAAAAAGTACGGTAAGCAGTCTGGTATCCAAAAATAAACGTTAAAACCATGTGAAGTCATTGAAGAGCTAGATAAGCTTGTGAATGAATTACCTACTGTATATGTAAACAGTCTTTCCTATAAAAATGGAAATGCTTAAAAAAGAAATAACAATTGCAGAGTCTCAATCTCTATATATAAATATAGACCAGCGTAGGCCGGCGTAATTTCTTTGAGGATCTGCCCCTGAATGTTTTAAGCCTATAGGCTTTAACTTGTACATGAGCCATGTGTGAGGAACTATGTCAAATGCTTTTGTTTACTTCCTCAAAAAAATAAGCAAATTTGACAACTTTTTGTTTCAGCAGAATAAATGTCCTCAAGATGGACGTCCTGCCTAAAATGCTATACCTCTTTCAAAAAATATCCATCTGTCTTCCCAGAACATTTCTGCAGAATTTGCAACAGGTCACCAACAAATTTATGTAGCACACCAGTCAACCCTGAATAAAATTAGCAAAACTAATGTGTTGCAAATAAAATGTTGGAACTGAACTTACAGATTTAACTTGATACCACAAAACAGCTCTACTGTCTCAAGTTCTGAACTGGTTCCCCAATCAGACACATAAACAGTTGGTCACAGTTGGATTCGTATGCTCCCCTCACCACCCCAGAGCTCTCAGATTAAACAGGCACAAATTGAAGTTGGGATTCCATATTACTAGCTGTTATAGTGTCTTGTCGGTAGGGATTGTTTAAGAGCTATAACTTCTCCATTACTCTGAGACCTATAACCACCCTTTTGGATAACCCACAATTACTTAAAGGCCTTCATGCCACAGAATTCCGAACCTGGAACAGAACTTTTTCACCTCAAATAAAATATATTCTTACAATAGACTCAATTAAATGACCAAGCAATCTCTTGTTCCAGTAGAGCAGTATCTGGTTTCTCCACAGACAATTCTTAGGCCCCGTACACACGATAGAATCCATCCGCAGATAAATCCCAGCAAATGGGTTTCTGGGGATAGATCCTATGGTGTGTACACGCCAGCGGATCTGTTTCCGCGGAGAAATCTCCTCTGGGATGGATTCCAGCAGATCGGATATTTGCTGTGATGCACAACAAATCCATCTGCTGGAATCCATTCCAACGGATGGATCCGCTCGTCTGTACAGACTTACCGGATCCATTCGTCCAAAGGGATTCCCCGCACGCGTCGTAATGATTTGACGCATGCGTGGAATTCCTTATTTGACAGCGTCGCGCCCGTCGCCGCGTCATAATAGCGGCGACGGCGCGACACGTCATCGCCAGAGGATTTCAGCGCGGATTTCAATGCGATGGTGTGTACACTCCATCGCAGAGAAATCTGCTGAAATCCTCGAGAGGATTTATCCGCGGATACGGTCCGCTGGACCGTATCTGCAGATAAATCCTCTCGTGTGTATGGGGCCTTACACTTGTAAAAAAAACTTCTCCCAACAAACCCGCCTACATCGGCCACTTACCACCTTTAAGGCAGCATATGTTCTCTTTATTATATCAGTTATTACTGAATCATAACGCATGTGCCCCACCTCTTTCCAAGTTCAATAGGAATGGGATTGGCGGGGATCTATAGCAGCAGAAGACTGGAAAAAAGCACTTGCTCTTACTCATACCTTTTCCATCTTCAGTAAAGCTCAAAAAAAGTAAATATACAATTTTCACCAGCTACTTCTACTGCTCCTCACAACTCCAGTTGATTTTTCCATCTATTTCCCACACCTGATAATGCTGCCTCAGAGACCCTGATACCTACATTCATATGTGGTGGAGTTGCCCCTCCATCACACCATTTTGGGACAAAAGCTTCATTATTTGTAACAATGTTTTTTTGATATGTGAAGCCTCCCACACATTGCACTACTTTCCCTAACTCCTGGCTCCATAATGTCAGTGAACACATTTCTCTAAGATTCTTCCTTGCCAGAAAAGTTATCCCAAAACATTGGAAATCACAGGTCGTGCCCAACTTGTTGGAATGGATTGAAGCCCTTAATGATATTATAAGAATGAAACAATTAGTGGCACAAGACTATGACATTTTGGAAAGTTTTTAAACCATACAGGCCTCATGTATAATTTTTAAAGACTCCTCCAAATTACAAGCACATATTTCCACCTAACCTCTTCCTGGAAGGATGACAGTATATAACAAAGGACTAGTCACCAACCAATTTAGTATCTTTTATAGTTTTCTGCTTTATTTGTCTGCATTTTATAATACATTCAGAAATATTGTCTAGCCTTATATGAGGATGTGCTGTTTATACTCTCTGCACCCTTCTTAATAAAATAACATTTGAAAGAAAAATGAACTATACCATATTGAGCATCCGACGGTAAGTTATTGTCTGTAACAAATATAATTAAGATCTGGCAAAATAAGGATGGACTGTATCAAAAACTCAATAATAAATTTGTCTCAACATTATTTTGTCACAAATTATTGTAAATATATATATAAAAAATAAAAAATACCCCCAAGGGTGTAATAAAAATGATTGGTATCTTAATCTTTTTGGACCACCACCTCTATATCTATCTATCTATATATCTATCTATATATCTATCTATCTATCTATCTATCTATCTATCTATCTATCTCTTCACATTCCTCTTAGCATTGAACTTGTGTGTCCAGTTTTACGTTGTATCTTTACCCATAACTGAATATCCATTTGAGTGTCTCAATAAAGTCTTTGCATACATAGAGATTCACTTTCGGTGTATAAATAGCCACTTCGCTGATTGAAAAGTATGTTTGAATGCAAAAAAATATCCTATATAATTAAAGAAAATTTGTTGGCAGTGTCTGCACAGGATAAGTACAGCGTTTGAGTATTCCATACATAAAGCATTAAATCAAAGAATGTCTGTGTCTGTGTCTGCACAGTATTTGAATGTGCCATAAAGTCCAAGAGTATCTGTGTCCATAAATGTGAACTTTAAATGGGTAATGTGCACTTGAATTCAATATGTTATAACATAGTCCTGCTGCTGTAGACAAAATAATGCTTTTATTAATAGGTCATAATCCATACACAAAGTAGTATTCTATAGTGCTGCATATAACGCTGTACAAAGTTGTATATATTGCCTTAAAAATGTAACGGTAACTACAAAAAAACATTCCCCCTCTGGGTGATCTATGTACATTGCAAGGATTATGACAACCTCTGTTGCAGATTCCTACCTTTTGTTACTCTGAAAAATCTCTGTAGGTTCCTCTGTGACGATTGGGTCTAATGGCAGTGGTTTCATAATTATCTCTCAGCTGTGCACCTGCAGGGCACCAATGAGGAAATCTGCTGGGCCTGCTTCCTTTTAGACATGATCCTACAGGGAGTATCTCACCAAAAATGAATTTTTTGTTCCAGGGGATGCCTGAAATCTGACTTATATCTTAGGCAGACTTATGGGGAAATTGTTGAGCCAATCACACAAGCAGGAAATTATGTTTCTGGGTAGTGGTCAGTACACACTGCATTGACAGAAAATTACAGCGGCTGCAAAGGAAAGGTCATTTTTAATAACATTCAATTACAATATGACTTGTGTCGTAATTGTATACGCTATATTATTTATTTGTTATTTCCTATTTTTTTCCCCATGAAAGTGGAGTTACCCTTCAAAGCCATACCTATATGCTGTATAGTCATGCAAATAAAAGCATCTGCATAAACTATATACTCCCACAAAAATTCCTATATAGTGTATTGTATATAACCTGCCCTATGCTGTTGTGTCCCTAATTAAATTGAGTGTGTTTGTTGTAATCCAACCTGAGCAATTGTTTTACCTTTTTCTATGCTCTGTGGGTCTCCCCTAAGCTCAGCGAGTTGTTTGCTTCTGCCTGCTACTGTGAAGGAGGTTCCAGTAATTACAGTAGGAAGAACAATCACTGAGTTATGAATATGTATTGGACTAAACTGATCCCTGAGGTCTTTGTTCTGAGGTATGGTTCAGGAAGATGATAAATATTTGGTTCAACTTTTCAGAGTTTTTTTCACCTCCCGGGCTTTTGCCTGGAGAAAATATCCTTGCCTCAGCTGAGGGTCAGGGGCGTCGTTAGGCCTGGGCTTGGGGGGCTGGAGCCCCGAATGGGCCCTCGAAAAGCCCCGAATCTATTTACTGATGATTGTATTGTTGACCCTGAGCGCCGGGGCCTGGGACCGATCTGATGGCCGAGTCCGGCCGAGTGCGGCTGGGGCCGAGTTTGGCCGAGTGCGGCTGGGGCCGAGTTTGGCCGAGTTTGGCCGAGTGCAGCTGGGGCGGAGTTTGGCCGAGTGCGGCCGAGTGCGGCCGAGTTCGGCCGAGTTCGGCTGAGTTCGGCCGACCTTGGCCCCAGCCGCACTCGGCCAAACTCGGCCGAACTCGGCCCCAGCCGAGTTCGGCTGAGTTCGGCCATAGGTCCCGCCTTCTGGAGCCTGCAGTGCCAGTCCAGGAGGACCATGGGACGTGTGACGTGGTGCGTCCATCATTGCCTGCAGAGTCTCCAGAAGGCGGGAACAATATCCCTGCTCGGACGGGCGGCTCTCCTCCCTCTGCTCCTCGACTCGGCAGCTCCTCTCATCCTCCTTGGCATGGCAGCTCCTCTCCTCTCTGACAGTGACGAGTGACTGACACCACGGCTGAGCTCAGGTAAGTCAGTGTGTGTGTATCTATGCCATTGTTAGTAAGTTAGTGTGTGTTAGGTTATGCAGGTCAGTGTATGTAGGTCAGATAGGTCAGTGCAGGTAGGTCAATGTAGGTAGGTCAGTGCAGGTAGGTCAGTGCAGGTAGGTCAGTGGTCAGCATTGATGGGCACTGGTAAGTCACACAACCCCACCGCCCAGCCCCATACAACAACTCTAATCCCGCCACCCCGAAAACCAACGCTACCCCCCCCCCCCCCCCCACCGGGTTCCGGCATTGGATTTTGGGCTGAAGCCCCTGGTCTTTTTGCCACCTAGCAACACCCCTGCTGAGGGTATGGTATATGCTGGAAGCTCAAAATTCTAGCTGCTCTGCTGAAGTGTATATCTGGAGGCAGACAGACTAAAGGATATCTGTCTGGAAGGAGCATCTGTAAAGAATCGTCTTGCTAAACAATGTTGCAGAAGAGCAGGGTGGACGCATTGCTTGAAATTGTAAGAAGGATTAATTGCCCACCGATTAAGGTATCTTTGCTCTAATAGGGTGAAGAGCCAGATTTATTGAAGATAAATCACAGATCTGTCTGGCTGCTCCCACTGGGACAGCAATTAACAACAGTCTGATATTAAAGATCCTTCTACTTCTGTTACTTTCAAAATAGCTGTCCTGTTCAGTGCTATTTTTGGGTATCCTGCACCCCTAAACCCTCTTTCCTAGAATTAACCTCAGAAACATAAGGTGACAAAATGAAAGTGACTGGACTGAAAATGTTGGCCTGCCACAATCCATAGGTGGGTCATTCTGCACCAACATAGAGGAGAGCTTAATTTTTTCACCCAATGTGGGAACCTACAGAATTTTAAGCCTGGGGTTACCCATAGTAATCATCAGAAATGGGTGAATTTTGGGAAATGTGTTTCTGGAAACGATTGTCACAGAGCTGTGTTTGTGGGGAAGTGCATTCTTGAATCAGATTGTTGTTCAACGTCAAGAGGACAGCATGGAGAGGCTGGAGCAGTTTGCACCTGTTTCTTCTGACTGCCTAAGAGAACTAAGAAGTGTTGAGTGTTGCATTGTAAGTGCCACTTGGTCTCTGCAAAAACGTTCTTTGCGCTACAGTACCTGTCGATTAAACCTTTTAGAACTGCATTACTCTGCTGAAATACTGAACTAGAACTTGATGAATATGTCCATCTACCTGTTCATCTTATCAGAACATCAGGAGACAGTGTGATAGACTGTATTGGATTTTTTTAGCTGTCACTAAAGGCTAAATATGTTTTATTTTGTTTGGATAGAGTAAGGGAAAGTTATAACCTCTGTCAGTGTTTTATTTTTTATTTATTTATTTATTTATTTATTTTTTATTTGCCATTTGTGTCCCATTGGGGAGATTTCCCTTCACTTCCTGTCCTTTAGTCAAAACAGGATGTGAGAGGCAATCCCTCTAACGCAGTGGTTCTCAACCTTTCTAGTGCTGTGACCCCTTGATAAAATTTTCCAAGTTGTGGGGACCCCAACAGTAAAATTATTTTCGTATCGTGGGTAGTCAGTACCTAAGCCAAGACAAGTAATTTGCGCCTCTAACCCACGGACATTTAGCGATCCCTGAGTCTTTTCCACTCGTACAGTCTTAAAACCCCTATGGTATATTTTAGGATGAACCACACTTTCTCTTTGTTCTCCTTTTTTTCTCTTTTATCTCTCTGTCCTAATTTATTGCTTTTTTTCCCCTATCCCTCTCTCTAGCAGTCTTTCTTGTTCTCTTATTCTTTCTCCCCCTTTTTCTTTGTTCCTCCCCCTCTTTTCATGTATTCTTTATTCTTTCTCTTACTCCTTGGTGGGGGGGGTGGGGGAATGGAATCAGTGATAGTGCAGGGAGGGTGGGATCAGTGGCAGTGCAAGGGGGGGGGGGGGGGATCAGTGGCAGTGAAGGGGGGTTCTGATCAGCCAACTTAGGTGCT